>NC_079208.1:1023655-1396593 GCF_026745355.1 Beta vulgaris subsp. vulgaris
CACCCCTCCCCAACCACCGAAAACACCACGACTCCCATCTCCCACCCCTGAAAACACCACGTATCCCCTCCATCGCCCCTAAAAACACCACATATCACCACTTGGAACATGCCAACTTGGAAAGATGCACGAGTTTCCATTTCCCAAGGATGGAGCACGTAGAGCAACTATGAAATCAGAACTTGTACACACAGATGTATGTGGTCTATAAAGACACTTTCAATGGATGGAAGTAAGTATTTTATTCTTTTTATCAATGATTTGACAAGAATGACCTGGGTGTACCTTATGAAAGAAAAGTCACAAGTCTTCTCTATTTTCCTCAAATGGAAGAATCTTGTAGAGAATCAAAGTGGTTATTCACTAAAAACAATAAGAAGTGATAATGGCACACAATACACATCAACAAATTTTGACAAGTTTTGTCAAGATGAAGGAGTTCAGCATCAACCGACGGTTACATATACACCACAACAAAATGGTGTTTCGAAAAGGAAAAACAGAACACTGATGGAAATGGCTAGATGTTTGCTTGAAGAGAAACTGCAGTTTACGTTCAAAATCGAGGAATGACCAAATCTGTCAAAGGCATGACACCTTGTGAAGCTTGGTCCGGGTATAAGCCTTCAATAAAATATTTTCGTGTGTTTGGCAGCATATGCTATTTCCATGTTAAAGATCAGAAACGAAGCAAGCTAGATGCTAAAGCTAAGAAAGGAATATTTATTATCTCCCAATCAAAAGGTTACAAAATTCTCAACCTTGAAGATGAAAAAATTGTCATGTCGAGATGTTACTTTTGACGAAGATGCATTTTGGAATTGGTAAACAAATGAAGAAGAAAAGAGACACATCAATATTCTGATAATAGAAACCACCTCTTCCCAGAATGAAAGAGAAATTGATCCGCCTCATACACCATTAAATTCGTCTCAAGAACCATCTTCTTCCTACAATTGAAAGAGAAATTTCTAAGAATCTTGTTTTCCATCGCAAGCCTAAACATTTTAAAATCAAGTATCACTTTATTAGAAAAGCTCAGGATGAAGGTGAAGTTACAAGCCTATTGTTGATTTACTAAATAATGATTGCATATTATTGAGATTCTATATTGTTAATTGATAGAATGTGTAAGAGAGAAAATCTCTCATTAACTTAATAAATAGGCTAGTATGTATAAATATGTAGCAAAGCAAAAAAGTTTATTAATCATAATTTTATTCTTCAATATAATTATATTCTCCTATCTCCATATATTTACGTAGATATATCTACATTCTTTGCACAATATATGCACTAAGCCTAACTTTAATTGTGCATTTCAGATTATTTATGGAGTTAAAATAAATTACTGAATTACAAAAAGACAAATTAAAATAAGAAACTGAAAAAGCCAAAATTAATAAGGTTGTATTCTTGATTTAGAGGAGAGAGGGAAATTGTATATGGATGTATGGAGTTTCGATGAACATGAAAGGGTTTCTATTCTGGTGGGCAAGGGTGGGGAGGAGGGTATACCTTCTGTAGGAATTTTGTTGCGAGCGAATCGTCAGAAGTTTGTATTGTTATAATTAAATAATCCATCTTTGAAAGGGAGTTAGGGTTTAGTTTTTATTTTCACAAGGGAGAGGGGACAATGGTAATAACATTTATAGAAGCAATGTCATTTGGAACTTGGAAAATAAGATTAGAGTGACTAAATAGTATGGGAGGAGCATATTCTTTAGTATGGTTCTGAGATCGCGATAAACATTATATCCCTAACTGATATTCAAATATGAAAAAGTAATTTCTTTTAAAAAATTATGGGAATATTATTCCATAAACAATAATAACAAATATATACTCGGTATATTTGGAGCACGGATTGAGATGTTCCAAAAATTAGACGGACAAGAACGGAACCTTTGTCCCATGATAATCTTATGTAGTTATATACAAATGGACATGTTTTTAATTTTATTCAAAATTATTTTGATATTGATGTAAATTATTGAGGTTCTTTTGTAGATGTTATCTTTTTAAATTAAAGGTGAATGATTTTTAACTGTTCAATACCGTCACTTAATAATTTTCTTTTTAGCGACTTTAGTATAGTTCATTAACAATTATAGATGTTAATAAACCATATTGTTTGAACTTTGTAAATATGAAATATTATGTTATCACGATATGTTGCTAATTTTTTTGGTTGAAGATTCTAATTGATTTCGTGAATTGATTGTGTCAATCTAGTTTGTTATTAATGATATTGCATATTCCATTTTTGACCTACTAATATAGCAAGTATTATTGATTCTCATTTTCAATATTTTATAAAGAAAAACATTATTTTAAATCACTATTAGAGGTATTTTAGTCACTTCAAAAGAGGACACCACCCTCATCCCTTGCTTTATATATATATATATATATATATATATATATATATATATATATATATATATGACGCAGTCGGAAAATATGGAGATAAGCAAGCGCTAATCTCAATCAAGAACGAACAGATTTACAAGCGATAAATCTGTAGAAAATCTGAAATCCACCAGAAAAGAGTAGGAACTCTGTGATATTGTTAAAAGCCAAAAACTGCCTCCCAATAATGACCTAATAATGTTTAAATACTTAACACAAAGCCCTAATACGAAATTAAGGAAATAATAAAATTCGAAAATAATTAAAATGCTGATTTCGGGCCTTAAACGAACTCGGATGGCTTAAAAAGCCTATAGGTCACGGCATAGCGGTGAGTTTGACTCGTTGGCCCGTTCCGCTTCCAGAAAGGTATCACAATAAGCAATCGGACTCCGGAAGTTCGATTTGTAGAAATCATTCCAGGCTCTTTTGTCGAACTTCGTTATCGAACTTCTCCGCTAACCTTCCTACGTCAATCAATACCAATAGGGTCACCTGCAAGGTGTCAATGCATATAAAGTCATTGAAATGTATAATTCCTTATTGATTGCAATCATAGAAAAACAAAATTTATTAATAAGCAAATAATATGAATGAAGAACAACAATAATTCATAGATTATAATGTCATTAAGACGTGCAAGTGCAACCCCACTTTCTCTCCTCAACCTTCTCTCTATTATACTCTCTTCAACTAACAACAGATCAAAAACACCACAATACTTCTTCTTCCCTCAAAACCCTATTCTTTGATCTATCTATCTCTCATAATGTCATCTCACCATCATCATCATCAACATCATCATCATCATCCCATCATGCCAATAACACCACGAGAGAGAAGACCATCATCATTATTATCATCATCAACAATACCATCATCATCATCATCATCAAATACAATGATGAAATCCTTCGCTTTACCACCATCACCAATACCTAATGCAAAAGGTTACCGGTCAGCAGCTGTAGATGACCGGAAGTTGACCGACTACTTCACAAAAAACCTACAAATACCATACCTACGTTTACCTGATCCTTACAATCAGTTACACACGACCCAGGTTCGAGTCCCGGCTAAGATAGATTACAGACTTTTATTCTCTAGGGTTGGCAACTCTATTGAGAGATTGCTTCGTTCGGCTACCGAGTTTGGGGTGGTTCGGATCGTAGGACATGGGATCGACCTACAAGAGGTTAGGTCTGTTAAGGCTGAGGTTGAGCTCTTCTTTAGGAGTCTTGATGAGAGGAAGACTAGGTTTAGGAAGAGCTTCGTTGATAGGGTTGGTAATCGTGAGGAGTTCGTTTGGTTCCGGTCTGATAAGGCCATGTTGCTTTGGGCTCGGGAGGTCATGGGATCAGACCGTTATCGCGATTTCAGGTAATTTTTTTAAAGAGTTTCGCTATTTAGAGAACTGTTCTCCATCGAACATGTGACTATATGAATTTGGGGGTGGGGTGGGGGGAGTACATATATAGATTTCACTTACTTGGTGAATTAGATAGATTTCAATTTATTTATCTATAGAAAATTGGATAATATTGATGTCGGTTTTCTTATACTCTTTTGTTCACTTTTACTTGCGACATTTGAGATTTTGCACTATTCATTTCTTTAGTTGCATTTTTTTTACTCCATATGAGCCACGAAGGTAGTAGAAGGGGGAGGGGAGGATTCGAACATGTGACCTATCGTTCACAGTACCTCAATCTTAACCAATAGGCCAAGACATCCTTGGTTATTCCTTTAGTTGCATTTGATAGCCTATGTTGATCTTATATGTATGGAAAAATATATTCACGTGGAATCTTGTTAGAATCTTTTCAATTTATATTTTTCACAACATCTAATTTAATTAGAGATATGAAGGTTAGGGTTAAAATTATACATTGACAAACGTGAAAATTATGTTGTAGGTAAAAGTGAACAAAGGAAGTAGTAACTATTAGTGGTGGATGTTTATGTAATAGTACTTCACTTTCTTGTAGATCATCAATATTTCAACACTTATTTAGTAATATTCATTCAAATACAAACTATACATTATTACATATTTAGCTTATGCTATAACATCATCCATGATTAATAAAAGTTACATGATCTCTAAACATCCACAATTATGCCAAAATTGCAGCCGGAAGATGGAAAATGTAGTGAGCAAACTTGACAGAATTGCAGAGGAATTGGCAGAAGTGCTGTCAAAATTCTCAGAAAAAAGATTTGAGAAGGTGATTGAAGAGAGGGAATCTATAATAAGCTTATATAGATACAATGACATGCATCCAAGCTTACTTGTGTCGAACGAGGACATCCATGAGTCGTATGACCATGCATTGAGCTTGCATCTAGCAATGGAGAGAGGCGAATTCTATGTACATACAGAGAAAGGGCCTTTGTCCTTCAGTACTGACCATGACACCATTGTTGTCACTGTTGGAGAGCAACTCATGGTATGCCCTTTCTCTTATTTGCATTTTATTGCTAAGAAGACTAAAGTGTATTATCATCTTAGGCTATGTGGAGTAATATTAGATGAAATGAAACTGAAATTGATAAGTTGGCTAGAAATGACATATGCCCAAGAGGCCAAGAATCCATCTTGGTATTTTCTTTCAATGATATCTCTCACTTAGCTACAAAATTTATAGAGTCGAGACGCTGTGTTGAATTAAATTATAAAGATTGAAATATTTTTGTGAATAGGAAGAGACGGAAGAGTCCTTACTAGGGTTTTTGTTTGGAGAATATAGGATGCTGATAAATGAAGCAAAACACCATATAGAAATTAATATTTTTTGAATTTGAATCTAACATTACACTCGATATATTGGATAGAATTGGGGAGGAAAACTAATAGAATAGAACCTTTATATTTTGAGGGACCTAATACAGTTGGTTACCCTGCAAATGATATTAGCCGCCTCTAATGATTTTGAGTATGTAAGACATATAAAATGAAAAATACCTCTATTTGAAAATCGCATCACAATTTCATATGACCAACTTAACGAAAAACTCAAGCTTATGGTTGGAAATCCTTGTGGGATCACATCCAATACCACCTGCATCTCACGCTCAATCACATGTTATGTTCTTCACCAATTGCACTCTATCATATAAGGTCTATCAAGGTTAACCACTCTGGTTGTAAGTCCCTCCTTCCACTCCTGTGATAAGGGTTTGATTCTCACCCCTGGCAAGAAGGAATGTGGTCAATTATATTGTAATTAAAGAAGTCAAGTATTGTGTGTCAAAGAGAACTTTGATACCACTTATTTTTTTAAAAGAACGAAATTTGATATATAAATGGGCTTGTCATGAAGCCCACTAGTTCAAATAACTTTGTAAGGTGGGAGATCCAATGGATTGACCCACATATCCGAGAGTGGATCCACATGACAGTGTAGGGTGTGGTTTCATGTTACTGTGTCTGTTTGTCGGTTGGAAAATTTTCACCTTAAAACTAAGGCTTAAAGACTACTGCAGTACAATGTTTTCCATTGAAGAAACAAAGGGTAAAGTACGATGTTGGCCACTTAGATAAGGCTTTTAGTAATATGTTTTCCACTTGAGGCCAAGTCTTGTAGCCTTCTTGCACTTTTAACTTTAGAGATATAAATCTGGATAAGTTTAGATAAATTCAATTTTGAAAGCGCGTGAATAAGATTCTTATAAGTTCTCCGTTTATATTAGATGTTATCTTTGACATTTTACATTATAATAAAAATTTTACTTTAATTATTGTTTGTGATTTATACGTGAAGAAAAATGTAGTCATGTCACATGTGGGATCATGTTAGATTCGTCTTAATATGTACTTTTTATAATATATATGTCCTTAAAATTTTGAAATGACATCGTGAAAAATGCAAGTGTAGCATCTAATATGAAATGGAGGAAGTATCTTAAAGTTTGTTGAGTTTTGGTTAAATTATGTTAAGTTTATATTGGGATTAACCAAGTTCAATTCACAAATAATATAAATTTTAAACTTAATTATATTATAATAAATTCAAATAAGTGAAGCTAATTGAATTTCAAATGAAAATTTGAAGTTCAAAGATCTTTCTATGCTTTGCTAGCTACATGTAGATGCTACAAGCTTAATCTAAACAATCTATAATTGTCCTATATCGTGCAGCCTTCTAGATGGTAGTAGCCTACTTTAGACGGTCTTCAAGTGAAAATAGTAATCAACAGTGTCTCTAAATAATTGTCCACATTTAATTTGAAATTTTTTAATAATTAATCAACAGTGTCTCTTATTTGCATTATATTGCTAAGAAGACTGAAGTGTATCATCTTAGGCTATGTGGAGTAATATTAGATGAAATGAAACTGAAACTGAAACTGATAAGTTGGCTAGAAATGACATATGCCCAAGAGGCCAAGAATCCATCTTGGTATTTTCTTTCAATGATATCTCTCACTTAGCTACAAAATTTATAGAGTCGAGACGCTGTGTTGAATTAAATTATAAAGATTGAAATTTTTTTGGTGAATAGGAAAAGACGGAAGAGTCCTTACTAGGGTTTTTGTTTGGAGAATATGAATGCTGATAAATGAAGCAAAACACCATATAGAAATGAATATTTTTGAATTTGAATCTAACATTACACTCGATATATTGGATAGAATTTGGGAGGACAACTAATAGAATAGAACCTTTATATTTTGGGGGACCTATGCAGTTGTTCACCCTACACATGGGCTTAGCTGTCTCTAATGATTTTGAGTATGTAAGATGTATAAAAAAAAATAAAAAACACCTCTAAACGAAAATCGCATCAAAATTTCATATGACCAACTCAACGAAAAACTCAAGCTTAGGGTTAGAAATCCTTTTGGGATCACATCCAATACCACCTGCATCTCACGTTCAATCACGTGTTATATTCTTCACTTATTGCAGTTTATCATATAAGGTCTACCCTGAAAATCAAGATTGACCTAGTGATTGACTGGTTATAAGACTCTCAACAGTAATTCGATTCTCACCCCTTGCAAGGTCCAGCTTGAAAAATGTGGTCAATCATATTGTAATTAAAGAAGTCAAATATTGTGTCAAAGAGAACTTTGATACCACTTATTTTTTAAAAGGAAGAACTTTGATATATAAATGGGCTTCTCTTGAAGCCCACTAGTTCAAATAACTTTGTAAGGTGGGAGATCCAATGGATTGACCCACATATCCGAGAGTGGATCCACATGACAGTGTAGGGTGTGGTTTCATGTTACTGTGTCTGTTTGTCGGTTGGAAAATTTTCACCTTAAAACTAAGGCTTAAAGACTACTGCAGTACAATGTTTTCCATTGAAGAAACAAAGGGTAAAGTACGATGTTAGCCACTTAGACAAGGCTTTTAGTAATATGTTTTCCACTTGAGGCCAAGTCTCGTAGGCCTTCTTGCCCTTTTAATTGTATAAGTTTAGATAGATTCAATTTTGAAGGCGTGTGAATGAGATTTTTATACTTTTTTCGTTTTATATTAGATGTTAGTTTTGATATCTTATACTATATATAAATTTTACTTTAATCATCGTTTGTGATTCATACGTGAAGAAAAATATAGTCATGTGGGATCTTGTTAAATTCGTCTTAATATATATTTTTTAATATGTACTTTTTATAATTTTTACAAATACAAAATTAGAAATATATTTCCTTAAAGTTTTGAAATGGCATGTGTAAAAAAATGTAAATGTAACATCTAATATGAAATGGAGGAAGTATCTCAAATTCTATTCACCAGAATATTAATTCATGATATAGGCTTTGATTAGTTTAACTAAGTTTATTAAGTTTTGATTAAGTTATGTTAAGTTTATATTGGGATTAACCAAGTTCAATTCACAAATAAAATAAATTTTAAACTTAATTAAAGTATATTATAATAAATTCAAATAAGTTCAAATGAAAATTTGAAGTTCAAAGATCTTTTTATGTTTTGCTAGCTACCTTGTAGATGCTACACAATCTATAATTGTCCTATATCGTGCAGCCTTCTAGATGGTAGTAGCCTACTTTTTAGATGGTCTTCAAGTGAAAATAGTAATCAACAGTGTCTCTAAATAATTGTCCACATTTAATTTGAATTTTTTATAATTAATCTACTACTATATGTTAGTACTTTTTAAGTTCTTAGATCTCAACCTTAGTCATGCTGTTGTTTTTCCAATTCTTAGTAAAAAAAAAAAGTGTAACGAAAGTTTCAGAAATCAGTATTTTGATTGTTTTACAGACAAATAATGATATTATGATATAGATCAATAATCAAAGTAAACATGTCATAACTCATAAGTTATATACAACGAAAGAATAAGGGTATGGTGGAAGGGCTTCCCTCAACATAATATGATTATGCAAATGTGGCCTTCTATTTTGAAACAAATGACAAAATTAAAACTATTATTATTGGGTCCAAATTGCATAGTGATAAACTGTCTTCTTCCTTACTTTGGGTTGATTGAGATTGGAAGCGTTACTCCGACACCTTCATTTACCTCAAAACGAGGTGTCATGTCGTGTCGTGTCCGACACGACATTTTACTTGGATACTTCATTTTAAACTAAAAACTTGACTCTTTTCTACAAAATAGCCGTGTCGGACACTTGGACACCCGTATCTGAGTAACATAGGAGATTGGAACCAATTTATGGAAATTATTTTGGGTTGATCGAGATTGGAACCAATTTATAGAAATAGATTCATAAATTCTTTTTTGGTGTAAATAAGCAATTAAGCGCAACGATGTAGACGGGATTCAATTTCAAGCTTAAGGTACCACCCCCATAAGACTTTACCAACTATGTTAGATGACATCCACAAATAGATTCATAATAAACGACATGAATTCTCTATAATAAACTCTAGATATAATCAAATTGAAACTATCCACATTGCTAGGTTAATTAGAGTTTGTAATCTAATTAGAACATGCTTAAATATATGTGATGACAGGAATGGAGTGCAAGAGACTTCAAAGCTGTTTCTGGGGAGTTAATATTTGATCCAAACTTGCATGGGACTGAAGCATCTTACTCAATAGAGCTCAAATGTTCACCCTTAAATCTTAACTTTGGTTATACCAAAAGAGTTATGAGGAACATTTCTTTGGTTGATCAATTATTGATTATACTAATCTTTAGCTTCCTTTACCAAATACTTTGCTTCACTTTATCTAAACCATCTTTAGGGACTTCCTGGCTAAATTTGTTGCAATACTTAAAGGTGATGTTTTCTGATATAGGGAAATATATCCTTTCATTTTAAGATTATTTTTGTTCTTTTTTCCCTTGTTTTGTTAAATTATGTATAGTTTGATCCAATTAATTATTTGATGTTTATAGATTTACAACCCGTCGTATAGTCGATAATAAATGGTGGTAATGATGATAAATTAACGTGTAAATTTGTAAAGAAAGTCTTATTTCAATTTCTATGGTGATGAAATTTCAGCATCGGTCGTGTGTTTCTATCTACATATTCCTATTATCACTCATTAACACTTCCAAAGTCGTAATGTATGGTAATGAAAATATATGAAGAAAGTGGACATGTACAAGCACTACCATAAACATTGGGATGCAACTTTTTTCACTAATTTACTTAGAATTTTATTATCATTACTATAATTTTTTATCACCTAGCAAATGGGTTGTTAGTGTGAGCTTGAAATGTACTAATTATACATGGTTTGCTTCAGATTGACAAACAGTGCGAGAAACAACAATATATTGGTTAGTTGTATAATTTGAGGATTATTGTGATTAGTCTATGGAATTCAAATAAAGCAAAAGTTTACAAAATCAAAATAAACTCCATTACGACTCTACGAGTACGATAACTATTACTACTATTAAGAAGAGCAAATAGCTTGTGATAATTCTATAGTTCTTCTCATTACTGATGACTGATGAGCTAAGAATTTCAAGGAATCTGCACTTTTGTGCCATTATTGAGATAATATAAGAGCTACTTATAGAGAAGTTCTTCCCTAAAAGTTGGGGTATATTATCAAGAAATGACATGTCTAATCAGGGTGCTTATCGATCGACCTGAACTCTTGTTAGCTCGGCTCAGTTCATTTTAATTTTATTCGAACTAGATTGAGCCGAGTTGGAAACCTGACGACCCCAGCTCTGAACGAGCCGTGTTTTGACCAAGCGTTGATTGAGCCGTTATCGAATAGTTCACTAGCAAGTTTGACCTATTATTATTATTGGTTTACGCATCTTCTTTATATTTGTTGTTTGAATATTTTTGTTTTTTGAGTTTATTCTTTGACAATTAAAATATTAACTTGTTATTGTATAATATCTAGATTATATTTTATACATACATCCGCGTAATTCATTATTTCCATATGTAAAAAAGTAATCAAGCTTTTGGAGTCGAGCTTATCATAACTTAGCTCGGCTAGTTAAGATCTCAAGCCGAACTTGTACTCGAGCCAATCTTTGACCGAGGCAAGCTCAAACTGTTCACTAACAGGTTAGGCTCATTTTCACCCCCTATTAATTATTAACCTCTGCGTCCGTATCTTTTATATAGTGGGATCATCATTATCCATCATAATGATCATTCCTCCAAGTTATTTACCTCTATTGCTTTTTAATCAATATGGTTTAACTAATTTCACAATTTAACACACGACTTTTACTAATAATATCTTTAACAAAAAATTATTAAACACTTAATATATATATATATATATATATAATATATATTATATATATATATATATATATATATATATATAGGGGTAGGATCCGCTGAAAACAGCTCTTAATCTGAAAACTGAAAACAAGGTAACTTTTAAGCCCTTTGGGGTAACACTTTTAGGGTAACTTTTGTCAGTTTTAGGGTAACTTTATTATATTTGTAGTTCTATATATTTCAAGGGTAACTTTATTTATTATAAGAGTAACTATTACCACTTTTAGGGTAACTTTTACCATTTTTAGGACAACTTTTTAGATTTTAAGGGTAACTTATTTTAACTTTGATTATAGTTAAACCTATGAAGGATTCGAACCTACATCGTTGTGTCTTACACAATGTTTTGCCAATTGAGCTAATAGGTTGTATGAATTTGCCAAATATATGTTAGTGAGAGGGGGTAACAAAGAGCTTTAATACAGCAACTAATAACAATTTTTGGAAACTAATAAAAACAGAGTATGCTACACCATAATGAACAAGATAAAAATAACGAGAGAACACCAAAAGTAAAAAGTAGACAATACCACATGAAACGAAAGATTAGGAAAATTAAAATTATCAGTTTTACATCAGAGAAAGCAACAACATCCAAGTAATGTAACCATAAGATTTCATAAACACGCAATATAAAGTTACCCTAAAAGTGCATAAAGTTACCCTTGAAATATATATGAAATTACCCTAAAATTGCTAAAAGTTAGCCTAAAAACGGTAAAAATTATCCTAAAAGTGGTAATATTTAGTCTTATAATAAATAAAGTTATCCTTCAAATATATACAACTACCCTTAATATAATAAAGTTACCCCAAAACTGGCAAAAGTTATCCTAAAAGTGTTAAAAGTTATCCTAAAGGGGTTAAAAGTTACCCTTGTTTTCAGTTTTCAACCTAAAGATAGTTTTCACGAGATCTCATTCCTATATATATATATATATATATATATATATATATATATATATATATATATATATTCACACGCTTATAATTTTCCTCTATGTATAAACTATAAATAATGGATTTATATGTGAATAGTGTTAAAATATATATAATATTTAGATTAGAAAGGATTAGTTAATTCCTTCATATTGAAAATCTATTTTGAATTTCTATTGATGTTTTCCCCACTCAATTCTTTCATTCTTACTCGCGCAATCACTCACTAATAATTTTGCAATTGGGCCTGGCTATTAAATGAAGCTCCTTTTACCCTGTATGGGCCACTTTACTCCTTGAGTATGTTTTAGGCTACTTCAATCCAATTTACCAATCTTAATATCATTCCTAATAATGCATGTGTATTAGTTATAATTTTCTTAATTACATATCTAAACTGTGGATGCTAATGAACTTACGTTTTTGATTAGTAGTACACATGAAAGAATGTGATATGTTTTTAATCTACAAAAAATGTGTTTGTTTTAGTCTGAATCTTCTTAAATATGATATGGTCTACTTGAGTCTCCTAAACTTTGATCATACATGCTAATTTATATATATATATATTATATATATATATATATATATATATATATATATATATATATATATAAAGCATTGTCATATAACATCTTCTCTAGATTCGTATCAATATAACTTTAAAAAGTCAAATTTTATTAATTGTTATACACAATTAAATAAATTTGGCAATTAATAATAAGGAACTGCAAAATAAGAAGGTTTGGCTATTTGGCCGGTCTCGATCAAATCTTTGATCTGGTATAATCTAACCTTATCCTAACAAGAATTTAATATAATCTTTATATTAGTTGGTACAGTCTTGTAAAATGGTAATCAACACTTGGATATCGTCATAAGACTTGAAATTGAATTGTTAATCCATACTATTGGCGCCGACATCTCTATACACACCAAAATACATACAAAAAAACATATACTTATCTTTTTTATAATAATAAATTTAATACCAGCAAAAGTAAAATTCCATCATCATTTAGGAGCTGATTCAGTGAATAAAATGATTCATGGTCATTGTTTATGCCGATTTTGTACCAAGTACTAAAAAGGTTTGGGTGCCAACAACAAAATCATCATATTGATAACAAATGATATAATAAATGAAATGAATTGCGTAAAGAATGGAATAATGAAAGAAACAAGAAATTGTTGACGCGGAAAACCCAAAAGGGAAAAACCGCGGGTGATGCTCTTGATCACCAATCCACTAATATGACACTTGAAGTAGATGTTACAATAGTAGCCGATTACAATGATGGAACTCGGAATATTTAGAGAGTAGATGTTTTTTAGAGAGAGATGAGGAGAGTGACCATAAAGAACATAGGTCAAAACTAGGTTACAAATTATGCATTTATACTACTAAGAAAATATCTCCCCAGCTGCTTTAGAGTTGTTCCACAATTTGGGGTTCCGTCAACACGATCCCGCATATATCTCAACCGCCCAAAATGATGGCACGCAACGTCGCCTGACTTAGTCTCCCCACTTCCTTCGCCAACTGCAACATTAATTAGAAATTTGAAATGTTTAGGGAAGCCCGCCTATTCCAGAAAATCGAGGGCCCAACAATTGCCCCTGATTGACGTGTGTCCGAAACCCAGTTGTAAGAAAACCGTCAATCATCACGTTGGGAAAAACCGCCCACTTTCTCCACTTCCACACGCTTCCCTATTTAAGAGAGTCCCATCACACACTTTGTCCTTTCACATCCCCCATTTTTCACCAACTCACTTCTCTCTCTTCATTAAACTTGTTTCTTCTCCAAACGGCTACTCCTTCAGGTGATTTCTTCAACCTCTTGAAGACCCAAGAACCAGGTAACTCCTTCTTCCTAAATTCCTCCGAATTTTGTTTCTTTAAATGGCCCCCAAAGAAAATCTTCCCAAGATTAGAAAATCAAAAAGAACTTCAAAAAGGCAGAAAGCTCAGACGAAGTAGTTATTTTAGAAACTGGGATAATTGGGGGAAAGAGTATTGCCAGCGAATTCACTGAAGATGACGTAATTGCTTTAATAGAAAAACGTATAGTGCCCGAAAAATGTGTGACAAGGATTCCCGGTGAAGAACAGCGACCCGACGACTGTCCCAGTGGGTGGGTAGTTTGTATGAATACCCTTCAAGATTGGGTACTCCCTCCCTTTAACTCTCTCATGACTCAACTCTTAACTGTCATGCAAGTCAGTCCAGGCCAAATCATGCCACTTGTTTGGCGTGTAGTTCATGTAATTGACAAATTGGCCCAAGACTCGAATGTGGATTTCACCCTAGAGGACCTTCTATACATGTATGACATTAAAAGAGTGGAAGTGTCTAGGTATACCTTTTTTCTTGAAACCAGGAAAACCATCTTTGGTAGAAAATTCTGGGGCTAATGACAGGGGATGGAAGAAAAGATACTTTTTTGTAGAGAAGAATTCTTTGGGGAAGAGCTTTGAATACTTACATGACGGATGGAATTCCGAAGGTAATTTTCTCTCCGCTCGAATACATTCCTTGTTTATGCTGTTGACGTCGTCTAATTTCCCCTGTGATTGCAGAAATCCTACCTCTGCCCGTCGAGATTCGTCTCTTAGCAAGCCAAAATCAACCAACTTCTCCAGAAATACTCCCCAAAGAAAGAACATTCCGCAACAATTTGAATTAACGTCGTCAGAAGGAGACGTCTTGCCCCAATCAACAGAGGAACACACAACCAACACCAGTCCTTCTATGGCGTCAGGTAATGTATCTTGCATACTTGTCTCGTCATTTTTTTCTTCATTTTTTTTTTTTTTTTTTTTTTTTTTCTTTTTGTTGAGAAACTGACCGCCACAGACGTCTTCCAGAAAACCATGTCTACTAGATCAAAGACCCCTACCGTCGGCCTCTCTGAAGCGGAAATGCTAGAACGGGCCAGGAAGAGAAAACAGGCCGCAATTGCTTCGCTGTGACACCGTCATCCATGGGCGCCCCTAAGATTGCTAAGACGGCGCCACCGACAGAGACCCCTAAATCTGCGAAGACGCCTCTTGGAGAAGGGGAAACTTTTACTATCTCCCTTCCCAAGAACTTCTGTGAAATCACCGCCCCGACAATCTTCCCGTCGGCGGAGAAGCTGGCGTTTCCCGCGCCTCAGCGTCGCCTAGCCAGCCTCCCTTGCTCACAGTGGCGAATGAAGGATTGGCCCTGCAAATACATGTAAGCCAACTAACACATGTTATGTCATTTGAATGTTCCATTACGTACTTCACTGACGTCAGCCATTTGTGTAGGCGTCACAACATTCTCTGGCCCTCCGCTCTGCTGCCCTCACTCTAGAGAAGGAGTGCAAGACACTCCGCGAGAAGTTGGACCGGTCTCGGCGTCGTTGACGGCAGCAGAAAAGAAGGTGGCAGAGCTGTCCGAGGAGTTGGCTAAGGAGAAAGGCCAGAATGCTAGCCACGTGATCAGCCTGGCGTCGATGAAGGAGAGACGGACGCCACCATCGCCAGCCTTCGTGAAGAGCTGATGGACGCCGCTAGCCGATACACCTGGAAGACTAAGGCAAGGTTGATGAAGCAGTTTTTGGAAGGGCAGACGTCGAAGTGGACGCCTGAAGCAGACATTCAGCAGTTCCTGGAAGTTTTCGGGACGCCGGAAGATCTGATCCCGAGGGCGAGATAACGCCGACGTCATGGCGACGCGAGCGATTCAGGCGTCAATGCTGAAACTGACGCGCCGCTTGATTCTCACTAGTTCCTGCAAGGTGCTGTGTCACCGATAATTGTTAATTAACTTTTGCAGTAGTTGGTTCAAGGTGATATGTCACCGAAACTTTATATTTTGTGATGTTTCTTTTGCTACACTTTATAATTTTGCTTTTGTGTTTTCGAAACGATGTTATGTTATTGTTCAAGAATTGTGTTATTGTTACGTCGTGGTGTGTTTGTTTGCAATGAATGTCGTCTTTGTTTAATTCATGAACACAAGTATACATGTATGTATGTATGTACAACGTTGTAAGGTACCTTGGTAGTGTGAACCACGTGATGTTTTGGTTGCAATGAAGGGATAATCACCACTTCCAACCAAACACACTGGCTTTGCAGATGTCATAGATGTAAATATCGTAGGAATCGGACGGGGGAGAACGTCTATCTGACCAGTGGGGATTGCCCCTGTCCGTTCTAATCGTAACTGTAAGACGTTAGACCCCGACGACGTCGATGTCTGATGTCATACTCTTTATTTGTGCAATGAATGAGCCTGTAATACTGCCAACATACTCACATGCAAATGTTAGCCAAGAAAAGATACAAGACATACTAGAAACTGAAGAGACAATGTCATGACATGTTAAAGAACATTACCTACTTTAATTATCTAGTACGTGTCGACACTATCAGTTAAAAGTGGTAGCGCTTAAGGTGAACGGCGTTCCAACTTCTTGGTATGAGTTTGCCATCCTTGGCGCAGAGACGATAGGCGCCGTTGCCTACTACTTTCTGGATCTTGTATGGGCCTTCCCATGCAGGTGCTAACTTTCCTGCATTGACTTCCTTGGTATTTTGAAAGACTTCCCTCAAGACCCAATCTCCGACATTGAATGTTTTAGCCTTGACATTTTTATTAAAGCTTCTAGCCACTATCTGTTGTTGTGACGCCATTCGAACAAGGGCCGCTTCCCTCAATTCTTCACTTGTCACGATGTCATGACTTAACTCTTCATCGTTCCTGTCTGGCGTCAGTAATCCATAACGTGATGTCGGGATACGTACCTCAGGGGGAAGGACAGCTTCACACCCATAGACTAGGGAAAAAGGGGTCTGCCCCGTCGCCGTCCTGGGGGTGGTTCTGTTCGCCCACAGAATTGACGGAAGTTCCTCTGCCCACTTACCTTTGGCTGCTTTGAGACGCCTTTGACGACTTTAAGGACTGATTTGTTGCTAGACTCAGCTTGACCATTGGTCTGAGGATACCTAGGCGTCGCGGTGCTAAGTTGTATGTTCCACTTAGCCAAGAAATTCCTGTGGGCGTGCTTATGAATTGAGAACCGTTGTCACAGATGATTTCGGAAGGAACGCCGAACCTGCATATGATGTTACGCCATATAAAAGTAATAACCTCTTTGTCGCGTACCTGGGTAAAGAATCAGCTTCGATCCATTTGAAAAATAATCCGTCAGAGCTAACATGAACACCTTTTGCCCCGGTGCTTGAGGGAGTTTTCCGACGATGTCCATTCCCCATCTCATGAAGGGCCAAGGGGTGATAGTAGGGTGTAGCCGTTCCGCAGGTTTGTGTGACATGGCGGCATGTCGCTGGCAGGCGTCGCACTTCTTAGCGTACTCGACAGCGTCTCGGCGCAACGTCGGCCAATAATATCCCATGCGTAGGGTCCTGTTTGACAGGCTGCGTCCTCCCGAATGATTGCCGCAACATCCGTCGTGCATCTCTTGTAACACTTGCCGGCATTCGTCGCCGTCGAGACATCTTAGGTATGGTCCTGCAATGGACTTCCGAAAAAGTATACCGTCAAGTAAAACATACATAGAAGCCCTGAATCGTACCTTTCTGGCTTGTAGCTTGTCTTCGGGGAGAGTCCATCCTTAAGATATTGGATAAGCGGGGTCTGCCAGCTTGTTGACGCATAGCAGTATTACGGACGTCGATGTCGTTAACATCCGTCTCGACGTCGTTGGCTTTATCGGCTGTGGTTGCTTTATGGACCGCTGGTGCCGACAGGTGTACTATAGGTATGCTTTTGAACCCTGACTTTCTCATGGCTGACCCAATGTTTGCCAATGCATCTGCTTGTGTGTTTTGGTCCCTGGGAATCTGAAAGATGTCAAATTTGTCAAACAATTTTACCTTTGCTGGACGGCGTCCAAGTATGCCGTCATTTTGGAACTTTGGCGGCAAATTCCCCTTTTATTTGGCTGACGATGAGCAATGAATCACTATATGCTTCAACCTCGGTAGCTTTTAAATCTTTAGCCAGTGTTAATCCTGCTAACAATGCCTCGTACTCTGCCTCGTTGTTGGTAGCCTTGAAGTCGCAACTGACAGCTCGGGCTATGATGTCCCCTTGTGGCGACTTTAGCAATACGCCTAAACCGGCGCCTCGAAAGTTGGAAGATCCATCTACATGCAAGATCCATTTACTGTTAGTCGTATTAACCTCAAGCATACTTACCTCTGTTTGGGCTATTGCTTCTAGTGTAGGGCTAAAGTCCGCCACAAAATCCGCTAATGCTTGCGACTTTATTGCTGTCCGAGGTTGATAAGTGATGTCGTAGCTGCTCAGCGTTATTGCCCACTTGCTCATTCTGCCCGTTAGTTCTGGGTGTCTTAGAATGGACTTGACGGGATAGTTAGTTTTGACAAGATAGAATGTGCTTCAAAATAATGTTTTAATTTTTTAGACGCCGTTACGATTGCCAAGACAAGTTTTTCAAGAGAAGAATACCTGGTTTCGGCGTCGACCAAGGACTTACTTACATAGTACACTGGCAATTGCCGTCTTGCCTTCTCTGGCAGGACGGCACTTACCGATGATTCGCTGACGGCGACATACAGCTGTAATGGCTCGTCGGCGACTGGCTTTGACAGCAATGGTGGCGTCATGAGGTATTGCTTGAGGTCTTGGAGGGCCTGCTCGTGTTCTGGCGTCCAATTAAATCCTTTGTTTTTCTTTAGGACATCGTAGAACAGTCGACATTTGTCGGAGACTTAGAGATGAAACGGTTCAACGCAGCGACGCGTCCTGTTAACTTCTGCACTTCTTTTACGCTTCGCGGCGATTGAATGTTGAGGATAGCCTTGATTTGATCTGGGCTAGCCTCTATGCCTCGTTTCGTGACTATGTACCCTAAAAATTTACCTGCAGACACTCCAAAAGAACACTTAGTGGGGTTAAGTTTCATGCCATACCTTCGAATGACGTCGAATGATTGTTGTAAGTGTGACACATGGTCATGGGAATTTTTAGATTTGACCAACATGTCATCTATGTACACCTCCATGGTGTCCCCTAGCTGGTCTTTGAACATGGCGTTGACCAGCCGTTGATAGGTTGCGCCAGGCTTCTTCAGCCGCGAACGGCATGACCTTGTAGCAATAAATGCCGCGATCGGTGACGAATGACGTCTTTCTTGATCTTCAGGATGCATGAGTATTTGATTGTACCCTGAGAAGGCGTCCATGAATGACAGCAACTCATGTCCGGCTGTGGCGTCTACCAGAGCGTCAATGTGCGGCAGGGGGAACGAGTCTTTGGGACATGCCTTGTTGAGGTCAGTGAAGTCTATGCAGACCCTCCACTTCCCGTTTTTCTTTCCTACAACAACGACTTAGCTAACCAATCAGGATATTTTACTTCCCTTACCTTACCGGTGTCAATCAGCTTTTGTACTTCGTCGTTGATAATTTGGTTTCGCTCTGGGGCGAACTTGCGTCTTTTCTGTTTGATCGGTTTGTGTTGGATCAACGTTGAGCTTGTGTGTGATCACGTCGGGATCTATCCCTGTAACGTCCTCATGGGACCATGCAAAACAGTCAGCGTTAGCTTTTAGAAAATCGATTACCTGTTGACGGACGTCGGGAGATAAGGCGGCCCCTATTTTAACCGTTTGGTCGGGCCTGGCGGGGTCCAAGATGACCTCATCTACTTGCTGCTCGTCGAAGTCTTGTTCCCCCAACGTCCCTATCTGTAATTGCTATGCTTCTGATTTTCTCGGCTTCAAGGACGTCTTGTAGCATTCCTTCGCGATCCGTCTGTCCCCTTTGATTTCCTGCACTCCCCACTTGGTAGGGAACTTCAAAGATTGATGGAACGACGAGGGGACAGCCTTCATGCTATGGATCCATGGCCTGCCTAAAATCACATTGTAAGAAGAAGGGCAGTCAATGACATAAAATTTAGTTGGCATGTTAACTCCCTTGGCGAAGGTGGGCAGGTCACTTCTCCCATGGTGTGCTTGGATTCTCCGCTGAATCCGACAAGGACGGTAGATTTGCGGATGACGACGTTCATCGATCCCCATGTCCTCTAAAGCGCCTTCATCAGGATGTTTGCTGAACTGCCATTGTACCACTAACACACGTTTTAGCAAGCAATTACTGACAGTTAGAGATATTACCAGGCCGTCATGGTGTATGTCCCTGTCGTCACCGAGATCGGCGTCATCGAAGGTGATTGGCATGGCTTCCAGCTCGATGTCACGAGGGTGACGAAGTTCTTTAGGGACGGCGTCTTGATTCAGACCGTCTCGTGCATGCCGCTTAGCTGCAGAATATGTTAGTCCACAGATATCTGAACCACCACTAATGACATTGATTACCTTGACGTGCGGTGGGGATGACGGCGGTTGACGTCGGTCGCCGTCTTTCGACACCGTCTGCTTACCTTTCTCCGTCAGCAAGTCTTTTAGGTATCCTTGCTTCAGCAGGTGGGATACTTCTCGCCTTAGAGCGACGCACTCATCAGTGTGATGCCCATGGTCTCCATGGAATTCGCACCATTTGGATTTGTCGCGATGAGCCGTCGACTTCTCATTCCTGAAAGGCCATTTAACAGCAGAACCTAAAGAATGTAAAGTATTGATAATACCTCCCATAGTGACGTTGAAACCATATTCGCTTAGCTTGGGGGAAGACCGGGATCATTCTTCCAATCATTGACTGGCCCTCATGACGGACGCTATACGCTGCTGCGGGCGCTCATAAGGCTTTTGACGCCAGGGGGCTTGCTTGTTAGGCGTTGCTTTCCGGCTGTCGGCATGGGCATAAGCCTTTCTGGATTGCATGTCTTCTTCCAGCCGGATCTGGGCCAATGCTTTGGCTTGAGCATCCTCGAACGTCGGACATGGATATTTGGTCAGCTCCTTGTAGAGGTCTGATTCCTCATCTAGACCGCGTCTGAACGCCTCGATGGCCGTCCTAGCATCGCAATTCGGGATGGACACTTTTTCCCTGTTAAACCTGTTCACAAATTCTTTAAGAGACTCATCAGATTTTTGCACAATCCTATGTAAGTCGCTAGCTTGTTTTTCCATTTTGCGACTACTAGCAAATTGCATATTAAAAGCATTAACCAATTGAGCAAAAGAAGAGATGGTCCCGTTATTAAGATTAATGAACCACTGAAGGCTGGCCAGTCAGCGTAGAGCCAAATCCCTTGCACATGCAGCTTCCCGCATATTCTTCGGGATTGAGATGGTAATCATTCTTTGCTTGTACTGAGCGACATGGTCGTTGGGATCTGTGGTGCCGTCATACAGTTTCATGGACGGGACGGAGAACCTCTTGGGCACCTCGATCAATGCTATGGGATCTGCAAAAGGAGAATCAGCATAACTGTTAGGAGTAGCTTTTTCCATAGGCCTGGGGACCGCAGGGATACGGGCGATCATGTCTTCTAATTGCTGGAGACGCTGCTGGATAGGATCATCAAGACGGCCTTGGGCGAACTCTTTTGAAGGGTCAGCACCGTCATTCTCGCCGTCATCGGCGTCTTCCTTTTCTGAATCATCAGCATCTCCAAGATCAGCACGATTTCCTGGGGTCTCAAACCCTTCGCCGTCTAGATTTTGCATCCTGGAAACGCCACGAACATTGCGAGGCTTGGGCCCTTTGGACGTCTTCTCAGCGGATTTCAAGCTCTGGATCTCCATGCATGACGCGACGTAGCTTTCCTTTAACGTCGCCATCTCCGCTTTGACGCGATTGAGTTCGTCAATGACTTCTTGGGTGGTAACCCATTGTCCTGCCATGGCAAATACGAAAAGATGGAAAAGTATGGAAAAATAAAACAAAAAGATGCGACTGTCGAAGAAATGTATGAAGATCTTGCTGTGGCCCCACGGTGGGCGCCAAATTGTTTATGCCGATTTTGTACCAAGTACTAAAAAGGTTTGGGTGCCAACAACAAAATCATCATATTGATAACAAATGATATAATAAATGAAATGAATTGCATAAAGAATGGAATAATGAAAGAAACAAGAAATTGTTGACGCGGAAAACCCAAAAGGGAAAAACCGCGGGTGATCTCTTGATCACCAATCCACTAATATGACACTTGAAGTAGATGTTACAATAGTAGCCGATTACAATGATGGAACTCGGAATATTTAGAGAGTAGATGTTTTTTAGAGAGAGATGAGGAGAGTGACCATAAAGAACATAGGTCAAAACTAGGTTACAAATTATGCATTTATACTACTAAGAAAATATCTCCCCAGCTGCTTTAGAGTTGTTCCACAATTTGGGGGTTCCGTCAACACGATCCCGCATATATCTCAACCGCCCAAAATGACGGCACGCAACGTCGCCTGACTTAGTCTCCCCACTTCCTTCGCCAACTGCAACATTAATTAGAAATTTGAAATGTTTAGGGAAGCCCGCCTATTCCAGAAAATCGAGGGCCCAACAGTCATTTTGTTTAATAGCTATATGTACTAAATTGTCGCAAATAATAGCAATATTTCGTAGTCTTTTTTAATCAATAATACCAAACTTTTCTTTAATTTGTTCAATGGTGGATGCATGCAATGTATCGAAATATAGAATAAATTGGAGCAAATTTTTGCTATTCTGTCGATAGATCAACCGCATCAAAAAAAAAAAAAAAAGATTGCTGAATCTATTAGGTTGGACTTTTATGATGTCTTTTCGGTTGTGTAAATTGGAAGTCAATATAGTGATGCACAATATCTCAATTATTAATTAGGTGAAATATCTTATGTACGCACAAGAGAAAAATTCGCTAGGCATAAATTTGTACCAAATGAAGAAAATTAAGGTGCAATAACACGATTACTTAGTCATACATCATCCATGCATGAATTTTATGTCTGTCAGCCTTAATAATCCCTAATTCTACTTTGTTATGACTTTGTTGTTCTTAAAAAAAATTATTTATGGCGTTGCGCTTTCAATAAAAAAAAACAAAGGAAATTGATATATGCATTAATCTTTAAGAAATAAATGATGGAAATATTAACTACTCCCTCCGTTTTAAAATATAAGACACATATGATGTTCGAGGTTGAACTTTGACCGTTAATTACTTCCAATTTACGTGGATAAAAAATTAATGTTATTATAGTATTTTTCATGACGAATGCAATAGTATAATTTTTATTTATCATATTATGAGAGATATTTGTGGTCAAAGCAAATTTTCGTAAAGTGTGAATGTCTTATGTTCGAGGTCGAACTTTGATTGTTAATTACTCCCAATTTACGTGGATAAAAAATTAATGTTATTATAGTATTTTTCATGACGAATCCAATGGTATAATTTTTATTTATCATATTATGAGAGATATTTGTGGTCAAAGCAAATTTTCGTAAAGCGTGAATGTCTTATATTTTAAACGGATGAAGTAATAACAAAGCATAAATAATACTAATTGACTTGTAATTATTATAAATTCCTAAAGTATACTATTTTATGTATAATATATTTAGGGTTGCACCAAAACGGAAAAAAAGAGTATGACGTTGGGTTCTATATAATGGTGTCATGCTGAAAGATGGATTTGATATGACCAAATAACTACTGCATTTTGCTAATGTTTGTTGGGAATTTGTCTATATATTAAATAATTGAGAGGGAAGATGGGGCATTTTGCTAATGATTAGGTGGGAATTTGTCCAAATTGTTTGATTAAACCAAAATCACATCCTAAACTCATCAACTAAACTACCATGTCTTCGTCACTGCATCTACAATTATTACTATCATGAAGCTTTAAATTAGATAAACTGTAACTATTGCCAATTTGACAAATTTAAACCTAACTATATATGAAATGGCAATATTAATTTTCAATTTTTGACTATCAAATTTGATAAAAGAATACATTAATTATCAATTTGGATCATTTTGTGTTGCGAAATAAACTCTACTAGATAGAGTTTGAAGCATCACAAATTCACAATCTCCATATATACCTTAGTTTTATTGAATTTAACATAATAGTATATCAATTTATTTTAGTAAATAGTAAGTTGAAAAAACATGCATAGTCTAAATTTTAATTTTAAAAACTAATTGAAACTTCATTGCTAAACACGACATAAACAAATTAAAATCAAGATTTGATTTTCATATTTACAATACATAATTCTCGATATCTTCCATATAAGTTAGTGTTATTGATAATAAGGTCGAGGTGAAGAACTTTTATGCATATTTTGCACCTGTTTAACGGTTCGATTTAGGGTTGAGTATGGTTTATATGGTCTGGTTCAGGATGAATGTGGTTCACATTTCGGTTTAGGCTAGGGTAGGTCGGACATATTTTTTCCCATCAATTGGACCCATGAGAACCCCTATGTTTGTGCGGTTCCAAGTCGGTTCAAGCACAATCATCTGACAATCCAGTTCGATCCGGCTTTATTGCTTGCAAATCGATTCAGGACTGGGTCCGGTTAGCACCGTCCAATGGCCACCTCTACTTAAAGCTATCCATCGAGTTTCAAATTAAGTCATCTTAGTTGATAGCAATGATTAAACGTCATAAAAAGGTGACAATTTAAAGAAAAATTGTACAAAGAAACTTTTTCAAGAAATCTAAAAAAAAAAATTATCAATGTTCTCAATACATCACTATTGAAACTAACCACCGGCCTATGTTTAGCCTTTGGGGCCTCAAAATTTTATTATAATTAATTGATCCAAACTTATAAAAATTAACACAAATTCTTAGGTGTATGTTACATCATGTAACAGTCCAAAAAACGACACTAAAAAAATGCAACTGACATGATATAAATTATAAAATAACATCATATTTATGTTATTATTTGTATAATCTTGTCATTTTTATTGAAATATATATATATCATTATATACGAGTAAAATTTTGTTAAATAATACTCCCTCCGTCCCACAATATAAGTCCTGTTTCCTTATAAGGTGTCCCAAAATATAAGTCTTATTTCTATTTTCAATCAATAATTATGCCCAAAATACCCTCATGAAAATAGTTTAATTCCCAAAATGTCATCATAATTTCAACTTTCAATGCACCATTATTAATGACAAAATGGAATCTTTTACCCATTGAACTCCTCTACACATTAAACCATGCAACATTAAATGATAGTTTTTATTTTTTGTCAAAAAGTCATCATAATGTAAGTATTTCTCAATAAAAATAATTTTTTTTATTCAAATAAAACAAGATTCCATTTAACCTTAATTCCCGCGTAAAAACAAAATCATGACTTATATTATGGGACGGAGGGAGTAAGTTACAGCATCCATATACATACTCTAACATTGAGGGATAAAGTACGTCTACATTCCAAGTTAATAAATTAATGATCTGGTTAAAGTGTCACCATTAAATGGCCCTCCTAATCTAGTGACAAGATTAACAAAGATTCGGTTCATATTATACTATATCAAATCATTTAAACCTGGTTGGCTGGCCAAGTACCTTTCAAACAATACAGAGAGCATGTGTTATGGACTTATGGTAGAATTGTATTATAGAAAGTATATATGGAGTACCTTTTTTTTTCACGATATATTTAATAACATATGTATAATTTTGAACAATATATCTATAACAATGATTACATACTACTCACTCTGTGTTATAATATAAGATTTGTTTTTTTTACCGTCTAAAAGACGTACATTTGATCATCAATATGTTCAATTCCTTATCAATAAAAATTATAAAGAATTGATATTGTGGATAGAAATGAAGATATGGATAATATATATTTTAGTTTTCTGCACGATAATCTTTCTCTTTCTTCGATTTGTCAATTGGCGTGCCTCTGGTGACATGTTTGGTTTGCTCACAATAAAATTATTTTCAAGGTGAGGAGATGTCTTGTTTTATGTCGGCATTGTTAATTGGAAACTTTATTCAAGAATGGTCCTATATTCAGGAAGCGGATGAGGTGTTCTCTGGTCCTTCGAATTCTTGAACCCCTCTTATATATACTTCTTTTTCTAGCCCTAAGGAAGTTCGGTAGGTTAAACGCCCAATGCTTATCATAAATTGAACTTTGATGGGTCAAACTTTAAGATGGCATTGCCTCTTGTGGCTTTATTATCATTAGGAATGATTATGGGCGCATTGTTATTATGGGCGCAATGTCTATTAATCAAAATACTAGAAGCCAAGGCTAGCTTGGTGTATGAGAGAAGGAATTCGCGCTGCCTTGACTTCTAGTATTAAGAATCGGATTGTAGAAGGGGATAATCTTGCTGTGATCACTTCTCTTCGTAGGACTTGGAAAATTCTTTGGGAAATTATACCTGGTGGATGATGCTCACCTTGATTTGGCTTATTGTGGGAATGTCACGTTTTATCATTGTTTCAGAGAGGCGAATCAAGCAGCAGACTTCTTGGCTCAAAAAAGTCACTTGTGTGATTCTCTCCGTTATTGGTTTGAACTTCTTAACCTCAACTTTCTCTCTATCATCCGAAAGGATGTTTTGTTAGGATTGAATTCCTTGTTTGTATTACGTTAACTGTGAGGTTTAAATACAACCTAATTTAATAATGGGCCTAAGTTACAAAGATACGAGCCAAACCAATATACAACATTCTAACTAAATACAAAGGACCCATAATACGGGCCTAACACCCTCCCTCAAGTTGGAGCATGCGGATTACAAATGCCCAACTTGCCTAGTAGATAGTGAAATTGGCGTTTCCCGAGAGCTTTGGTGAAAATATCTGCGAGCTGCTCGGTAGTGGAGACATGATGGGGAGCAAGAAGACCAGCTTGTATAGCGTCACGAACATAGTGACAATCGACCTCAATGTGTTTCGTGCGCTCGTGGAAGACGGGATTTTGAGCGATGTAGAGAGCGGATTGACTGTCACAAAAGAGACTCATAGCACGAGGATGCGCAATACCAAGACTCAGGAGAAGAGCCTTAAGCCAAACCAACTCAGTGGTGGTCGTAGCCATGGAGCGATACTCAGCTTCGGCAGAAGAACGGGAAACAGTGTGCTGCTTTTTGGTTTTCCAAGAGATGGGCGAATGCCCTAAGAAGATCAACCAACCAGTGATAGAACGGCGAGTCATAGGACAACTAGCCCAATCGGAGTCACACCAACCAGTTAAATGCAAATCACAAGCAGCGGAGAGAAGAATACCTTGCCCGGGACTACCTTTCAAATAATGAACGGTGCGTAAGGCCGCAGCCCAATGCTCCTGCCGTGGGGCTTGCATAAATTGGGCCAAGATGTGAACCGTGTAAGCAAGGTCGGGAGAGTGAAGGAGAGATAGATAAGACGACCAACAAGTCGACGATATTTTTCAGGATCCTCAAGAAAATCGCCAGTAGCAAGAGCAAGAGTATGATTTTGTTCCATCGGAAAAGCAGCAGGCCGGCCCCCCAGAAGACCGGACTCGGCAACAATGTCGAGAGTGTATTTTCTTTGACACAAGAAGATGCCATCTGGACTACGAGCAACCTCAACCCCAAGAAAATATTTGAGGGGTCCCAAATCTTTCATATGAAAACATTCACCCAAATATTGCTTAAAAGCAGCAAGAGCAGAAGAATGAGTCCCAGAGATAATCAAGTCATCAACATAGACAAGAACATTAAGCTGCAGAGAGCCCTGAGTGAGAGTAAATAGGGAATAGTCAGAATAAGATTGCGTAAAACCATACCGCTTTAAGGAAGCGGCCAACTTGGCAAACCAGCAACGAGGAGCTTGTCGAAGGCCATAAAGAGACTTTTTGAGGCGGCACACTAAACCCGGGGAAGGGCCGGGAAAACCAGGAGGAGGTCTCATATAAACTTCTTCGTCCAGATCCCCATGAAGAAATGCGTTATGAACATCCATCTGATGCAACTCCCAATTTTTAGCAGCAGCAACGGCAAGAAAAGCACGAACAGTAACCATCTTGGCAACAGGAGCGAAAGTCTCATGATAATCAATACCCTCAACTTGATGATTTCCAAAAATCACAAGCGGGCTTTAAGACGCTCCACCTCACCAGAAGCATGATACTTTATTTTATAGACCCATTTAGAACCAAGAGCTTTCTTGCCCGGAGGAAGGGGTGCCATGACCCACGTATCATTATGTTCTAAGGCATGAATTTCCTGCTGCATAGCCGTACGCCAACCCTCATGTTGCGCGGCTTCTTTGAAATTTCGAGGCTCATGACCTGCAGTAACAGCAGCAAGAAAAATACGGTGTGGTCGAGAAAACTTGTCCGAGTTAACAAAATATGCTAAAGGATAGAGAGTACCTGAGGAGTCCGAAGGAGACGGTGAACTGGGAGATGGACTTGTTGAGGAAATCGTGGGAGTAATAAAATCACGCAATAGAACAGATGGGCGTTTGTCACGTTTCCCGCGGCCCAACTCAGCAGTAACAATGGTGGAAGGAGCACTAGATGGTGCGTGGCAGTAGCGAGGCCCAGATCAGGCTCGGAGGGGCCCACATCACAGACCAAGGCTGGGCGGCAGTAGGCTCCAGCTCACCAGCACACATAGGGACATCTTGGGGCCCTAGCAAGCTCACTCACCCCTAAGACATCCTCCAAATCATCCAAAAAATCAAGATCCACACCCACACCCACAGGATCACTCGAGACAACCGAGAGGAGGCACAAGTAAATGGAAACTCATTCTCAAAAATTTTACATCACGCGAAACAAATATCTCATGAGTGGTCAATCATATAGTTTCCAACCTTTCTTTTGTTGGATAGCCAACAAAAACACAACGACGACTACGGGAAGCAATTTGTCCCCCTTAGCCTTGTGATTATACGCAAAACAAAGTGAACCAAAACTTTTAGCTGATCAAAATCGGGTGCAACACCAACAAAGCCTCATACGGAGTTTTATTATGCAATAAACGGGAAGGGGTGCGATAATCAAATAAACGCTCCAAGCACACATTCACCCCAAAACGAAACAGGTAAGTTACCTTGGAACATCAAAGCGCGACTCACATTCAAAATATGTTGGTGTTTTCGCTCCACACGTCCATTTTGTTGAGGGGTGCCAACACAAGATGTTTGGAAAAGAATGCCATGGGTATTAAAATAATCAAGCATGCAATTAAATTCCGTGCCATTATCACTACGCACGATTTTCACAGTGACCTCAAATTGTCTTTCAATCATGGCAAAAAGACAAAAAGATTTATATACTTCAGTTTTGCATGTCAATAAATAAACCCAAGTAGCACGAGTAAAATCATCCACCAAGGTCAAAAAATAATGAGCACCACAAGAAGAAGGAGTCTTATAAGGTCCCCATAAATCACAATGAATCAGTTCAAATTGACGACTGGCTTTATTATAACTAGTAGGAAAACTAGGACGAGACTGTTTAGCTTGTGGACAAACCACACAAGCCTGAGATAATGTTTTCCTAGTATTACTATTACTAAAAACAGGCAGAAGCTTGACAACCTTATCAGATGGATGACCCAAGCGACGATGCCATAACTCAAAAACACTGATGTCCGAGACAGTCACCGCACAGATGGTAGGCAGACCACGATAATAATAAAGTCCATCTTTGCGTTCACCGGCTCCAATCAGGCTCCCCGAGCGCAGGTCCTGAATAGCACATAAAGAGTCAGTAAAACGGACAAAACGATGAGAATCATCAATCAATTTGGACACCGATATTAAATTGCAAGTTAAATGGGGAACAAAAAGAACATTGTGAAGTAGTAAACCCCCATCAAGTTTAACATTGCCCATCTGTGTTGCCACGGTATTATGACCATCGGGTAAGCCGACGGGACGAGCCGGAATAGGAACGGAGTCAAGTAATAAGGCAACATTGCCGGTGACGTGATGTGTCGCTCCAGTGTCAAGTAACCAAGAAGAAGAAAAGGACTCACCATCATATGATCTGGTTTGGGTCATTTACCAGGTTCAATAAGACTTTGACTTGCTCAGGAGTCAAAGAAGGAAGAGACACCCCCTGCGCCACTAGGGTCGTCGGCAGCCGGAGTGATAACAGAGGCAGAAGGCTGGGCGGTACTGCAAACAGCAGCATTGGCCGGCACAGCAGGCGGGGGTCGACGATCGGTGGCAGCAGCAGGCTGGGAGGAGGAAACCACGGCTTTCCCAAACTTCTCTTCATGCCACGCAGGCCGCCCATGGAGTTTAAAGCAGGTAGAAACTTCATGACCCCTCTTTTTGCAATGAGAACAAACAAGTTGAGATTTATCAGGCCGTGAACCCGCTCCTCTTGAAGAAAGGTTTGATAGGCGCGGGTCAAGTCAGGAGGAGTTGGTTGAGACAACAAATTAGATCTCACAGTAGCATAGAGATCATCATCAACACCAATAAAAAATTGATGAAGCTTTTCCTCCTCGCGATCGGCAGCAAACCGGCCGGCGACATCACACTTACATAGGCCACAAGTGCAGCCGTGAAGAGGTTTTAAGCGAGCAAGATCTATACAAAGCCATCAATTGATTATAATAATCCTCCATAGACATGGACTTCAACTGTTTGCAACTAGTAATACGAGCCCTGAGCTGTTGAAGGCGAGGTCCATCCGCGACACAAAAGCGCTTCTCCAAATACACCCAAAGAGGACGTGCTTCCTCATGATACGGGATGGACGCGGCCAATTTGGAATCCATACTTCTCAACATCCACGAGACTAGCATGGAATTGACCGTATCCCAATCTAATAACTTCTTTTCTCAGTAGGTTTATTGATAGTTCCGTCAATAAACACAAATTTCCGGCGAGCTTTAAGAGACAAAGTGATTGCCCTAGCCCATGCTAAATATATTATCTCCTTGTAAAATTACGTGAGTAATCAAATTACCGTTGATCACCGGATCCCAAATAATAAGGCGAAGTAGTGTCATGTTTATCTCCTTCGCCATGGCCGCACAACCAAGATGTGGCGGCAGCAAGGACTAGCAACCGTGAGCAGCAGCGAGAGGAATAGAGATCAAAGAAAAAACGGAGGCTCTGGTACCATGTTAGGATTGAATTCCTTGTTGTATTTACGTTAACTGTGAGGTTTAAATACAACCTAATTTAATAATGGGCCTAAGTTACAAAGATACGAGCCAAACCAATATACAACATTCTAACTAAATACAAAGGACCCATAATACGGGCCTAACATGTTTTAAATTGGTATTATATAAAAGACTAGCATAACTTTTCTCTAGTTTTTTTTAAAAAAAGACACAAGCTCATTGACTTGGAATCTTAAATACTTATATAGTTATATTTATATTTTATATATGCATACAGTGCCCATCTTTTTCGTTGCGTCTTTTGTCCTTGTTAGGGATATTATACAAAGAAAAACAACGAAGCAGAAAAAAGACAGAGAGAGAGAGATACCCGCATGAAAATTAGCTCAAAAAGACTGATCCAACCGTGTGCAAGACTTTTTACTCCTTCCTTTGTCTTTGTTTTGTGGGATCCTTCAAGATTTTGTTGTCTCCTTCACCTTCAAACCTACCCTCTTTCTATACATCTTCACTGCTCCTTCCATGTTTTCTACCCCAAGCAATAAATAATACTACTAGCACAAGTATTTTTATATCTTTCTATTCTCATAAATGTTTTATTTCTTTGATTCTAATGTCTGCACATATATTTTGTCACCCACCTAGATATTAAAAACATGTTACACCTTAGTGACCTTACACTTTACGGCTAATTAGTAATCAATTCACCATTTATACACACTTATATTATTTATATTGATTATTTAATGTTGTACCAATGATTCATGGCTATAGAATTGTCAAAATGCCCAAAGAACTAAACTACCGTCAATTTAACACAAGCGATGCCGGGTAATTATGAAGTCGCTCCTACGTACCACAATAAATAAGTGTATTTTTTTTTTGGTAAGTAAGTAATGATATTAAAGCCTAAAAACATAAATAGCTTAAAGGAAGCTAGGGATTAACAACCCAACAACCACATAACAACTGGACTCACCCAGCAATTACAATTCTTCAATCCACTGTCTATCACTATCTTTAACTTTCATGCTCATGATTTGTACAATCCTATGTTTAATCATATATTGAATGTCATTAACTGTTTTATCAACATTCATAATCACTTGATCCCAATAAGCTGAGTTGCGGTTCTTCCAGACCATGTATACAGTGGCAGCCATGGCAGCTATAATCACCATTCTTCAGAATCTCGACCCTCTGTATCTGTCTTTGAGCCACCTACACATCTGTAGTAAACTACTTCCACCCCATCTGACACTGAGCCAATTCATCACTCTAGTGATACATTGTGCACTAAACTCATACTCAAACGTCAGGTGCTTTATAGTTTCAGTATGTTGATGGCATAGAGTGCAAGTATCATCTGTACACATATTGATGTTCTTAAGCCTTTGTCTTGTTTTCAATCTATTATGAAGAGCAAGCTATAGTATCATTTTGTGTTTTGGTTGTGAGTATCGATCTGCACCATACATACTTGCTCCATTGGCTATGAGCCTCCACTCCTAGCAGTGCTTTGTATTGTTTTTTAATAGTTATTGCATGACATGCATCCATTATGTATTAAGAATGTTATCATTCATTTCATTCTTAACCAAACACACATACTTCCACCCCCAACTAGCTGTATTAGGAGCATTATAGGACTCCCATATTAGTTTAGTAACCATTTTTGTGTGTATAGCTACTTAGCCACAACGGCATCAATGACTAATGTAAATGAAATTTAATCTTAATTCATGGAAACAATCTTAACATAAGTTTGCTGCTAAAAAATTAATTGGTACTCACTAGCGGGGTGAGCATAATATAAATTCCGGGTATCTAGACCCAGACACGGACCCGGTATGGACTTGTTAAACCCAGACCCGGACCAACTGGGTTCGGGTTCGGGTCCAAGAAAATGGACCCGGTTGCATCTGGTTCCAACTCTGGGCAGAATTTTGTCGGACCCGGTACCCGGTGGGTATCCGGTTCCACTCTGGATACCCGGTTGGAGCGGGTCTAGGTCCGGGTACCCGGTACTTAGAATTGGTTTTTTTTTCATATACTCATATAGAATTGGTAATAGGATAATAGTTGTTAAGTAAAAAGTTAGTACTTAGTACTTAGTAGGCCTTTAGTCGCATTTAATTTTTTAAAAAAATTTATAGCTCAATTAGCCCATCCTAGGATGTTGTTAAACTTACAACTGGGTACCCAGTTCTGGACCTGGTATCCACCGATTCCGGGTCTGGGTCCAAAATTTAGGACCCGGTTGGACCAATTCCAATTCCAATTCCAGATTTTTGATACCCACTGGGTTCGTATCTATGTCCGGGTCTATGAAATTCTACCGGGTGCCCCGTTATGCTCACTCCTAGTACTCACTGTAAGTTTAAGGAGTTATTCTTAAAAAATTTACAACCCTAATTGTGTGCAGAAATAGTTTATAGTTTATTGAAGGTGCATAAATTATGCAGCACTTGCAACTAATTCACGAAACAGTTTCTAAGCATTACTTTGACCATTAATATTATCAATTATATATGCTTTATGTGTTGTGAAATAAGTAAAATACTTCTATCAAAGAGCTCTTATATATAAGTGAGAAGTGTTTCACTTATTACAGAACGAGAGAAGTACAAAAATGATGTAAATTTTTTATATTTAAAAGCTACACATTGAGATGAATTAATCTAATAAAACTTCACACAATGATTATTTTTCCTCTATAATGGAGATAAGACCTGGTCAATCTTTATAAAGTTTGATTTTAAATAGTAAGTGTTGCATGATTTATGATCGAAAAAAGTAATAAAACCTTGTTCTCTTGGACTTAATCTCACTCTAAAAGATAGTAATAATAATAATAGTAATAATAAAAATACTAAAAATAGTATAATGATAAAAACAATAATGATAATAGTATGTAAGAGTAATAATAGTAGTAAATTAAAATTGTAGTTTTATTAGTAATAATAATAGTTGAAATAATAATAATATTAATTACCATATTTGTTTTCAGAACAATATAAAATTGATATTTTAATTATATTAATTAACTATTATTAAGTACCATAAGGATTATTATTGTGAGTTTAATTTTTCAGTTTAGTTCGATTCAAATCCATTCAACTCAGTTTAATTTAATTACCTTAACTGATTCAATGCGAAAAAACGTTTAAAATAAAGGAAAAAAAATAGTCTGCAACAATCGTACTTAGAGCCGCTTTAAAAATCTTGACCCAATACTCTTATCAACCTAAATAATAGGTATTTCCTCTGTTTTTTTTATCGTTTTCAGTTAGAATTTTGATATTATTCATACTTAGAGAGAATCTTCTCTATTTTTTTTTAATTTATAAGAAAAAATATAGTCATGTGGAGTCTTATTTGATTCATCTCAATTAGTATATTATTAATATTTAATCGTTATAATTCTTACTAATATATAATAAAAGATAATTAAATTCAAAGATGTATATTGAGAGATGTATACAGGAAAGTGAGAAAAATAAAAAAACACATGGAGTATTGGTTAAAATTACAGAAGATGTATATTTTAATTCAAATTTACTTTTTGTTTATAGGGCCTACGTGTCTAATCATCACCGTTGTCCATCAAGTTAACATGGAAAATTCTGATCAGCTGCTCTTGCGTTGCATCCCGACCAGTACTTTCTCAGCTCACCCATAACAAAATCTCTTCGACTAATATAGCATCAAAGTGAGAAATATTCGCTCTTAAAAGACTACAAATTAGTAGAATTCTGAAAACATACAAGAAAAATTCTTATATACTCAGCTATTTATATACTACTCGGACATTGATTGAGTGACTTTTTTTTTTTTTTTTGATGTGGATTGAGTGACCCTAAGGATTGTCAACCCTCTTATTATTGAATTTTCATTGGTTAGGAATACATTAAAACATTATTTTTATCTCTTCTCTCCTCATTTATTACATACATATCAATATTTTATTCTAATGTGTCTAAGAGGGTTGGCGACCCTAAGGGTTACTCAAACATTTTCCATACTACTCCATCCGTTTCATTTTATAATTCTCGTTTTATCTTAAACACGGAAATTAAGGAAATAATGATTATTATGTAATTGCATTGAGAGTTGTTGTCTTTTTTGAAATTATTGTCATAAAAAATAAAAAGGAAAGAGAACATTAAATGAGTGGGCATATAAAAAGAGGATAGAGCGAGAGAGTAAAAAAATGCTTTTTGGATAAATTTATCAGCAAAAAATTGAGAATATAGAAATCAAACTTTGCTAAGAGTTTGTATTATTATACCGACTAAAGATGGATGGCCACTGGTGCGGGCTGGACGGGCTAGTCCATGGACCTTAGTGTGCCAGGCTGAGATTTCACGGCCCACGACCAGACCGTGAAATTCACGGTCTGGATGGGTTGGTCCACGGGCTGAAAAATCTGAGCCCACATTGGTCTATTACCGGTTTTCACGGTTCGGGAAGCAATTCTAGCGATTCGTGGGCCTAGCGGGCCGACATGAGAATTTTTTTCAAAGTTATATAATCATTTATTATTGTCACATAAAACCTTTAATATTAATTAAAGTTTATATAATTATTACAATTAATGAATAATATCATTATTTTTGAATTTTATTGAATTATAATATATGCAATTTGATCAAAATATACACAACTTGGTTGAATAATTACTTGGGTTGGGCTGGTCCGGTTCATGGGCTGTATTGGACCGCTTTTGTGGACCGGGTTGGGCTACTTTAGTAGCGAGCTTTCATGGGCTGGGTTGAAAAAATATGGCCCACGATCCACCCACCAATTTCATGGTTCGAGCTGGGTTGGACCGGGTTTTTTGCGGGTTCATCCCACACGGCCCAAGAGGCGGGTTGGGTTGGATTGGTCCGCACTGTTGGTCATCTCTACTACCAACTTGTTCAGATCTTATCTTACTTCTTCATTTTCTGAAATGTTTTTAATTATTGAAAAGTTTACTAAATTTATCAGTACATTTGGAACTATTTTTAATTTATTTAAACTTTTGTTTCTTCAAATTTTTTTCATCTTATCTCTACTTGTTTTTTAGGAAAAAAAAAGTTCCTTATTTTTTTATTTTCTTTTGTTTATATTCTGATATTTTCTTAAATAAAAATAAAGACAAGTCATTAAATAGAGCAAATCGTAAACTTGAAATTACTCGATTTAGAATTGACGTGACAAACGAATTTGACAAATGTTATGTATAACTAAGCAAGTAAGCAACTATCATTCTATCAACATAATTACTCTTACACAATTAATTAATCTATAGACTATGTAAAAATGTTTTTCAAGAACAATTATAAATTCATATTACAACGTTATAAAAGCTTATAAAATGTAAATAATTGACAAATCAACTATCATAAAGTTACACATGTAATAAATAAGACCTTATCACCTTATGTCCTTACCCAAGATAAATAAAAATTACTTCCCCTAAAACTAGACTTTTTACGTATTGCCCTAAAGAATAATAACATACCCCTCGTTACTAAGAACTTGTGGTTGCAGTAACACCTAGCTACCAGGCTACTACTAGTTATAGATTGCTACAAGTAGTAACAAACAAAGCTAGGTCAGGGCCAAATTTAGGGTAGTTAAAATGCCAAATTTGAGAGAAATGGACAAAAGAAAATAGTACAATGTCAAACTGTCAAGGGGGGGCACGTAGTAAAGGTGTAAACCCCGAGACTTACCTACTACTCCCTCTGTCTTTTTTTATTTGCTACAAGCACTTTTTTACAAAGACCAAGGAAAAGGGTGGGGACCACTGTACAGTGGGTGTACAGTGGGTGTGCAGTGGGTGTTTTGAAGAAAAGTAATTGTGGTTAATTAAGTTGTGAAAAAGCAGATTAGAAGGCAAAAAAAAGAGTTGGCCCACATATTTTTTAAGGTAGGCGCCACTTTTATAGAAAGAGGGATTTCATTTCCCTCCAAAATTTTTATACAAGCAATACAACTAAAATATTCTGTTACAATTATACAACCAAAGGGAACTAAAATTTTCCCTCCAAAATTTTAAAGGTAGATTACATAACAGGTATTGAAATTTACCCAAAAATTCGAACTTAAGGGGGAATTGAATTTTCCCCCAAAAAACATGAAAAAAATCCTAGACAAATTGTGGACTATATATACACAACCACTTTTACACTTGCATTTATTATTTTCACCACTTCCATCAACATAACCAAAAGACCAACCAGCAGCCAGCCACCACCATCAAAGACACCAACCAGCAGCTTAAACCACCATAAAAAGCACCCACCAGTAGCCAATTTTTTTTTTTGGGGGGGGGGGGTTTGGGTAGATTAACTCTCAGAGCAAAATCATCATAGAGTTTTATACAAGCCATTTCTGATTTCATAGCTTCACTTGAGGAAAGTGTGGAAGCTTTCTCAGCTTGAACATGTCTGGCATCCATAGCTTAGCTATGGCCCCCCTAGACAGTTCTACTGATAACACTTCAACACCATCCCCATCAGCTCTTAATTCACCACCAACTTACCCAATTTTGATCTGAATGACCCACTGCCAGAACCAGAACCAGAACCAGTACCACAACCATTACCAGACTTACAAGTTCAACCACAACAAGAGGCCTTTGATCTTAACAGAGCACCAGCAGCATCAAGTGAAGAAGAAGAAAATAACTTCTCAGCAATGGAACATGGGAATGATGAAGAAGAGTTGGTGGCTGAATGGTTAGATGATGATTCAGATGTACACGTCTCAGAATATAATTGGACAGATAGTGAATCAGAGGAAGAACATGAAGAACATGAAGAACAGCAACAGCCAGAAATAGTGGTCAACAGCACACATTTTTTGCACAACACTCAAGATGTCATGTTGCAAACAGGCTACAACAAGTAGCTTACACAAAATTTAATGGCAGATTCACTATACCTCAAGGGGCTATCAAAAAAATTGCCATTGAATTGAATACTTCAAGGTGGACAATTGGAAGAATATGGAAGAATTTAAGACAACAACTTCAAGAAGATGCAAGAATAGATGTGAATCACAGAAAAACAGGGAGGGTAGGAAGAAAAAGAATTCAATTGATCCTCAAAGGTTAATGGCAATTCCTCTAAGAAAGAGGACTACTATAAGAGCAACAGCAGCATCCCTAGGCATACACAGGTCTACATTGCACAGATTGGTGAAAAGGGGGCAATCAAAAACACACTAATGCCAAAAACCACATCTGACTCAGCAGCACATAAAATTGCAAGGGGTTGTGGTGTTTGGGTTCTATCATACCAAACACTATCCAAACAATACCAAAATTCAGCAACATGTATAATTTGGTGCATGTGGATGAGAAATGGTTTTGCATGATCGAGAAAAAAAGAAAATCAAATTGAACATTGTTTCACAAAAAATTCAATTAGATTTCATTTTTTTCTCAATCATATTTAAGACAAAATGATAATGAAGGCCAATTTCAAAAAAACACAGATCAAGGCATGATTTTAAGTTCCTCTCAGGGAGTCCCACTCATCCATATTACTCAACACATGCTATTAAACAGAGGAAAAGTTAAAAAGAGAGCACAAAAAATTGGTGGCAACATGAGTATACTGGTCTTAGAAGGCATAATGTCCTTAGTATAAATCATCTAACCTCATTCATCATTGAGGAACATAGTGCACCTCTCATGTAAACTTTCTATATGTCATTAAAACTAAATTGGACAGCCAAACAAAAACCAAAATATAACACAATGCCTCATCAATTCTTTATACTACAATTCTATTCATTTACCACTGATTAAATGCAAAATGGAGTAACAATTTGGATGTAACATCCTATTTCATCATAGAGGATCACACCAACAACACACAAATAAAGGCAAATGAACATATATATAACAAAATATCATATAAACAGAACTAATCAAGGGTAAAATGCACAAGTTTTAACAAATCAAGGCAAAATATCATATAAACAGACCTAATGAAGGCTAAAATCAACATGTTTTAACAAATCAAGGCAAAATATCATATAAACAGAACTAATCAAGGGTAAAATGCACAAGTTTTAACAAATCAAGGCAAAATATCATATAAACAGACCTAATGAAGGCTAAAATCAACATGTTTTAACAAATCAAGGCAAAATATCATATAAACAGAACAACTCAAGGCTTAAATGAACATGTTTTAACAAATCAAGGCAAAATATCGTATAAACAGAACAACTCAAGGCTTAAATGAACATGTTTTAACAAATCAAGGCAAAATATAATATAAACAGAACAACTCAAGGATTAAATGAACATGTTTTAACAAATCAAGGCAAAATATCATATAAACAGACCTAATGAAGGCTAAAATCAAGATGTTTTAACAAATCAAGGCAAAATATCATATAAACAGAACAACTCAAGGCTAAAATGAACAAGTTTTAACAAATCAAGGCAAAATATCATATAAACAGAACAACTCAAGGCTTAAATGAACATGTTTTAACAAATCAAGGCAAAATATCATATAAACAGACCTAATGAAGGCTAAAATCAACATATATATACAGATCAAGGCAAAATATCATATAAACAGAAGTAATGAAGGCTTAAATGAACATGTTTTAACAGATCAAGTGAAAATATCATATAAACAGAACAACTCAAGGCTAAAATGAACATGTTTTAACAGATCAAGGCAAAATATCATATAAACAGAACAACTCAAGGCTAAAATGAACATGTTCTAACAGATCAAGTGAAAATATCATATAAACAGAACAACTCAAGGCTAAAATGAACATGTTTTAACAGATCAAGGCAAAATATCATATAAACAGAACAACTCAAGGCTAAAATGAACATGTTCTAACAGATCAAGTGAAAATATCATATAAACAGAACAACTCAAGGCTAAAATGAACATGTTTTAACAGATCAAGGCAAAATATCATATAAACAGAACAACTCAAGGCTAAAATGAACATGTTCTAACAGATCAAGTGAAAATATCATATAAACAGAACAACTCAAGGCTTAAATGAACATGTTTTAACAGATCAAGTGAAAATATCATATAAACAGAACAACTCAAGGCTAAAAGAACATGTTTTAACAGATCAAGGCAAAATCATATAAACAGAACAACTCAAGGCTAAAATGAACATGTTCTAACAGATCAATGAAAATATCATATAAACAGAACAACTCAAGGCTAAAATGAACATGTTTTAAACAGACAAGGCAAAATATCATTAAACAGAACAACTCAAGGCTAAAATGAACATGTTCTAACAGATCAAGTGAAAATATCATATAAACAGAACAACTCAAGGCTAAAATGAACAAGTTTTAACAAATCAAGGCAAAATATCATATAAACAGAACAACTCAAGGCTTAAATGAACATGTTTTAACAAATCAAGGCAAAATATCATATAAACAGACCTAATGAAGGCTAAAATCAACATATATATACAGATACAAGGCAAAATATCATATAAACAGAAGTAATGAAGGCTTAAATGAACATGTTTTAACATATCAAGTGAAAATATCATATAAACAGAACAACTCAAGGCTAAAATGAACATGTTTTAACAGATCAAGGCAAAATATCATATAAACAGAACAACTCAAGGCTAAAATGAACATGTTCTAACAGATCAAGTGAAAATATCTTATAAACAGAACAACTCAAGGCTAAAATGAACATGTTTTAACAGATCAAGGCAAAATATCATATAAACAGAACAACTCAAGGCTAAAATGAACATGTCTAACAGATCAAGTGAAAAATCATATAAACAGAACAACTCAAGGCTAAAATGAACATGTTTTAACAGATCAAGGCAAAATATCATATAAACAGAACAACTCAAGGCTAAAATGAACATTTTAACAGATCAATGAAAATACATATAAACAGAACAACTCAAGGCTTAAATGAACATGTTTTAACAGATCAAGTGAAAATATCATATAAACAGAACAACTCAAGGCAAAATAAACAGAAATTAAACAAATCAAGGCAAAATAAACAGAAATTAAACAAATCAAGGCAAAATAAACAAGTTTTAAACAGATCGAGGCATAAACAACATGCGTATAAACAAATCGAGGCTAAAACATGAAAAAAACACAAAAACCTAAACATGCAATCTAATCAAACGCAACCCCACAGGCAAAGCATGTTAAAAAAACTTCCTAAAATTTTAAAAACAAAATTTAAGTTAAGGAGTGGACCGATCTGAGTCAAAATTTGAAAGGGACTCTCCGAAACCATTTCGAGATGGTTTTTATACCAAGAGAGGTAAGCTCGCCATGATTTAAAGCCTTCCGGAGGTGGATCTTCCAAGTTTTCAGGTTTTTTGCCCTCAAATACACCACCAAATTGAAGATCTGGAGGTTTTCTTGAAGCGCGCCACAAGACCAACAAAACGAACCAAAATCCAAGGATTTTTTTGCAACCCTAGAATTTTTAGCCTCCGCATCTAACTCGTCCATCAAATCAAAGAGCCGTTTCTTTGATTTCGGAGTTAACTCATCCATGAAATACCCAAAATCACTCAAAATACCCAAGAAACAGGGAACTCGTTTCTGAAATCACTCCAAAATGACAAAATCTAGGTTTATAATGATCGCAGAAAAGAGCAGATAATTAATCTACTGTATTTTTCAACAATTTTGGAGTACAAAACCCTAGATCTGAGGGTTTGAAGAAGAAGAAGAGAGAGGAAAATGACAGTCAGAAGGAGAGAGAGAGTCAGAAGGAGAGAGAAGAAAATGACGGAAGTTATGAGATTAGGGTTTTGGAGGGAGTAGTTATAGGGGGTTGGGGTAGGGTTAAATGGAGGGAGTGGGGTAATAAATAGAGTTAGGTGGTTGGGTAGGTTTAGGGAATTTGATTAAGTGGGCTATTTTTGGGCTGAACTTTTGGATGTTTGTTTTATTATCATTTGTAGTAATGTTGGCAAATGTAGCAAATAATAAGAGACACACCTAAATGGCAAAATGTAGCAAATAAAAAAAGACGGAGGAAGTATTTCATTTCGAGTAGTAATAAAAGCTCCAAACCAGTAAAAGGGTTAGAAAATCCTTGATATTAATTTAAGAGCACCATTAAGGGTTATGCAGTTATGCTATATGTAACCCTAAGGGTTGTATATAAGACATAAATACACTACTGAAAATTGAAATAAATTGTGAATTTATGGAAAAATTTTACATCAATCGATGTAATAAATGATCGATTAATGCAACTTATTTCCATTTTTAGCTTCTTATATACAGCCCTTAGGACTGCATATAGCTTTTCTCTTAATTTAATCTAGTTAATAAACTTATCGTATTGTGTTGACTTATTTAATTAATCGTGTAAAAACACTCATTATTATGTGTTTAGTTAGTGTCGTGTTGTTGTGTGTTAAAAACTCTCATTATTATGTGTTTAGTTAGTGTCGTGTTGTTGTGTTAAACTACTTTTGGTAATTTTGAACCAATTTTCTAGCTAGTAATCGTGTTTAAAGGATTCAAGTGTGCCATCTTTGTTTTTAAAACCTCAACATTAATCCAACTCATTAGTAAAAAGTATTGTGTTTATCCGTTTCACTAACAAGTTGGAAATCCTCACATACATACCAATTATTTATGCTATGTTCATGTTATGTAATTATATCGTGTCAACTTTTGTCAACTCTGTAGATAAAAACACTAACAGTTAATAGACAACTTAACCACTTACAAGACACTACTGCTACGTACTCCAAATAGCGGTTGTACTATTTATGTGACTTGTTAGTTGGTAGGTTGTCCATCTCGCACAAGTTTATTAAATCTCTTTTACAAGAGAGTGATTGTCTTACAACGGAACTATTATTTCAATTTTCCTTTATGCAATTTTTTCTTTTGAAACATTGTTTTGCTCATAGCCTTGAACACTCATATTCCTAACATAAATCTTCTAATTTTTAAAATCATGCATGCCATAATTGCCATTATAGATTAGCAGCACAAAATTTAGCTCCCACGAAGGATATTAAGTTATAGAGTATTGTATGTCCACCGCCATAAAGTATCATCCTCTTTTTTGTTTATGATGTACACAGCTTGGCACTATTTAATTTGTACTCTCTCCGATACGGTCTTTATTAGTTTATCCATTTTCTTGTATAAAATTTTAATTAGGAGAAACAATATAATGTTGTGGGACATAAAAAGAAAAATAAAATATTACTTTATGTTAAAGTTGAATGTATGTGCGATGGAAAATTAATAATCTCATTCCAAAAATAAAAACAATAAAAATTGATAAACTAATAAAGGACATTCCGAAAATAAAAACGGGTAATAAATTAATAAAGACGGAGGTAGTATAGCAATTTGATTTGATTACCTATATAAGCTAGAAGGTACATTTTCTTGTCCTAAGAAGAAAAAGACAATGAAGATTAGAGCTTTCTCTTTCATATAAAAAAGAAATATTGAGGGCCTTACAAGGAGAGGAGTAACATGTAACACCATTCCACATCAAATAAATTCCTCCATGCATTGTTTGTCCACTTCTTTAAAATTAGGATTGCTGTATACACTTTCCTTCTAAGAAAGCCACCTTCCTTATGCAACCTTTCTCAACCATACATATTTATATTATTTTTTATCTAAAAATTTTAAGAAGGCCAATTATTTGTGTCGAAAAAATATGGAATTGGAAGTATTTGCATATACAACTATACAAGATATATTTTTTTTTTGGTGAAACATGAACTCAATATTACTTCACTATTTTTTCACCAAAATTATTAAAAGAGACAACCTTATTTTAATATAAAAGTAGACCTAGTTACTAAATGGATCAAATTAGTTATTGAAAGAAATTAAACTAGTCACTATTGAGCTGATTCTCTTTTTAATATTGGGCTTACCATTGCCTAATTTAATTTTAATTTAAAAGCAGGCGGTCTCTTATAAGACAAACTCAATTTTCACGAGGCAAATTGTCAAACACTGTAGCATTATATCTTGCTCTATACTTTATAGCACCAAAATACAGGTTAATTTTTACGGCATAAATGCCCTAAAGGATGGTTATTACTCCCTTTATCCGCTAAAGACGGCTCCATTTCAATTTTTACGATTTTCAAGACATGGTTTAAAACGTAAATAATATATTTAGATACGACTTAAAATGTCTATATACATTAAAATGAATTTAGCATAACCTCATATAATTATATTCTTTTTTATAAGTTCGTGAAAAAAAAATGACCCAAAAGAATTTAATTTGTCAATCTTTAAAGAATAGAGTATGAGTGTATGACACAGTAACAGTGTGAGTGACTAGAACCTTGTAGCTAGTGGATCACAAATTTCCACGAGGCAAATAATATTGTAAAGTGTAAAGTGTAAATCATACAATGAACCGTTGTGTCTTGCTCGATAAAACAAAATTTTCCCATGGTACACTCAACCCCCCCAGTGTATAGCAAATAAGCTTGACATTGATATATCTATACTAGCGTTGTTTAACAAATGCCTTTTTCTAATTATTGTTATTATTATTGTTGTAATATTTGGATTTAATAAGGAGAATTCCTTTGTGGAGAAAATTGGGGATCCTCTTTTTAAAATGGTGAGAATCGAACTCATGTTACATGGTGGAAGGAGAGTGATCTCACAACCACTTTCTACTAGATCAATGTCGTCATTATTATTATTATTAGTAGTAGTAGTATTTTTTTTTAGAAAAAAGATGAAGTAAACAAATATAATATGTAGTAAAAATTTGTAAACAAAATGAAAAAGTCGGTGGAAGAATATTTGATTGGCTATCTTTTACGCAAATTGTACTACTGCCTTCTATGAAGGATTTTGTGCATTAGTATAAACCAAATTTGTCTACATGAAGACAACAATATGTTGTGCGTTATTTGTGGGACCCAAAAATCCTTCCCTGGAAATCAAATATAAATCTCATTACGTGAAAATATAATGTTCGATGAAACAGCCAAGGTTTGCAAAATAATTAGTATTTGGCCCAATGCAATACACAAGTTGTGTCACGTTTATAATTTTATGTTTTCTTGATAAAATTATGATTGTTTGCTAATTATCATTGATACTTTTCAAAATATCACGTTTTACTTGTACTTATGGAGCACAAATCTGATATTATAATTGGACATGAAGAAATCTCAAGGCAACAAGTGGTTTTAAATGAAAAAATTAGTAATTAAAGATGTCTTGACTTAATGGTTAAGATTGAGGTGCTGTGAACAATAAGTTTTAGATTCGAATCTCCCCTCCCCTTCTTTGTACTACCTTTGTAGCTCGTATAAATCCAAAAAAAACGAGAAAGATTGCCCCAAGAAAGAGAAAAAGGAATTAATTAGAGATTATTGATATTTTTCAAATGGCTTATTCTATTATATATAAGGAAATCAATTCTTGATGATTTTATTGAGTTGTAGATAACACCCTTACATAGGGAAGAATACAAACTAGCTAAAGCTATGCTAGAATAAAAGGCAGAGCTAAGATTATGCTAACAGCTTTTGACTCAAAGGATAAGTAATATTGACTAGCTAGAGGAAAACAAGGAAATCAATAAACTACTTTAACAAACGAAATAATTAAAATTGTTATTCAATTTGTAATTATCACTTAATATATACATTCAAGATGGACCATCTTGAGACTAGACCAATCTTGAATAGCAACATGGATAATCTGGCCGAAACAAAAGACTTGGTCATAACATCATCAGCTAACTGATCATCTTTAGAACCAACTGAATGCGAAGATCTCAAGTTATACTTGAACTTGTTCACATACAAAATTAAAAGCAAGACCAATTGCTTCATTCTTACGCTCCGTTTGGTAGGACGTAAAACGTTTTCCCGGAAAACTGTTTTCCTCTATTTTCAGTTTTACATTGTTTGGTTGGCAAAAAAGTGTAAAACCATTTTCCCTTGGGGTAAAATTACTCTCCCAAGGATGGAAAACCATTTTCCTTTCAAAATGAAGGGAAAACTATTTTCCTTCTCTCTCTTGTACACTCCTCTCACTACCTCCTTACTTTCCCTTTCATTTTCCTTTCATTTCATCATTTTTTTACATCGAACCAAACAACGGAAAACTAATTTTGGAATTGTGTTTTCCATTGTAAATTGTTTTCCATGAAAATCATTTTACACTGAAAATATTTTACGCCCTACCAAACGGAGCCTTAGTGAAAAACTGTATTCTTTAAATAGTGAGTAGCACTTCGAGATAACTCACAGTAAATAGTTAATCATTACTAGAGTAACTCATATATTAAGAATATCGAAGTATAAAGTAAGATAAACCTAACTAAAATACAATCCTTTTTATTGTTCATTTAACTTGAAAATTTAGTTTTCTTAATGGGACTAGAAACGGGTTCGTGGGTCGATCCAATCGAACCTAACCATTTAAAATTAGATAAATTGAATGCAAGTTGAAAATTTTAACCTAATCCAATCCATTTAACCGAATAAGTTAATTGGATTGAGTCAACTCAGACCATTTAATTAAACGAGTTTAAAAGTTTGACGCAATCTATTATTATTGGACTAGGCTCCTATTAGACTCCTAATTAAGTCGATTTTTGCCAACTCTAAATAATGTATGAGAAAGGGGGCAAACTAGAAAGGGTAGTTTGGTAAAAATCCGTTATAACTCAAAGTCAAATAGTTTGGAGTGAACAAAAGTTACCTTCATGTAGAAATAAAAAAATTATCTTCATGTCGGTTGAAGATAAAGCAGATCCCATGCAACTTTTGAAATATCCTAAGCAACTTTCACTTTAGTTTACAGGAGTATATGATCATTCCCTTTAACTAACGTTGGACAACCAACAAAACATTATTTTTGTAAAGAGCCCTACTTTTACTAGTTCATTATCTTCTTTTAGAAATAGTTAAGAAAAAATTAACATTGTGAGTTATGATCAAAACGTACAGTTTCTTTCTTTCCGTTGAGGAAGGTTTGTGGATTTTAAAGTCTATGCACACCTTCTTTTTTTTTTCCTCCTTTTTCAAAGATTAAAGAAACCCTTTATTTGGTAATACATATTATTTGCTGTCATACACTTGGACTTTTTAATTTGACTCGATTAGGCCACAAATTTTTTATGAATAATGCCTAACCTTTTCTAACTTTTTAAGTATTTTGTGTAGCTTTTGAGTTTTTAAACTTTTTCTGTATGTTGCTTTTCCCGAATTTTTCAATAAGGTCCAATCAGGTACAAACAGCTAATGATCAATAAACTAAAATTAAAATTTTATTCAAAATACTACTTTATAATTATATAATATTATAATCGTATTATCTTCTATTATTTTTATTATATATATTACGATTAGTTGATTACGTTATTACTAAAAAGTATTATAATCATGATCAAATAAGATTACCATAATAATCATCATCATTATAATATTTTATAATTCGTCTTTAAATTACTATTATTGGAAACAAAATGCTATTCATAAGAGATTATTAATTACTATTTTTGCAAAGAGTAAACTTTAATCATTATTATATCATAAGTAATTTCAAGTGGTAGTATTTATGTTATTACTCATCAAATTTTTTATCAAATATGGTCAAATAAGTTAAGTCTAATAAGTAACAATCACGTCCAATTAAGTAAATAATAAATTCCAATCAAGTCCAATAAGTTTCAATCAGGTCCAGTAAATTGAATCAGGTCCAATAAATTCAATTTGTTCACTTCACTTTAGATAAGTTTAGTTCAATTAAGTTCATATAAATTAATATTTTAAGGTAAAAAGAACACACCCTTACTTGCTACGCGACTTAGCCTAGCAAACAGTACTAGTGCGTGCATGGCATATATATTGCCATATTGGTATTCCGCCTTTCAGTTACAAACTTACCAACATGCATGACAAATTCATAAACAATCAAGTCAAATGAAGTATTTAATTCATTACTTTGAAAATCACCAATTCAATTTTGAATTTTCAACAAATCCTGTTTCACTTTTGTATCACACATTCACAGTTCTCCACTAACTTTATAAACACATTGGAGGCTTTTGCTCCGCAGCTGCTTCTCACGGTTTAATTTGGTCAGTTTCAGGGTAAAAAAAGGTGAAAAAAGTGGAATATATTGGACAGATACAAATTGTGATACAACAAAACGTTTAAGAAAAGAAAACATATTGAGATCTGTTAAAGAAATGGGAACTTTTGGGAAAAGGAAACTAATTTCATAGGGAAGAACATGTCAGTCAACTTCAACTGGAGCTAGAAATTAAATTTTGTGTACATTTTTGGTTATGGTATGTAAATGGGAGTTTATACTGTAGAACAGTAGAAAACAACACCCTTTGGTTCGTCAAAGAGTCAACGTGATAACTACAAATCTATATGTTCTGTACTTGTTATATCTATTGTATGAGTTATGACATGTCACAAGTACAAATATATATATATATATATATATATATATATATATATATATATATATAATATATATATATATATATATATATATATATATATATATATATATATATACAAATATATTAAAAGGGGTGCGAAAACAAAAAATTGTGCCACGTGGCGCTCTCCCTAGGGAGTTTTAGTTCATGTAATCCATGTACAATAAAAAAAATTAAGAAATTGCATAGTATAGAGTTTGATACCAAAACCTCAAGTACCTATACTAAAGTTTTAACTACTAGGCTAAGTTGTATTTGGTGTTATTATCATAAAATATTATATTAATAAATGAAATGTTTTCTTACCGGGACATAGACCGAGCCTAATAACTAGTTAATATACATAATCTGTAACCCTATTTTCTTTTTGTTAGTAATCCCTTATTTTCATCAATGTTAACCCCTTATATATGAAAAAAAAAAATCAAGCATTTTCTTTTGTTTAATGAAAATAAATAATCTAATCTTGAATGAAAATAAACAATGATGATTGTTCTCTTACCATTGTTCGTCAAACCGATCCTTGACCATGCAAGAGCGGCTAGGTGATCTCTGAGGGAGGTAATGTTCGAGAGAAATTGCATGCACCCTAGATAAATGATATTAGGTAGTTGTTATTCGTCCATGATTTCCCGAATGGTATGCATGGTGATCCATGATCCTAATTCTTTATTAATCGATTTATTCTCTGATATTCAATTTTGTTGGTAGTTTAAATTTAGTTATTAAAAATTCAATCTTTTCATAGTTAGTATAGTAGAATAGTTCAGTTTAACTAGTAACGTTATCTCCAACAGATTCGACCATACTTGCCTTACTACATTAGTAAAGAGACCGACCGATCTGTCAATTGCTAATGAAAATATTGCTAAACAATGCCAATTGTTAAATTTTATGGGTAAGCAGAGTTAAAGAGTAATTGATTATGAATCATTATCAATTCTTTGGATCTAAGATAAACTGTTTTGCCCATTCCTTAAAATTGAAGTGTATCCAATTTCAAACATTCATACATAGGTCTATCATATAGCTAGATAGGCATTTACATTTACTCCCAATTAAAGGTCTCGAGTTGTACCAATAAAAGAAAATGGAATATTTAAAATTCACAAAGGAAAAGGATCAAAGAACTGTAAAATATGATAAATAATGAATGTGAGATTAGCACTTTCGGGAAAACGATGACATGTTTGCTCAATCATTGTCCTTCCTGATGGCATAAAAATGGAAAACAAAACCTATAAAAATAAGTGACTTCTCAGAACGTAGGCAATCAAAGAACAATTTATGCATTTTCTTACACACCACCTTTAGTCACTTTAAGGACATATCGTTATTAACTTATTATTATATCCTATCTATCCAGCTGGACCCTAGACCCGGACCCTAAAATTTTTGGCAGACCCAGACCCGGACCCTAAGGGTCTGAAAATATTGGACCCTGACCCTGACCCTTAGGGTCTGGCGGGTCTAGAGGGTCTGGAGGGTCCAGACCTAATATATTTTTCTTGCCAAATTTTCAGCATTATTAATATCAATAATCATCTGAAATTCGCATGAAGCAAATATAAAAAATCGCATGAAACAAACATAAGAATTCGCATGAAACAAACATAAGAATTCGCATGAAACAAACACAAACATATAAATGGAAAAAAACGATATAAACACAAACTTATAAATTGAAAAAAAAACCCGAAACAAACACAATTCACAAACAGATAAACTGAAAAAAAAAGAAACAAAAACACAAACATACAAACTGAAAAAAACGAAACAAACTCAACTTACATAAGAGTTCAGAATGGGTGTTTTGGTGTTTTAGTTTAGATTTTAGTCTTTTAGAAAATCAGTTTATTTTATTTTAAAAAAGTTGAAATGTATATATTAAATAAGTTTAGGGTCTAAGGGTCGGGTCTGGGTCCAAAATTTTAAGACCCGGACCCTAAAATTTTCACTTGGACCCAGACCCGGACCCGGACCCTTAGGGTCTAAAAAAGTTGGACCCAGACCCTTAAATTAGGGTCGGGTCCAACATGGTCCGGGTAGGGTCCTGGACCCATGCCCATCCCTAATCTCTAGTTTTCATGTGTTTTGAAAATTTAAAATAAAAATATAGAAATCGTTTCTCACACTATTTTCTAGTTTTTGGAGTGGACATTGTCATTTATTATATTTGATCTTGAGATAACCATAGATTTCAATCAATCAATAGATAAGTCTGTAATATTTATGTAGGGGTTGTAATATTAATACTTTGTAATGATCATCTCTCTTTTTTGCAAAGATGCACGAGGATCACTAGAGGAGGCATGGCCAGGTTGAGCCGGTCCAGCATGATTTGAGCCCGGTCCGGCCTGTTGTTTGCTACATGTATGAGTCGTGTGCTTGCCACAGACAAGAAATTTTAATTCAAGTCACCGACACGAGTCCGCCTATATGGTCCGTGGGGCGGCCCGCTAGTTGAACGCCATTTCTCTTGTTTTTTAGTCTAAAATTGCCAAAAAAAACATAAATTATGGGCCAGGCCCGCAAGACGCACGAGCCCGACCCACAGGTTCACAAGAGGCACGATCCTGTCCCCTAATCTCGTGGACAAAACCTGAAGATTTTAGGCCCGCCACGGTCCAAAACTCACAGTTTCGGGCCCGACCTGATCGGCCATTGTCCGAAGCGCACGGGTCGCTCTCGTGAACAGGCCTGCCCCATGGTCTAAGGATCACTATAGTGGGGTTTAGTGAGTGCGTGGAAGTACTAACTGTGAATAGGTGTAATTAACAACGTAATTCTAATACGTATTTTTCGATATTTTTTTTACTTCATTGAATAAGGGAAAATTAGGTTGTTACTTACTCCTCTAATGTTAGATATAAACCTAAATATCCACCTAAACTAGTCAAGTCGTAAGCAAGGATCGAACCATAAGGATCAAAAGGTCTCACTAAGATAGAATCGCTAAGAGTAAGCTAAATCGAAGAATCGTCAAGTTTTGGTTAAACCAAGGGTATAAACTTTTAAAATCAAATTAGGAAAAGCACTAGGAATGGGAAAACACCACAATCATAGCTCTTATCCAACAACCAAGTAGAGATATAGGGATTGACATGTATTGGGGATATGCAAAGGGAATAAGCAAATCTAAACGTCTCTACATCATTGTTTGGGAGTTTGGAGTCCTAATTATAGCAACAAAACCTATATTTCGAGGTGTTATCACCTAACTAAGCCAAGTTAGGAATAGAAATCAAACCCGAGTTAATACTAATCAACGAGTGATATGTAGCAACTATTCAATCAATCATGAAGGTCAATCACATAAAAGTAAACCATTAAACGGCCAATAAAGGATCAAAAATTGATGGAGCTCATATCAATTAAGTCACCAATCAACATCAAAGATCGAAATTGCACAAATCCCAAGCATAACCAACCCAATAAACTTTACTCATGAAAATAGGATGTAAACAATGATTGGGCTACTCCCAATCTTAGTTAATTATGAACTACTCACTACCCATTATACTACTAAACATCCTAAATATGAAAAACTAACAATAAATCACCAATCTAAAAGTAGCAAAAACAAAAAATCAATACTTTAAGTAAAAACAAAACAAAATCTAGTGAACAAACAAGAAGAAACTACAAAAAGATGAAAACATTAATCTAGATTAACTATTGAACATGAAGATTAAACAATGAAAACATGAATCTAAAGCATGAAATTAAGAAACTAGAAAGAAAGGATTGAGAGAATTACTAAGGAAACAAGAAACTTCAAATAAATTGTTACTTTTTCATCAATTTTCAATCTCCAAATTACATCTATTGAGCCAAGTTTTCTCTCTCTACACTAGTAACTAAGATTAGGGTTCTAAAAATCTAGATATATAAGTTCTCCCCCCCCCCTAAAATGGACTGGGGGGTATTTATACTCCCCATTGCAAAGTCGCAAAACAAAATGGGTCGAAATAACCTATGCATCACCAGCAGCCCGGACGGGACAGGGTGCATGGGCTTGGCTAACTCTACCGGACGCGGGCCGTGTTGGAAGAAACTAGCAGAATCATCTATCATCAAACATCCCGAGCAGACGAGGTGTTTGCTTGGGCGGGCCGCACAACCCGGACGGTCTGAGCTACTGATCGGACGGGGAAAGCAGCGCTGCTCGTTGGGATGGACTGCCAGTCCGGGCAGGCCGAATGAAGGTCTGTGCGGGTGCTGGACCATGATGGGAATGCTTGGACTTGAGCTTGGGGTTCCCGTGCAATCCTGTCCTCTTTTGCTTCTAATATATTCACTTGAATCTTACACAAAAAGGGTCAAATGGAAGAGTGGGGAGAGGGGATACATATGTATATGGCAAGAGAGAATCAAATAACACAAGAGGTAAAATTAAGGAAAGATAAACTAAAAAAGGAAAATAAACTAAGCAAAACTAGTCTTAAAACTACCCTATGAATGAGATAAATCTCACTCATCATTCATAAATCAATTTAATATAATGGCATGAATTTATGGCAAAAGATGTGGGGTGAGTGATAAATATTAATATAATACGACTTACGAATTTTTTAATTTACTTATTTTAGTTTGGGGGAGAACTAATGAGCAAGTACAAAAGTATGAGAGACATAATGAAAAGTTGGGGAGAGTTCTTTATAAGTGGGAGTGAAACTAAAAAGTGGATTACTCTCCCTGTCTTTTTTTAGTTGCTACATTTACTTTAGCACATAGAACAGGGAAACATGTAAGGACCATTGAAAACTAGAGCAATCAAGCATAAAATAGTTGTCTTTTTGTGTGATCAAGACAAAAATAAGGATATAAAGATAAATAATATGTGGGTACCCCATACTAAGTAGAAATATTTGGCAAATACAGCAACTAAAAAGAGACATGTCTAAATGGTAAAATGTAGCAACTAAAAAAAAGACGGAGGGAGAAAATATTAAAAAGTCAATGACATGGGTGAAAAAAGAGAAGAAAGTAAATATGATATGTTACCAAGAATAGAAAAAGTAATTGTGTATAGACCAGAAAGAAATAGACTAAAAATAAACATATCAAAATCCGCTATATGTCGGATCTGGCCAAACCTACGGGTCAGCTCGATGTTGAGTTGTTGATCAATCTACTACAAACCTAACACCCTCATTGAAAAATGGAGGTATATAATCATTATTTTAGAACAAATGACTTTTTTTGACCTCCTTTCGAGAATCCCATTGTGAGAAGAATTTTCTCTGTATTACCATCGCACAAACCAAACATCCAAAGGCTCAACAAGTCCCAACCATCCCTCTTCCACAACATTGAGATTTTTGCTTCTACCAAAATTTAAACCTTGATATAGCATATGATAAATATAAAGTTATACTATTAAACCCAAGTATATTTGATTTGTATAACAAATGACTTGCATTGAAGTTTATTGCTACCCTACAAAAGTATATGAAAGAGGACAAACCGATCAAAAGCTAAATACAGGGGACCAAATAAATAGGTAAAACTACTCGTATCTAGCATCCATATTATCATTAATATATTTACGAAAAAGACAATAAAGATGACTCAATTAATGATAAGAAGTCACTTCCAACATCATCTCTTCTGTTTTTAACTTTTTAATTTTTTAATTGGAGCAAATTTCCTACACATAATTTAAGCAACATACATCCAGTAAAAGGGGTGGGGTAGTATGAATAGAAAAATTACTTTTGTCTATCTTTTGGCTAATTTGACAACTAAAAAAACAAGACTTCAATCTTCTCGACGTGAATATGGCAATCCATGCCCAAACTTTCAAGCAATAATCTCCTTAAAATGGAACGTCGGTATGACAAGGTTTTTGCCATTGCTAAATAATTATGGTTAGAGCTTTTTTTTATGATCACGACGTTGATTAACTATGAATTTTGAATGAGACGTGTGCACGATGAATTATTGTGAGATAAAGATGATAATACCTGTATTTTAATGACAAAAATTTGAAGTTCTTCTAAATATTTTAAATACGTTAACATTAATAAAATATATATTATATCTGATACTTTATCTGTCCAAAAATAGTTGCAAATGTGATTTTATAAACTATTGTCTTCTACATTACTTTCATGTCCAAACTTCAGACGTGCACGTTACACCTGATGTCACACATTTTCATTTACTTTTACATTGTCTCAAACTCAAAGTTTTTTGTCATAGTTAATTAAGGATGAAGAGAGTAGAATAATTGTGTCATAATAGACCAACATACCAAAAAAAAGATTGTGATAAGCAACGCTCAATTTCTCGTGCTCAAAAACCAGAATAATATGTAAAATATATATTAGAGCAATATTGTACTATCCTGTCGATCTCCACTTTCTTTTTCAATTCACAAGATTTCAATCTAAAAAACAATATGCAATTTATATAATTTTATCTATTACATGTCCAGCCTATGAGAACTCCATATTTATTTGTATTTACTGTTGGTTCTTGCTCTTCACCATAACAACCCACAAAAAAACAGTACAATATGCATAATTATTCTAATATAAGTCAATCCAAACTCCTGTTTTTTGGTCACAACTTGGCCAAGACATCTACATCCTTCCATGGCTCCATGCACAATTATACAATTATCCTAACTGACCTTATCACATACATATTTAATTTCCAATACCAATACCTGGAAATACAAAAATCCATGATTCATATACTACCAAATTTAATTTTTAATTAAGGTCTAAATAATCATTATACCTTTTTGTTTTATTTTAAAAGCTACTTATCTATTCTAAATATATTGCTACATTTTGACTGTTAGCATTATTCACTTGGTAACTTTGACTGTCTTTTAGTTGATATACATAAGAAAAAGCATAAGCATGCTGGATCTTATTTGATTCGTCTCAATATGTATTTTTCAAATATATAATTTTTATATTTTTTCATATATGTAACTCAAGATATTGATATCTGAAGTTGTATTTTGTAAACTGTGAAAAAATAAATATAACAATATAATATTTTTGGGATAGAGGAAGGAGTGGTTAAAAAATAAAATAAAAATAGAGTATACATACAATAGTTTCTTACTCAACCTACTACTACTCTAAATAGTGAAAAATTTACATTGAATCTCACAAGTAATTAAATACTATTCAAAAAAAAAAAAAACTACTACTATTAAAACAATTATAAGCAAATTATTTTTGGTGCCTTAAATCAAACCAAATTTGCTTAAATACCTTAATAATAACATCATGATACTCATCTGAGTTAAGTGAAAGATAACAAGCAAGTAAATCTTCCAAATCCTTTGAAGTTCTCAAGTTATTTTGCACTATCATTTCCACCATTGATTCTTTAAAATCTCTTTGAGGATCAAAAGATGATTTTACCACAGCAAAACTCTCTGAAATGCTTCTTCTCTTCTTCAAACTCATACTTTTTCTACCAGAAATCCCATTTTGTGCTTGCTTAATCCCCATTATTCTTGGAGAATTAATCTTCAATCTCACACCTTTTTCTGGGTTTTTTCTGGGTGTTGAAGAAATCCTTTGTTCTTTCAAAATTGGAGCAGTAATTAACTTCTGTTGTTTGGATAAAAAACTGGGTTTTTCTTCTTGTTTGGTAATAATTGGTGGGAGTTTAAAATTGAAAGTGTTTATTTCAGTGTAAAACGATTCTTTATCAATAATGATATCAAAATCCTCTGTTTTATGCTCTGTTTTAAGCAGAGTATCTTCAAAAATGGTGGTAGAAGTTGGTGAATGTGATTTAGAATGGTAAGATTGAAAAGTAGCAGTTGATTTACAACTAGAAGAAGAAACAGAATTTGTTCTTCTACTTGATTTTCTTGATTTTGAGGATGATTTTGATTTTCTTGGAGGTGATAAATGGAGAAAGTCAAGTTCTTGAGGTTGAAGATTGAGTTCTCTAGTAATATGATATGATTTTCTAGGTTGGCATTGAAGTGGTGGGTCATTTGTGGTGGTTTTTTTGGTTGTTGGTGGTGGCGGCGGTGGCGGCGTATGGTGGCTCCTCTGTTTTATGGGTTGAGATTTAGATGTTTTAGTGGTGTTCATATCTTTAAGCTTGTAAAACCAAGCATTTGGGATCATATTTGATAGTTTGAATTTTTGATTGCCCATTACTCTGTTTTCCTCTGTTTTTTTACTCTGTTTTTAGTTGAAAAATTGGAGGAAAAGTAAGGAAATGAGGGAAATAAAATGGTGGAAATAAAGGTGAGTATTTGAAATTAAATAGAAGAGAGGGAGAGTATATTTGGGGGGTCCACAAAGGTTGAAAAAAGTGGCACAATGTAGTAAGGTAGGGCCTTGATAGAGTGAGAGGTGGGTGCATGATTTTCGTGGCATTGAGGAGGTATAAAAAGTTGTATAGATTTTGTTTATTTTGTGTATCATTTTGACCACTTTTTTTTAATTAATTGTTTGTTTCTTATTTGGTAGAAAGCTAAATTTAACCATTACATTTTTTCAGTCTTCTTAAATTTTTTTTCTTTTTTGAGGTAGATTGGTGAATCATGAATGTAGTAATGTTGGTGAAATCGGTTTGTATCAAGGTATTAAATTAAAAGAAATTGTGATCTTGATTAGATTCATATTCAAACCTAAGTAAATTGTATTGATTAATGGTTATTTGAAACTAACATGACTCTATTGTAATTAGATTGAACAAATTTGAAGAAATTGATAACTAATATTGATTTATTTGTTATAATAAATCAACTAAGATAATGGAACTAAAAGTTGAACTCAATAGAAAATCCAATTATATTAACTCAATGTTTCAATATTTATATATGAGTTAAAAATAAGCTCAATTTACACTTTTTATATAAAAGTATAGAGGAATTACTCATGTAGGAGATAAATATCATACTTTTATCAGAAGATGGGAGAGAAATTAGAATAGCCACAAAACCTTAATTAAAATCATTTTGTTTTTTTCATAAAGTTTTAGTTTCGGGCTATGGGATGATGGTAAGGCAACTAGGCAAGCGATATAATTTTTTGGGTCCTACTACGAGGAGTTTCTCATCGCCTTCGGCGAGTGGATTAATTTTTCATGGGAGTTTGTATGGGTATCTTAAAGGGCATCATTCCTCCCGACTGTGATTTTTTCTATGCCTAAGGCTCGAACCCAAAATCTTGGTTAAGGAGTAAGAGGCCTTTAAAACCTTAATTACTCACGCCAAGCCCAGTTGATACTAGGCAATTGATATATGGAGGAACTCAATATGTAATGAGTGTAATCAAAGATCCAATTTGCATGATAAAGTTAGTGGCTATATCATTTGTTCAGAAAAGGAAGTTGAATTCTAGATGATGTAGTGTAGTATGTGGGAGATTTTAGATTTATATGCAATATTCAAATTTTGAACATAAGGTTCTTTCGGTTAGCATTGTTGATCGATGTAAAATTTGAATAAATATTATAAGATCGATGAAGTGGTACTTAAATTAACTCTATAACAGCGGATAATGATTAGAGTGTTAAATCCATTCACATCATTGGATCGAAACAATTATTTAATTAAATATATAGATTAGGGTTTACATGTTCATCACTTAGCTTTTGTTTTGATGATTTCACTTAAATTTCAGGTTATTCAAATAATGCATGTGCATGGCGCTATATCTTTAATTACATAATTGATGTTAAAAATAGACATTGAGAAAATAATCAATAGATAGCACATAATAGCATTTTGATTTAACTATTTAGGGTTAAGATATTTTAATTTCGAAGAGGCAAAGTGTTAGAAAAAATGTAGGTAAGTAGTTTATAGTTTAAAACACTCTTAAGAGAAGCACCTAATTTTTATTTCTATGCAAAAGAGGGGGTGAGTTACAAACAGGATGAAAAAACAACAAATCAAAAGAAGAAAAGAACGATAGAAAGCAAGAAAACAAAACACACCAACTACAAACTACAAGAACTACGAAGAAACTGAGTGTGGCCATGCCACTCCTCGAAGGTCTTCGTCCATGATATGCATTAGCTAATCAATAGGAGCATTTTGAAGAATTCGAACTCTAACTGATAACTCACACCACGATTTGCTAGCCAATTCGCAACTCAATTACTTTCACGATAAACATGAATGAAGAGGACCTCCCACAGGGGAGCCGAAGAGCTGCTCCCAACAATTCTTCTCTGTGCATACTTCTCCAAACTTCCTCATATCTGATCTTAATAAAGTCACTGATATCCAAGGGAATGTCATTTTTCCTTCCAAACACCCAACAATTTCGCCATCTCCATATCCACCAACAAGTTATAACAAAATAAGAAGGCCAAGTGTCCTCTTGGGGCATACCTTTTGCACGTAAGTTTCGAACAATCCAATATTGGAGACAACCATCAAAGAAATCAACTTTTGGAGCACCACCAAAAATCTTCATCCAAATAGGCCTAACAGTAGGGAAATCTCGCAATAGGTGGATAATAGTTTCCTCATTTGCATCACAAAGGTTGCAGCGTGTATCATTAGCCAGATTTTGTTTGACTCGATTAGAGTTACACAAGAGCCTATCATGCATGCATTGCAAGCAAAAGAAATGCTCGGGTTCGCTCTTGGACCTCAACATGCCAAACAAGGTCCCTAAGACTTGTCCATGACCCAAGTGTGGTCCCAAAAAAGAGTAGAAGCCCCTAATAAACACCTTGATTATCACATATTTTCAAAAAAAATAATTTAAAATTTAAAATTATTAAACATCTAAAATTTAAGCAATGCATTCTTTGAATCAACTTCTTGTCACATCTGCTTTATGGACTTCATTTTGATTACCAAATGGACCTAATTCTATTTTCTACTGTAGTTGATTAATTTAAATGTACTTTATTTAAATAAAACTCGGTAAAATTTCATTGATTCACTCCATTAGTGGCCCTGGCTCAGCTCAAACGTCAAGGGTGAGAAATGATATCATTTCTTAAATGGCACTAACTATTAGCATAAATTACAGTTAGCTCCCTTCTTTGTTGAGCTAATTAACAACTCGTAACAAAACTACAAAAAAAACACCAACAAGATTTTAACTTTTTGATATATATGTTGGTCCTGAATCCTGATATATAAATAATTGCATACAATAATGTTGCATTCCATGTTGACCTAGCATAGCACGATTCAGGGGCGACAAGTAACAGGGGTCTAAGAGGATGATGTACCCTGCTACTGTAACTAGAGGTGGCAAACGAGTTATATAGGTTGGTTCATTTTGGATCGGGTCATATTCTAGTCAATTTTATGTTTGTGTGCTTGAGTCCATTAGGGTATGAGTTCATATTGGATCCATGAACTTTCAAACCGGTTCAGTTTTGACGAGTCGGGTCATCATCTGTTCGGTTCCAATCGGTTTGGATTGGTTTGGGGTGCGGTGGGTTTCTATTCTAACAAATAAATAATATACAAAAATTAATGCGAGAGAAAAATATTTCATTATTTTTTCGGGTCGGTTTGGGTTCGGTCGGATAGATTCGGGCCAGGTCATAAGTCCACGTGTTTTCGTGTCGGGTTGGATTATTTCAAATTCGGTTATAATCCTTGTGGTCACTTTCGAGTGAAAAAACTGGATCTCAACATGTGTTTCGGGTCAGGTCAATAGGTACGAGTTTATTTTGCCGGCTTTGACCATACCTATAATATACTCCCTCCGTCCCTAAATAGAGTGTCCATTTCTCCAATACACGTTTGCCAATGCACGTTTTGTATCGTTAATATCTTTAATTTCATATTAGTAAAAATTATAAAAGTTTGATTTTCTTAATGTACGTAATGAGACGAATCAAACAAGACCCAACATGACTATGTTTTTTCTTATATATTAGAAATGTTTTTTGAGGACTTTCTTTACCTTTGAATAGTGTCCAAAAAAGAAATGGGCACTCTATTAAGGGACAGAGGGAGTATATGTCTTTGGGCCCATTTCGGTAACCCTGTGGTAAGATAAATTTTTTCTAGGTTCCCCCGCACAAGGTCACTCATCCATAGACCCAACAAGTCCCAAACCCCACCCCACCTCAACAATGTTGAAATTTTTGCTTACACGAAAATTTGAATCTTAGTCTCCCATGTGGGAGATAAGAAGTCATACAATTTGACCCAAGAGTCCTCGGCGTTCTGTACCTATAATATATAAGACCCCAAAATAAAATAAAATTATGAATTCTAGTAAAGTGGCCCCTCACAATATAATAATAAAAAAAGAAGTATACTTGACTCTCCTCCTTAACCAAGTCTGGTTTCACCCCTGGCACGATTATATATTTTTGCTCTTATGTTTTGATCTTTTTTCTTGGTCGGTGTAGATGAATGCCTTCAAATTATTGGAAGCAATTTCTTAATTAGGAAGTACAAGTAGCATTTATTTTTCCCAGTAATAATCTATGCAATGTACATGTTTTTTTTGTTTATAGAATCTTCTATAGTAATCACATAAATGGCGGAAATTCAGGAATTAATTGATTTAAGTAAAGAAGAAGCAAGAGAATAGGGATTGAACAAGCAAACTTGTCAACTTGCAAACATGCTTGTCTCCCCGGCGCCGGAGAGCATCTTCAAAGGTTTTGTTATTAATTTCTTTTGAAATGCATCTTCAAAGGTTTCTCAGGATTAGTTGGATGATTAATGAAAGATTAAAACTACTTATAATAAATTAATTAGTTTTTAGGTTCGGACTACGCCCCGAGTAAGAAAACAATTCATTTATTAGTATAATACTTTATGATAATAACACTAAATACAACTTAGCCTAGTGGTTAAAACTTTAGTATATGTATTTGACGTCTCAAAATCAAACGCTATACTATGCAATTTCTTAATTTTTTATTGTACATGGATTACATGAACTAAAACTCCCTACTCCCTAGGGAGAGCGCCACGTAGCACAATTTCTTGTTTTCACACGCCTTTTAATATATTTGTATAGATCACATAGAAATTACTAAATACTTCATCAGTTTGTTCTTAATCTACACATTTAGCAGTTTGTAATTTGGCATTAGTTAAATAAAATGTATAACTAGCTATATGGATTCTTGTTACATTCATTTTAACAATATTAATGGTTAAATTTGGCATTGTCAAGTGTAAGAGTCAAACCATATAGATTAAAAAGAAACCGAGATATTACTACTTTAGTGAATGATCTTTTCTCATGATATGAAGCCCTCGTTAATGGACTGATTTGGTAAATAGAAAATCAGGCGTAAATTGGAGCTTGTGAACACATTTTAAAAGATTAAGTCGTCAAACTCTCTAATGTTAGTGTCGATAAACTGAACATTGAAAGAGATATTTGGACACAAATCTCTAAATTCTAAGAAGTCGGTGAGAGAAGTTCCTTAGCGAGACATTATGTCAAAATACAATCAGCTTTTGGTTAAACATTCGCGTACAAACAGATAACAACTATTATAATCAGTTAGTTAAATCAACTAAAATAATCGTCTATCAGCTACCTACTAATGGTACCACCTAATAATAGGAGTTCGGATCCTCTAGAGTTCTAGTGAAACTCTACAAGGTAGAATTGTATCTGAGTAATACAATCAAAGGCTTATATTGGTGGAATGGAAAGATTTAGGGGTGGATTTTGATGAGATAAAATAGGGGGGATTTTGGAAAGAGAATATATGAGCCATTGATTTTTTATTCAATGATTGATATTGCTCAAACTCTACCTTGTAGAGTTATTTTACAACTCTAGAGGATCCAAACACCTAATAATAACTTACCATTATCCACTAATTATGTCAACTAGGGCCAAAATCTCCTTAGTAATTTTGGAATTGTATTTTCCATTGTAAATTGTTTTCCATGAAAATCATTTTACACTGAAAATATTTTACCCCAAGGGAAAATGGTTTTACACTCTTTTGCCAACCAAACAATGTAAAACTGAAAATAGAGGAAAACAGTTTTCCGAGAAAACGTTTTACGCCCTACCAAACGGAGCCTAAGTGTGCCATGGTCTCTGTTATTGAAGGTACGGAATATGGAGTATAAATAAATCAAGTCCAACAATGATCTAATAAATGGGCAAACTCTAAATTTGAAGGAAATATCACAAGACATATAGAGAACTGCCAGGTTCACATCAAATTTGAACAATTTTTTATATTATACTAATTTTTAGCTCCGGGAAAGGCCTTGAGTAAGGAAATTTTTATTTAATATTTTATTCCTTTTGAATTATTCGCTACACTTTGAAAACTGCACTATTTATATACGAGGTTTTGACCATGTATTATTTACTATTAGATAAAATCAAATATTATAATTAATATGTTATTGAATTCGTGTCAAAATTTTTTTTTTTTTTAGAATATCATATTTTTATACGTTACTCTAATGCATAATTAAAGATGTTAATAGTTAAAGTAGTGCATCAGTATGCGTAAAAATAACAGTGTAGCGAGTTGAAAAAACGGAGGAAGTAATAATTTTACTTTGAAATGATAACATTAGATATCACTTTGTTCAGTGGTTAAGACTTTATTATATAAACTTGATATTACGGGATTAGAGCTTACTTTTTGTCTATAATTAATGCTTCGCTGCTTTATTACTTGTCAATCCCTTTTAAATAGCAATCCTTCATGGCTGCTCCACCACCGCAGAACAGCTCAGCATTTCCCAACACAATACTACAATAGTATAGATACTCCCCATAATTAGTCAAGCATGAATTTATTTATGATTAAGTATTAAATCTGGTTTAATCATCTGTCAAAATCTGTTTAATCATCTGTCAAAATCTGTTTTCTAGAGTTGCACAAACAAAGAACAAATAATATGCCTTCTCTATCTTCATCAAGCAATATAGTACACTGAATTTTGTACATATAGTATGGGAGACCATTTTAAGGTTCAATACTTTCCTTCCTAATTAGTACATACGTTTGGCATCTAATGATCTAAGCAATAATGCACCAGCATCACACCACGACATGATGACTAGCCTACATGCCTAACCGCTATATAGCAATTTATCAATCAGATGTCCATAATTTTTAGCTAGGTACTTCGTGATTCCTTATGCTTTTTTCATCAAACTCTTTTGAGATTGATAGTGTCAGTTTTCAGGTAAACTCCACTTGGTTGGAGTGAATTCCATTGATCAGAATATATAGTTTATAACCATATAATCCTAATAGGATTAGGAAGTCTATTCATAGTAGAAGTCCAAATACAAATATAATCCTAATATATATTTTATATTCTATCACATCCTTGCAGTCATAGCGGGAGGAGAACTTAAGCTAAGACTGGACTTACCAAAAATAAATTTCGCAGAAGGCCTTTTTGTGAATATGTCAGCAAACTGATATCTAGTAGGAACATGCACCACACGTACTTGACCAATAGCAACCTCTTTCTGAATAAAGGGAATGTCCATCTCAACATGCTTGGTGTATTGGTGTTGTAATTGACCTGACGAAGAGGACAATGTAACTCCAAAAGAACATTACGTAACCAAGACGCTTTATCAACAATATTAGTGACACCTCTATACTTAGCCTCTGCACTCGATCTAGATAAAGTAGATTGTCGCTTAGACTATCAGGAAATTAAGTTATCCCCAAGAAAACAATAATAACCTGAAGTAGAACGACGAGTAACTGCACAACCACCCCAATCTGCATGAGTGTAGGTGATCAAGCGCAAATGAGTAATAGCATATAAGTGTAACCCATGATCAATGGTACCCTGAAGATAGCGCAAGATGCATTTCAAAGCATTATAATGTGATTCCCTCGGGTCATGCATGAAAAGGCAAACCTATTGAACTGCATATGCAATATTTGGGCGAGTAAATGTAAGATATTGTAAAGCTCTAGCTAAACCGCGAGAATGAGTAGGATCAGAGACTGGGGGTCCTGAATCTGCACCGAGCTTGGAGTTTGTATCCGCTGGAGTGGCAGCAGGCTTATATGAACTCATGCTTGCACACTCCAAAATTTCTAGTGTATAATTCTACTGAGATAAGAGTATATATGAAGGAGTACGAGTAACAAAAATTCCCAAAAAGTAGCTTAGAGGACCCAAATCTGACATCGGGAATTCTATTTTAAGAATACTAATAAGACGATCTCGCAGAGAGTCAGAGGAAATACACAGGATAATATCATCATCAACATATAGCAAAACATATGTCATGTAAGGACCTCGCCGATAGGTGAACAGGGAGGTGTCACTTTGTGCGACAACAAAACCAATCTGCAAAGAAAGTTAGCAAAATGTTGATACTAAGCATGAGGTGCCTGTTTAAGACCATATAAAGTTTTGCACAAACGACTAACATTAAGATGGTATCGTTTGTCAACAAAACCCGAAGGTTGATGCATAAAGACAGTTTCATGCTGATCACCATGTAAGAAAGCAATTTTGACATCAAGTTGATGAATTGACCATTGGCGAGCGATGGCCAAACCCAAGACTATAGGAATAATAGCTGGCTGAACAATAGGACTAAAGGTCTCATCACAATCTACACCATGTTCTTGTGACCAGATCATACACTAAACGAGTTTTGTGCCATTTAAGGTCACTATTAGACTTTTCTTTGTGACGAAAAAGCCACATACAATTGACAATAATCACCCTTGTAGGCCTAGGAACCAACTCCCAAGTCCTTGTTTGAATCAAATCACTATGTTCATCGTTCATGGCCACCATTCCAATTTGGGTTGACAAGTTTGTGAGTTTTCGGAATAGGGGAACGAGAAAGGGGTGCAGGTGGGATGGGAGTGATCATGGCATATTAATTTGGGGTTGAGTTAATTGTTGATATGGGAAATGAGTTTCAACAAATGTGACATGCCTAGAGATTATATGTTTATTTGTGGACATGTCAAAGCAACAATAACCTCGATGATTCTTAGGATAATCTAGGAAAATGCAAGGAGTGGATCATTGAGCTAGTTTATGAGGGTAGTAGATGTGAGATTGGGATAACATAGACACCCAAAGACTCGAATATGATCATATATATGTGGGTGTGTTGTGAAATAAAGCCGGAAAAGAAGTGATCTTGGGAAGGATCTTAGTAGGTAAGATATTGTGTAAATAAGTGGCAGTTTCAAGAGCATAGTCTGAAAAGGTGAAGGGAAGGGATGCATTAAGGAGCATGGTGCAACTGATATTATTTAAAGTGCGAATCATTCTTTCAACTTTCCCGTTTTATGAGGAGGTGTGGGGACATAAGAATCTAAAAACCATACCATTACTTAGGCAAAATTGTTTGAATGGATTATTGTCAAATTCACGACCATGATCACTTTGAAAGACCTGAATAGGGGATTCAAATTGACTGACGGATAACGCAGGATGGTATGTAATGTTAGTTACAGGGGGAAGAGGAGGTGTTTTTGGATCGAACTGTTCACCGTCGGTGGTCGTGGTGGCGCAAGAATTTGGGGGTAGAAGCTTGGGCACTCCGTTCTTGGGAGGTCCGAGTACAGGTAGATGATCGAAAAAAATCTTGAAAGAATTAGTATAGTTGTGATACCATGTTGATTTTTAGGTAAACTCCCATTGGTTGGAGTGAATTCCATTGATTAGAATATATAGGTTACAACAATATAATCCTAACAAAACTAGGAAGTCTATCCATATAGTAGAAGTGTAAATAAAAAATATAATCCTATTATATTTCATATTCTATCATATAGTAGTAGTATCAGTCAACACATAGTAGCACAATTCATGTGAGTTGTGACAAATCATTACTCCAAACTCTATCTCGATTTTTTTACTCCATATATACTTCCTCCTATGTTGTTCGGACTCGCATATCCATATCTAATACGAATACGTGTCCGACTCTGCTTCTGACATCTTCCCAAGGCCTAAGGACAATGTCTTTTGAAGGCCATCTGTCCTATATCATCAAGTTTGTTCCATCAAGTTAGCAAGAATAAGTTCGGGAAAAATAAGTTAAGTTCAACTAAAAAAATTAAGTTAAGTATAGCAAAAATTAAGTTAAATCTAACGAAAGATCATTAAATTCAATAAAATAAATTATATTCAGCAAAAATAAATTAAAAGAAAGACAAACCCTGAAATTATTAACTTACTCCATGTTCTAACCCCCTTTTCGGTTTCTTGTAAGGTCAATTAAGTTTTTAGATCTTTACTAAAATTCGGCAGTGTGTTGCTTCTCTCCTGCTTTTTTATTTTTTGACACTGACTCAAAGACTGTAAATTGCCATCAATATGCAAAATTAGATAGTTGATGCTTACCGAACTTCCCTCTCTTGTCAACTCTATAACCAAGTTTATCAATCAACATACACTAAACTGGATGGGAATAACTCTTATAATACTTTTTGGATGGACCGATTCATAATAATATATTGTGCATTCAAACTAATTTTAAAATTAACTATATTAGAGAAAAAAAAATCCTGACTATATCATAAGAAAACTGACTATATCAACGGAATCATATATATGGAATCAATGACACAAAATCCTATATATAGGTTACACAAAATCCTATAAGAAAACAGCTACCAGCACAGCTAACAACTACTCTCACAGCTAAAAGCTACCACCAGAGCTATTGTTGTCGAACACGCCCATAGTCAGAATTTTTGATATAGTCAGTTTTCTTATGATATAGTCAGGATTTTGTGTGAATCCCATATATATTAGAATATATATATCAATGGAATCTCATATATACCAGCACATATATACATCATCATATGTGGTAAAAACTCAATAAATTCGCCCAAAAAAAACAAAACAAAATTGTGTATAATGATCTCCATTATTATTTACTTTCTTGAATAAGACTAAGTAATGGTAGAAAAAGAAAGGAGTAATGTCTAGCCGTTTTCCATCAAAAAATGACATTTTTTTTTTGGGTGAATATTAAATAATGACATTGATATTTATGTTTGAACGTGTGCACTGTGCAGGAAGTATTTGCTGCAATATATTAAAAGTATGGTACAACTGGTGTACTCATATGATACCATAAACTCCATGCATGCATATATATTCAATATTATTCATATATCTACTTGACAATATAGTGGTTGGAGTATTCATGAGATGCCAATTTTTAATTTTATTCTCATCTTCATCCTCTTCTAGTCCCCCCCTCTTTCTACATCACTTTATGCGGGGACCAAGTGCAATTGTGCAAAGTTAGATTGTTGAAAACGAATTGTCGATATTGTTAGCTCCATCATTCAAGCTGTATCTTTATGTGTAGTACGTGGGAGTGATGAATTGTGAAGATTATATTTGAATTTTGTTGATAAAATTAAGAATAATACTATATATTATAATTAAAGAATAAGGAAAAGGTGTTATATAGTACATTGTTTAAGTGTGTTTATCCTTTTGAGAGAGTACCTTTAAACACAACATGAATATAGAACAAAGAAAAAAAAACTCTTTATGATTTGTTTATATGAGACAATTATCGAATTTGTGTATTTGGATTGAAAAAGATGGGTTAAAAAATGTATGTTTGAAATTATAAAGTCTAGCATTTTTAAAGGGTTAGAAACAAAAAGAGTCTAAAATTTGCTGATATATAAATTGCATTACCATACTTGTTCCAAGTAATTCTTGTTGTAGTCGGTCCTAAAGGGAGAATCTTATCAATTGTGTAATCGATGCTTCCTCTGTTATTTAATACATACAACAAACATGCATTTTGGCTTTTACATATGGTAATGTACTACTTTGATTGTTTACATATTTAAATGCTTTTTACCAAGTACCTTTAAGCTTGGGGTCCAATGGTATGACTTCGTATCTCCCACATGGGAGATCAAGGTTCGAATCTTGGTGGAAGCAAATTTCAATATGCTGGGGAGGGGGGAGGGGGGAGGGGGTTGGGGCTTGTTAGGCCTCTGGGTGAGTGGCCCTGTGTGAGGGCAGCCCATAGGATATTCATCTTATCACGGTTTTTCGAAAGGGGGGAAAAAAAACTAAAATGCTTTTTCTATTTCTACATGCAACATATGGAAATGATTAACTAACATATTAAAAACATCCTCCCAAAACCAAGTTATTGGCCAAGCCAATCACACTTAAACAAAGCATGAATATGTCCAAGACCAAGACAAGATTAGTTGATAGGTCAACAGCATGGCCAAGCTACATTAACCAACCTTTACCTAGGGGGCTAGGGCACGTTAGCCTTGCCAACTTATAGCTAATTCAATCAGCAACAAAAACTAGCTCGTACTAATGAACGACCAAATTATAAAGTTTGCAAGTTGACAAAGTATACCTGAAAATGCACATGTTTTAAATTTTTTTGAGTGGATTAGATTTTCTAAGGTACAATATTTGTTAAAAATAAAATATGTTGTTTATGTTAATCCTTATTCTTGGAAAAGGTTGTTTAGTATTACAAGGAAATAAGCTATAATTTGCGTTTCCATCTGAAAAGTATTGAGTTTATCTACAATAAAATCAAAAGCATATATATAAACATATTAACCTTCAATTTAGAACTTGATTGAGAAAAACATACCATAAAATACTTTGCGGTATTATTTTTGCTTGGAAGTTTTGGTATGAAATAGAATAAATGTGCGTGATACTATTAAAAATGATAAAGTTGTTCGGTTATGATAGAGTATAAATCTATTCCTGGGACCTCAACCATCAGCTTAAGCTTTTGGTTGAGTTGGTCCTTTGACATGGTATCAAGAGCCAGCGTGACAAAAAGGTCACGGGTTCGAATCTCATCCACCCCTCATTTCTCAGTGGAATATTTAGCGCCAGGTATGAGGGAGACCTGTGCTGCATCCACACTTCAAGCCCAAAGGGCTCTTGCGCGAGGGGGCGTGATAGAGTATAAATCTATTCCTGGGACCTCAACCATCAGCTTAAGCTTTTGGTTGAGTTGGTCCTTTGACAGGTTAATATAACTTGTGTATGGAATATCATATCCACCTGTTTCTTCTCCCTCCTAAAGCTAGCTCCTGAATTTCATATACCACTAATCCCTTGTGGATTGAAATCCTTCTACCTTTTCATTAGTAATGATTTTTAATCTACCTTGAGTGAACTATGCGATCGACCTACTGAAAAAATACTTCCACTGTTCGAAAATCACTTAAATACTTTTTTCAAAAAACTCTCTTACGAAAGAGAGAAGTATTATTTCACTTACTTCAAATGCAGGAAGTATTAGATTTTCTATATTATGAAATTCCCTTTATCGCAATAATTTTTTTTGAAAAGAATTCTCATTTTCATATCATTTGGTTCCAATCATACAACGACCCCCTAGTTTTCTTGGTGTATGGCATCATCATCAGATTCATCGATTAGAATGGATATAATATTTTGAAAAATTCGAAATAATTAAATGAAGTAATATGAACTTCTTATTAGCTAGCTAGCTCCAAAATGAACTTATATAGATTCAACCTTAGTAGTATTATCTTATGGTAAAGATAACACCTGTAATAACTATTAGGGTACAATATTAATGAGCGAAACATATTTGAATTTGAGGTTGTTCGACTTCACTTGTAACATGTGTCTTTAACTTTGAGTCTATATATGTGGAGTTTTTTAAGACAAAAATCATCAAATCTATGTGTTATGATGGAAGCGTTTAATTAATCAAAACAAGAATGCACAACAACCAAGCACACACACAAGAACACAAGAAAGCGAATAAAGAACACACAAGATTTAACGAGGTTCACTATCAATTCGATAGCTACGTCCTCAAGGCAGGGGAAAAACGATTCTTTCACTATGAACGAGACGATTACAAATAGCAATAGGCAAGATTCAATTGAATGGATTTTCAATTGAATCTCAAAGACTCTCTCTAATATTCTCTATTGTATTTTGACTAATCTCTCTCTCTAATATTTGTGGTTAATCATATCTAAATATGAGTTAACATATTTATATGAAGTCTAGAATATAAGCCCTAAGTCGACGAATAAACCGAACGAAGAAAATCGCCTTCGCGTACAGCAGACCAAAGCTCGCGACTCGCGAGGATCATCACGACCCGCGACTGGCTCGAGCTGCATCCTGTCTCAAATCGCGTAGAGTCGCTCGTCGCTCCCCGCCACTCATGTTTGGTTAGTTGTACTAAATTGTGGTAATGGTAATGCTTTTTAGTGTAAGTTTGTGAAGACATTCTAATATTAACATCCATGGTAATAATGAAACTTGATGTTAAAACATGTGTTTTCCTTTACAAATTTCAATTACCACCCAATACCACCTTCCCAAGTGGTAATGAATGGCAATAAAATTTTAGGAAGAAAATAGGTGTTTAGTGATAAAGTAGTATTACTATGGAGATTGACATGAGAATGCCTTTACAAAATAATTTTGCACTAAAAACCATCACCGTTAACACCATTTAGTACCGCTAACCAAACGGGTCGTATCGTTAATGAAATTTATCTAATTAAAGTACATACTAGATCTCCGGTTAGAGCTAGGTGGAGGGAGATATTAAGTTTTTGTCGTACCAAGCCAAATTTACCTATAGGCTATACTATACTCCACGTAACTTACAAATTTACTGTATAGATCTTGTTAACTAGTTAAGTTACCATTACACTGTTTCGTAATAAGTAGCTAAAATGACAACAATAATAGTACACTTTCCGAAATTTTGCTAAACTATCACAGAAAAAACACAAATTATTAAGAGTACTACGTCTAAATTAAATTTTCTAATTTGTGTAAACTACTGTCATACTGCTACATTACAAAAGAAAAAGGACATGATCAATTGATGATCAGTGAACATATATTTTTTTAGACATTACATTACATTAGATGAGACAATTTTGTTCTGGTCCCAAAAACAAAGTCCCATAACTTGAAAAGTAGTCGTTTAGGCAGAAGCTTTAGGTATGTTTTTTGTGTAGATTTAATTATAGGGGACCAACTCATGATTGTCACATCCTTATTTTTCTCAAGCATATTGAAAGCCAAAAGAACCAGTACCTCCCAATTTTCAGAAAGATGAATGAATGTATGTATGTCTAATAACTAATTACTGACATTATTCCAGCAATTTAGTAATCCAGGTGTGTGTAGTGTGTAGTGTGTAGTGTGTAGTGTGTAGTGTGTAGTGTGTAGTGTGTAGTGTGTGTGTGTCACAACCCATGCCACTAGTATGTCATCACAATTTCCTTGTTTTCTATGCTCCAAAATTTTTCTTCCTCCAAAGTGTTTCATATAGATTGGGAAATTTGTCCATTACTATATATATTTTCGAGAGTTTGTCTTGTAAGAGACCGCATACTTTTTAACTAAATTAGGTAATGGTAAGCCCAATATTGAAAAGAGAATTAGCTCAATAGTGACTAGGTTAATTTCTTTCGGTGACTTGTTTAATCCATTTACTGACTAGGTCTATTTTTATATTAGTATTAAACCGTCTCTTTTAATAATTTTTGTATATTCAATAGATAACTTTGTGACTTACGACATTTAAAAGAAATGCAAAATTTACATCGTTAAACTGTTTAATGATAACTGGGACATGTTCTGTTATTTTCAATCCTTATCTAGAAAAAATAAGTTTAGATAAGTTTAGGTAAGGGCCTGTTCTCCCCAGCTTATTTTCAGTTCAGTTCAGTTTAGTTCAGTTCAGTTCAGCTCTCTTCAGTTCAGTTCAGTTCAGTTCAGATCAGTTCAGTTCAGTTCAGTTCAGCTCCATTCTTTTATAACCATTTTGTTAAATATTATTATTATTATTATTATTATTATTATTATTATTATTATTATTATTATTATTATTATTATTATTATTATTATTATTATTATTATTATTATTATTATTATTATTATTGTTGTTGTTGTTGTTGTTGTTGTTGTTGTGTTGTTGTTGTTGTTGTTGTTGTTGTTTCTATATATTATTTTGTTTATTATAGCTTTACTCATTATTATTACTATTATTATTAGGAGGAATATGGTTTAGGTCAAAGCACAAATAAACCCACTTTTTTTAGCCCATAAACCAATCAAATCGCGTCAAGACGTTTTACGATGTAATTTTTGTGGTCCAACCCAATCATTATTTTTATTACTAAATATTTTTATATTATTAAATCTAATTATTAAAATAGTAATATTAATTTACTTCTTATATATTATTGTTATTATATATCATCATCAAGCTAAGTATTAATATATTAATACAAATAATATAAAATAATTATTATTAATTATCATTATTATCATTAATTATTATTACTAAATTAATGATTATTAATATTATTTATTTATAACTATCATTTAAAATATCCAAAATACTATTATTATTATTATTCATTATTATTACTTATCATTATAATTATTATTTAATATTCATATTATTATTGTTTAAAATATTATTAATAGATTTATTACATTCAGTTTATTTCAATTTAATTTATTTCAATTCAATTCAATTCAGTTCAGTTCAGTTCAGTTCAGCTCTGATAAGTTCAGTTCAGTTCAGATCAGTTCAGCTCCAATAAGTTCAGTTCAGTTCAGTTCAGCTGTTTTATGCCGAAGAGAACAGGCCCTTAAGGACTATAGAGTCTAATAAGTTCAGGTAAATTCAAATACGTTAGGTTCAACAAAAATAAAGTCGGACCCTCTAGCCAAATAAGGTTTGATAATAAGTTCAGATAAGGTCTAATAAGGACTAATAAGGACTAATAAGATCTAATAAGTGCAGATAAGCAAAAATAAGTTGAACAAAATAGGACTTAATAACTTTTGTCGTTTCTGAATAATTCTTTATGGCCAAAATCATCGAAATGACTTTAATAATTAATTGCATAGATTGAGATATCATTTTAGGGCAAGAAAAACCACATCGATCAAGCTATTATAGAGAATATGAGGAATTGTGTCGCGCAAATTTCATTGATAAGTTAAATTAGCAAGTTCATATTAGTTGATCAAATAAGTCAAAGGTAGTAATTGACCAATTCTCACTTTTTTAAATAAGTCAAAGGTAATTTATATATTTTCTTTTTTTTCTTTTATTTTACAAACTTTAACTATTGTGGTCAAAGTATAAAATTATTGTAAATTTGTAATTCCTCAGTTATACAAAAATATTAAAGTATTGTCATGCGAAATTTATTAAATATGATTTTCAGCATGTTTTCAATATTATCACATTGTATAAATTTTAGCCGATTACAAAAATTAAGGATATTAAATTATTAATGAGATTAAAAATGATCCAATTAATTAACGTTATGCAAAATCAAAGTGGATACACGTAAGAAATAAAAAAAGGAAAAAAAGACTAGCATATATATGTTTCTTTAGGTCTAGGAAAAACACTCCTAATACCCTATTATTTGGTACTTAACCTTATAAAATGATTAGTATAAACAACAATTTTTTACAAAAATGATAATTCCGCCATAGATAGAATATTTAAATTTGTTAGACAGACGTTTTGAGCATGAGTATCCAGTACAGGTGGCTTGAAACATAGTAGTTTCGGTGCATGCTTGCAAACTTGGGATTGCTCAATCCTAAGATTATTGGTCCAGCCACATGACTTTTAGTCCTTGATTTGAAAGATAGGCCCAGCTTAAGTGCCCTAGGTTGGTCCTAAATTTGGGTTGGTCGTTTGACTTATCAAAAATGTGGTCTTGGTCTTTGACATGTACATGCTTGTTTAACAATTAATTAGTTGTTTCTTATAGTCTTTCTTTTTTGGGTTTTCTTCCACGGTTTTTTCTTGTATTTTTGGTATTCTAGGTTAAAGATGGCCAACCATACAGGTCAATCCAGTCCAACTAGTCCAACTCACTTCGTGGGTCGTGTGGATCGGACCCGTAAAATGCCTGGTCCAGACTAACTCAAACCGTAAGATTGGTGGGTGGGCCGTGGACCGATTTTTTGAGCACAACCCACTAAAGCCCGATACTAAAACCACCCAACTCGAACCACGAAATTGGTCCAATCCAATCCAAGTAAATACTGAACCAAATTGTCTATATTTTAATCAAATTGTATATATTTTAATCAAATTGCATATATTATAATTCAATCAAATTTAAAAATAATAAAATTATTCATTAATATTAATAATTGTATATATTTTGATTCACTTTAAAGATTTTATGTAACAATAATGAATAACTTCAATGATTAAAAAATTTTGAAAAAAATTCTCATGCCGGCCCACCAATCTGGTCTAGCCCACTAGACCCACGAACCGCCATAACCGCTTTTTTGAACCGTGAAAATGATAACAGACTGGTGTGTCAAGATTTTTCAACCTGCAGACCAGCCCGCCCAACCCATGAATTTCACGGTCCAATCTTGAATCGTGAAATCTCAGTCTAGCCCGCTACGATCTAAAGATCCGGCCGGCCTAGACAGCACTAGTGGCCAACACTATTCTATGTTATACTTGTACGTATTTTAAAAGGTATAGCAATATGGAGTACAAGGTGATTGGTGCATGATTATCAAAGTTTATAGAACCTAGATGCAGGATCCACATGACATGACAAGCATTGTTTAACTGTGTCTTCAAATGTATTTTAGGTCTAGTTTTCTCTATTGTCAAAAAAATTGTATAGCAATATCTCTAAATTAAAACTTTCTCTTGATTGTATCCTCGTCCATATCTAATAAGTATTTCCATTAGTTATGCAACAACCATATTCTACATTATTATAACTTATAAGTTCACTTTTTTTTTCTTTAGTAAGATAAAAATCCCTTACAACTTTACAAGTAGAGGAATTTGGGGATCTCACTTGGCAATGGAAAAGAGTTAAATCCCTAATTACAGAAGTGTAAAGAGACTCTACAATCAATCTGGCCAACCTTAATTCTTATTATATAAGTAGAATTGCAACAAACACATAGTTATCTCGTAAATTTATATAATCCCTAGTACTCTAAGTATCTTCATCATTTGAAGCAACAAATCGTTAAATCTCAAGGGGATTACTGGACCATTATGTTATAGGTTGTAGCCTGTACGTAAGCCATCAATTTCAATTAGTACTAGTTATGAGAAATATAGTTAGTTATAACTAACTATTGAGTTTGTTATGTTAGTTACAAGTTGTTAGAACTCTTTCTTTCCTCTGATCTCATGTATATAAACTCTCTCTTATTAGCTTGTAATGGTCAGATTGAATATTACATTTCTCCTTTCTTCTCTCTCATTTGAGCTGAGTTTTTTCTCTTAATAAAGAACAATATTCTTGTTCTTATTATGGTATCAGAGCTACGGATTTTTTGATTCATCCAGCTCAATTTCAGTCTAAAATTCTTATTTCTTCTTCAAATTTCTTCTGTTTTTTCTCTGAAATCATTGAATTCTTCTCAAAATGGAAGATTCTGCACATAATTCATCTTCTCAATCACGATCTCAGAATAATGCGATCAATTATAATGATCCATATTTCATTTCTCATGGAGATAATCCAAAACAACAGCTAGGTACGCATCTTTTCAATGGTGATAATTTTGTCAATTGGAGTAGAGGTATCAAATTAGCATTAGGTGCGAAAAACAAACTTGGATTTATTGATGGAAGCTAGTTTGAGTAAACCTGCTGTAACATCTGAAGATTATCAGAAATGGATCAGAAATGATTATCTTGTCACTTCTTGGATTCTACATTCAATGGAATTAACATTTTCTGAGAGTTTTATTTTCACAAATTCTGCTAGACAACTTTGGGAAGAGATTTTAGAGCGTTATGGTCAGTCTAATGCTCCATTATTGTATGATCTTCATAGGAGTTTGTCTGCCATTGATTAAGGTAATCTTTCAATTGCTGAATATTATGCAAAATTGAAAAGAATCTGGGACGAATTACAAGTTTTAGATGAAGTTCCTACTTGTAAATGTGGAGCAATGGATAAATGTACTTGTGATCTTCATAAGAAGATTTTAGCAGCAGATCAATTAAAGAAGTTGATTCAATTCTTGGCTAGATTAAATTATGCTTATGATCAAGTCAAGGTTAACATCTTAAGCATGGATCCTTTACCACCTGTGAATCGTGCATATCACATTCTTCAACAAGTTGAAAAACAAAAATCTATGTTTCAATCTGAGGTTCAAATACCAGAAGTCGGTGCTCTATATTCTCAAAGATCTAATTCTAGATTTTCTTGTGGAAATCAGTCAAGTTTTCAGAAAAGAGATTATAAAAGAGCTAAGGATAACAGATTTTGTGATCATTGTAAAAGAAAAGGTCACACAATTGATCAATGTTTTGAAATAATTGGATATCCAGATAAGTTTGCTTATATGAAAGGCAAAAATGGAAGTTCTATGTCAAGGCTTGTTGCTAATGCTGTTATTGATGCTCCTGTTGGAAATACACCTCTGGATTTTGATGATTCTCATGACTCTAAGGGTCAACCTGGTAGTATTGGTGGTTCCATGGGTTCTCAAGATATGATTTCTGCAATATATCATGGCATGATGCAAATGATGCAGAAACCTGCTCCTAGTGGTTCTAATTCAGGAGGTTTTGCTACTGGTGGTTCTAGTTCAGGAGGGTTTGCTGGTTCAGCATTTACTACTGCAGGTATGACTAATGTGTTTAATGTTCATTCTCATGTTGATCATTTTGATTCTTATTCTTGGATAATTGATACTGGAGCCAGTGATCACATGGCTTTCAATAAATCATTATTCACTTCCTTTACCACATTATCTTCTCCTATTCAAGTAGGCCTTCCTGATGGTACTCTTAAAAAGGTTACTCAAAGTGGTACAGTCCAATTAACCACTGATATTTTGCTTCACAATGTTCTTTATATTCCTGATTTTCATCATAATCTTTTATCTGTTAGTAAACTTCTTGATCAAAACTGTTTGGTTGCTTATTTTCATTCTTCTCATTGTTCTTTTCAGGACCTTTCAACTAACCAGTTGAAGGCCATTGGCAAAAGAGTTTCTGGATTGTATAAATTCAGTACTTCTTCTTCTGCTGCTGCTTCTACACTTCTTAGTTTACCTTCTCACAAGCATGTTGTTAGTTCTGTGAATACAAATGATATTCAGCCTGATTATGTTGTACATAATGTTTCTAAACATCACATTTCTCTTTCACTTTTACATGCTAGGCAATTGGTCATCCATCTATTGGAAAAATAAAACATTTGTCAATTCAATATACTGGTGATTTGCATGATTTTTCTTGTGAACCTTGTATTTTTGCCAAACATCATAAACTTCCTTTTCCTATTTCTTCTTCTTTAGCTAAATTTCCTTTTGCTCTTGTTCATGTTGATTTATGGGGTCCATATAAGACTCCTAGTTTGTCTGGAGCATCTTATTTTCTCACTATTCTTGATGATCACACTAGAACTACATGGACACATTTGCTTCATACTAAGCAACAAGTATCTGCTATTCTGTCTACTTTCCTGAACTATGTTACTACTCAGTTTGCAAGCAAGGTTAAGGTCATCAGGAGTGATAATGGTACCGAAATTGTGCAAGAGTTTTGTGCTCAAATGTTTGCTGAACATGGGATTATTCATCAGAGGTCTATTCCTGGTAATCCTCAACAGAATGGTAGGGTAGAGAGGAAGCACATGCACCTCCTTGAAACTGCTCGAGCTCTTAGATTTCAAGGTCATCTTCCTCTCAAATTTTGGGGAGATTGCATCCTCTCAGCTACACATTTAATCAACATGATGCCTAGTTCTGTTCTCAATTGGAAAAGTCCATCTGAAAAGCTTCTTGGGAAGCCTCCTGATTACAGCTTGTTAAGGGTCATTGGTTGGCTTTGTTACCCTTTTCTTAAAACAAGTGACAAGTTTGCTCCTAAATCTGACAAATGTGTGCTCCTAGGCTACCCTTATGCTCAAAAGGGTTATAAATTATATAATCTTACTACTCATAAAGTGATTCTTAGTCGAGATGTGCTTTTCCATGAGCATATTTTTTCTTTTCAAGCTTCTTCTCTTAGCTCTCCTACACCTTCTTTACCTCCTGTTAATCCTGCTTTTATTGAACCTGAACTGGCTGTTATTCCATCATCTTCTCCATCATCTTCTACTTCTTCTCCTACTTTTATTCCTCCTTTAGTTTCTCCACCATCTTCTCCACAATCTTCTACTTCTTCTCCATCCACAAATGTTACTTTATCTTCTCCTCATTCTCCTATACCTTCTTCTCCAGTTCCAACTACTTCTCTTCAACTTAGAAAATCAGATAGGATAAGACATCTTCCTACTAAATTTCAAGATTTTGTCTTATCTTCTCTTCCTACACATTCTGCTAGTCTATCCCAAGTTTTGTCCACTCATGAACCATCTTCTTATAATCACGCCAAAGATAATCCTAGTTGGATTGAGGCTATGAATGCAAAATTAGCAGCACTTGAGCAGAATCATACTAAGGAGCTCACTTCTTAGCCCCATGGAAAACAGGCTATAGGATGTAAGTGGGTCTATAAAATAAAATTTAGACCAGATGACAGTGTTGAAAGGTACAAGGCACGTTTGGTTGCTAGGGGAGATAAACAAATCAAGGGTAAAGATTTTAAACATACTTTTAGTCCTGTTGCAAAGTTTACAACTGTCAGGACTATTGTTGCTTTGGCTGCTGCACATAATTGGCATTTACATCAATTAGATGTAAATAATGCCTTTCTTCATGGATTTATTGATGAAGAGTTGTATACTCCTCCACCTGGTTATGCTGCTCCACCAGGTCAGGTTTGCAAGCTTAAGAGGTCCTTATATGGGCTCAGACAAGCTTCTAGGCAGTGGAACCTAGAACTCAGCAAGTTTTTAGTTACTCTTGGCTTTATTCAGTCCAAAAGTGACTATTCCATGTTTACTAAGAAGGATGGTGATCATTTCACTATTATTGTGGCATATGTGGATGATTTGCTTTTAACTGGTTCTCATTTACCTACTATTCAGTCAGTTAAACAAGCTTTAAATAGTGCTTTTACTATCAAAGATTTAGGGGAGTTAAAGTACTTCCTTGGCATTGAAGTGAGCTTGTTTGGTTGGAAGGATTGTTACAAGATTTGAATGTGTTTGTGCCTCAACCTATTAATTTATATTGTGACAATACAGCTGCACAACACATTGCTGAAAATCCTGTATTACATGAACGCACTAAACACATCAAATTAGATGTGCATTATGTCAGAGAAAATGTTCAGACTGGATTCATCAAGCTTCATCATGTGTCTTCTGTTCAGCAACTAGCAGATATCATGACTAAAGCCTTAGGGGCTGATCAGCATCATTTCCTTTCTCTCAAGCTGGGTCTAGTTCCATTTAATTCTGCTCAGTTCCAGCTTGCAGGGGGGTATGAGAAATATAGTTAGTTATAACTAACTATTGAGTTTGTTATGTTAGTTACAAGTTGTCAGAACTCTTTCTTTCCTCTGATCTCATGTATATAAACTCTCTCTTATTAGCTTGTAATGGTCAGATTGAATATTACATTTCTCCTTTCTTCTCTCTCATTTGAGCTGAGTTTTTTCTCTCAATAAAGAACAATATGCTTGTTCTTATTACTAGTTCATGGATTATTATCACCAATTTCTTTTAAACTCTTATTCGATGTGGAATTGTGTTAGGTCCAATAAATAAAACACATTTAGAGAAGAAAGAACTACTTCCAATGCATTCATCTATGGATTAATTAAAACATTGTTTATTTAGACTTTAGAGTGGTTAGGCCCTACTCTTTTAAATTTATAAATTAAACTGAAATTAAATTGAATCGAAATAAACTAAATTGAAACTGACTTGAACAAAACGAAATTAAAAAATACAAAAGAACAGTGCCTTAGTGCCAATCTACTAGAAGTGCTCTATGATATTATCAATGCCAAATTGCCAATGAATCGACACCATATCAAGATCTTTGCGGACCAAGTTAAAGGATTTTGACATTTATTTTTGTTTTACGGTATCATTATGTTAAGTGAAAGTATTGGGTCAGACCGTCTGACCAATACTTACTGTCAGACGGGCTGAGCCCAATACTCAAATGGCCTTAGTAAGAGAATGCAGACTTCGCCGCCCTTCTTTCCCTTTACCCCTCCCTCCTTCTCACTCAACCACCACTAACTCCGTCGCATCCCACAAACACCATTTACGCACCCATATCTTCTTGCAACCAGCATCGGTTTGTCCCTTCCTGTATAGTTTTGTCTTGCGAAGATCACAATGTTAAAGAAAAACAATAACACATTCATTACCAAATTATCTAGTTCTTCGGCGAGGAGCAGTTTCTTCCTTTTTGTTCTCTTCTTCCTTCTCTTCACCGGTTTCTTTATTGGCGCTTGAATCCTCTGCAACATCTAAATACCTTTGAAATTTCATTAGTCTGACACCAGGCAAGTTGCAGGATTTCTAACCAAAGATTTGTCTCTTAAGATGACAAACAAATGACGATCAATGACAAAGACAAACAATGCCACACTTTGGGCTGGCAATGGGTCGGGTTGGGTCACGATCAGGTTGGGTTGGCGGGTTGGCGGGTTGAGAATCCCTTGACCCAACCTGACCTGTATAACTTAAACGGGTTGAGATTTACAACCCAACCCAACCTTATGATAAACGGGTCAACCTTCAGGTCGACCCGTTTAATTTTTTTTGTGTTTTTTTCTAGAAAAAAAATAATAAAAACAACATAATTTATTTGAAAAATAACAGTAGACAGCAAATTAAAATCAAGTCATTACATAACCATATGATAATATTGTTCAAAATCAACCTAACTTTTGTTTAAAATCAACACAAATGTTCATTTAGGTGAAAATCTGAAATCCCTAACCTTTTAAGTAGTGTTAGGGTTTTTACTTTATTACTTTATGGTCCAGCCCAATTTTTTTGGGTTGAAATCTGAATTGAGTTAGGAATTTTTTTAGCTTGTTTTTTCATAAATGGGTTAGGTGGGTCAAAATCAGGTTGAAATTTTCAACCTGACCCAACCCATTTAATTAAACAGGTTGGGTCAGGTCGACCCATTTAATTAAACGGGTTGAAATTTTTGACCCAACCCATTATTAATGGGTTAGGTTCGGGTCGGGTTGGCGGGTTGGGTAATATTTTGCCAGCTCTAGGGCCCACACTTGATGTGGAATCAGTTTCTTATAATATCCAATATAGGAATTTGCTTATAAGAAAGGATATTATGTGAGAGAAAGCAGAGGTTAGTGTTTTGTTTTCTTTTGGACTTTGTTTTCTTTCAGTTAGACTTTGTTTTCTTTCAGTTGGACTTTCTTTTCTTTCAGTTAGACTTTCTTTTCTTTCAGTTGGACTTTATTTTCTTTCAGTTGGACCAACTGAAAGAAATAATGGGCCAACTGAAAGAAATAATGGACTAACTGAAACAAAATGACGACTACTTGAAGAAAAATGTAGACTACCTGAAAAAGAATAAAAACCAACTGAAACCCAAGTAAGTCTAATTGAAGCACAAAAACCCACTGAAAAACAAAGAAGACTAACTGAAAACAAAATGAAGACTACCTGAAAAAAAAATTGGAACCACCTGAAAAAAAATTGGAACCACCTGAAAGTCGTCCGACCAAGATTATGGTCGGACGAGTCCGACACAATACGTTCTCTTATGTTAAAATCAACTCATAAATGACCAAGTTGAATGAGTTTTTTTTTTTTTTTTTTGGGGGGGGGGGGAGTTATATGAGTTTATTACTCATTAGGGTTAAATGAGTTTTTTTTTTGGTAAATTTATAACTTTTTAAGTCCTAAGTCCTATTGGTATTTTTTTTATAACATCATGATAACCCTAGTGAGATATTAGAATTATGTTGTTCACGAATTGGTTTCTCGATTTATATATATTTCTTTTTATGATAGGTAAGATGAAAATATATATTTCTTTTTATTTTTAAGATAAGATGAATATCTCTCGCACAAGTAGCAGAATGGGAAATTGAGGATTCCACTTTACAAGAGGTAAGAATCAAACCCTTGTAATAATGATGGAAGGAGAGCCTCCAACTAAATAGGTCAGACTTGATTCTTGATAGGTATTTCTCATTAGATCAAGAAAATATTTGGTATTCTACGAATTTGTATTATATTTATTTATTTATACCAATATTCAGTTAGCTTACAACCATATTTGCATAAAAATGGGCTCAGTCATTGGGTCGAAAACTATTCAAGTAGACCCAAGCTTTTCCATAACAGCTGTCAGCTTGGGCTTCAAAAGCGGCCCATCGGAGAAAAATTGAAACTCGTTTAGTATTTGCAAGAAACTCGATTAATAGTTGCAGTTTTTATGCAGATTGTCATGTTAAGATTTTTTTTTGATTTTTTAAGATGCAGATAATAGTCCAATATAATTTATCCTTTTTTGTTAAGTGTCAATCTGTGTTTGCTTTTCCATTAACTTGAAGACATTTTCTTCAATTTTAACAGTATGTTGGTTTTAGTAAAAGTAAAAATTGTTACTTTTTGAAAAAAGAACTGCGAAGTTACAAAATTTATACAAATATATTAAAAGGCGTGCAAAAACAAGAAACTGTGCCACGTGGCGCTCTTTCTGGGGAGTTTTAGTTCATGTAATCCATGTACAATAAAAAATTAAGAAATTGCATAGTATAGAGTTTGATCCCAAGACCTCAAGTACATATACTAAAGTTTTAACCACAAGGCTAAGTTGTATTTAGTATTATTATCATAAAGTATTATATTAATAAATGAAATATTTTCTTACCCGGGGCATAGCCCGAGCCCACTAACTAGTTTATTCACTAAACCAAGCTCATTTTAGCTCAATATGTTAGTGTGTTGAGTTCGGTCAATTAAAATGGTTAACGAGCCAAACTGAAATAAGAAATTATGAAGCATGAACGCTAGTAGTACTTGTCGAGTTTAGCATGAACATGCAATAAGTCGGCCTGAATCGACTCACTTATATCCTTTTGTGTGATTGCTTTTTTGTGCAACTTGTTGCTATTCTAAATGGTTTTCTTAATTAGTAATTTACTAATTTTTCTTAACTAATTGATAAATCCATATGTTGCCTTTTAATTGTTAACGTTACAGTTATTGTTGGACTACATATCGGAAATACTGACCTACACACCATATATATACATTCATAGATAGTTTCATACCCCCCCCAAAGAAATTACAATAGTTAGGCACTAGCACTACTGTATCTTGTGTATAAAATTAGGAGTTATTTATACACTATTACAGAATAACTATTAAGTATTAACAATAGAATATACTAGCATATATTTGCTCAAAATTGGACATCGAACATTACATTGGTTTTTCATGATCACAAAAGACATAGGATCTATACAATTAGTCAACCTTCGCTTTTTCTCTAAGAAAAAAGTTGTAAGTTACTAATTTACAATCACAACAAGAATGTCAGCCTTTAGCGTCCGTAAAAATCAGACGCCAAAAACGCGGAATCGGACGCTAAAAGAATTAGCGTCCGTCAACGGACGCTAAAAGTCTGATGCAAAGCCCCTGGTCGCTAATACTTGGATTAGCGTCCGATAGGCGGACGCTAAAGATTTAGCGTCCGATTCTTCCATTTAGCGTCTGATTTTCAGACGTTAATTAGCGTCCGGCTTTTCAGACGCTAATTAGCGTCCGAAATGTCAGATGCTAATTAGCGTCTGAATTTCTGACGCTAAAAGGAAGAAGGCGGACGCTAAATGCCCAGTAGGCCACAACGCTAAATGCCCAGTACAATCAAAGCTAAACCACTTTGCCCAGGTATTATGAGCTTTTATTATGATTATGAGCTGTATGAGCCCAGTACAATCAACGCTAAATTCAGACGCTACAAAGGCGGATTCTTGTTGTGAATGTTTCAAACAATTTGCAACTAGTATTTTTTATAGCTTGACTTGAAACTCGACTCGATTCACGCTCGTTAGGAATCGTGCTCGTTAAGATTTTTTATTGCTTGACTTGAAACTCGACTCGACCTCAAGAGGCTCAACTATTCAAATCGGACTGCGCCGATCACAAAGTCAGTCCAAAGATTCAAACCAATGTAATCTATTAAGTTCATACTTTAGGAAGGCCCATATGCAATAGTAGTATACTAGGCCCATGAGGAGATTTGAATAAATTACTTGGATAAGAGTAATGTTTTATAGACTTTTGATAGCTCTCATCTCACGAATCATGATAATCCATTGATATTTTAGTTATGGAATGATTTTACTTTTTTACTTGTAATATTTAGCTAATATGGGTATTTTTGCTATATTAAATAAAATAACTTCTCATATATATATATATATATATATATAATATATATATATATATATATATATTATATATATATATATATATATACTTCCTCCGTTTTGTTTTAAATGAAACATTAGGTGAAATGATACTATTCATCGACACTATATATATAGAACTGCTTACGAGCTTGTTGAGTCGAGCAGGGTCATGATCGTGCTTGTTAAAGTTTCGAACCTAGCGTTGATTGAATCTAATTCGAGTTGCTTGCGACTTATTCAACTCAATTAGCAACCCTAATCTTATCAAAAACATTCCAACATTGCATTATGTAGGATGATTTCCACGTCTTCCGAGGACCTTATAAAAATAATTCATCTCTTAACTTCTTGTCTTAGGTAATTTATTTGAGTCTATTATATCTATGTATAAGAATATGAGCCGTTTGTATTATTTTGATAAGATATCTCTTACTGTGTTTGGATCCTCTTGTAAAATAACTTTACAAAATAAAATTTAAACAATATCAATCATTGAATAAAAGTATAACTATATAGGACATATATTAGGGAGGTATTTTTATGCAGTTCTTATGCAATTAAGCGGGGAAAAATTGCGGTTGAAAGACATTTGATAAGAAGAAAATTACATTTTAGTTATTTTTTTTTACAGTTCATTAATAAAGAGAATAAATGGACTAATCCACCACTAAAAATTCCTTATGTGTGTTCATTTTTTTTTTTGAGGGGCCTTATGTGTGTTCATTGTTGTACTTTTTAAAGTAAAGTTCCTAATATCTCTACAATTAGAATTGTTTCAAACTCATTCCTGATTGTTTGGTTGAAAAACTAAAAGGTTGAAATTACTTACGGAGTTAAGTGCGACTATTTGGGTGGATGATTTCCCTAATTTTGTTGTTTCTGGTCCTCGTTCTGATTTAATGAAGTAAGCTTCTCTTTATGGGTTCTCCTCAAAAAAGAAGGTTGAAATTATTACTTATGTCCATTTTTTTTTCTTATTTCTTCTATTTCAAATTAGTTATAATATTTAAATCACGAATTTCTAGACAATTTTAAATAGGAGAGAGATAAAGAAGGAAAACATAAATCTCCCATATGATAGGGGAGAAATTATTACCTAAAATAATAGTGTATAATTAATTTGATACGCAGGAAGTATTAAAATTTTCGGGTCAAATATAATTGAAGTGGGTCCACAAATACAAAGCTTAATGATCGATACTTGTTTGCCAACCTGGACTGGACCAGACTGGCCCATCACTGGTTACAATTGTCAACCTATTAAACCATAATTAATTCATATTATTCTTTAGCAATAAAATGTGGCAAGTTGAAATTGCTGGTCAAGTTTGACAACCATATGTTAAATTAAAATTTCCACCTTTTTAAAAATTTGATGGGGCCGGTCAACATGTAACGTTGAAAAGAAGGAAACACACTTTGGCTGCAGTTGAGTAAACAAGAATATCCCTTCAAAAAAACAAGTAAAACAAGAATATTATTTTCTAAACTTAACCTTAAAGTTAAGGGTGTGGTTCAAACGAAAAAAGGCTTACGGTGGATACTTATACACCCAAAGACGAGAAATGTGTGTACTTTTTTTTGATAAGGTTTGGTTAGACAGAGGTTTGGTTGGATCTCCCATATAATTGTATCGGATGTTTAGAAAAGAGCATTAAGGTTGGTCCTCTCCACTTCAATATACAGAAATGATCATCCTTTTGTTTTACGAGGATTCACTCATCACTTTTTTCATTCAAATTAAAATTAAGAAAGTTGGAACATTGTTAGTGACAAAAATGAAAAAGATGGGAGGTACGAGGACATAAACAGTTAAGTATAACGTACTAAGAAGGAAAGTAAGTACATTTTTGGAGAATATTTATAGTATACCTGGGTGTACCATGCTCATGGTACACCCAAGACTATTTCCTCCAAATGAGCAAAATGCGAATGAGCAAAATGAACAAATGAGCAAATGAACAAACATTTCTACTCATTTAAAAAAAATGAGCAAACACTTTATTACAATGAGCAAATTTGGTGTCAAATGAGCACTTGAAGTTCTAATTTATTACAAAAATACCCCTAGGTGTACCATGCTCATGGTACACCCGGGTGTACCATGAGTGAACTCACATTTTTGTGAAAGTATGGAGTGTTGTATAAAATTAGTTTTAACCAACAAAATAGCATTAATAAGCAAAAGTCAGTTTCAATCTAGAAAATCAGTTAATAGAGTAGAAATCAAGCTTTAATAAACATAGGAGAAAAATGCTAATAAATCATAATAGAGTTTTATTAGTATAAGTTTTCATTAGCATAAATTAGACCATTAGTAAATATTAGTATTGTTGGTTATTAATCAACTGAAGTGAATAGGAGCTTTGGGTGTATGAATTGTGCTATATGTTTGGTGTGACCTAATTTCGCAATTTTCTTATACATATGGAAAATAGGAATAATAAAAAGTGGAATATTTTCAAGTATGCACATACTCTCGAGTATACCTATAATTTGATACACCAAGATATATGATCAAAACTGTAATCTTATACACTCTAGCTAACACCAAAAAAGTTATATGATATTTACGTTATGTACGGTTGATATGATCTTAGGGTGATTATTACTTCAACTTTCCCATCTTATTTTCAATTCAGTTTAGTTCAACTCTGTATAATATTTTTAATTTCACATATCACTATTCATTTCAGTTCAGCTATTTTAATTATGTTGAAGAGAACATGTCCATAACGTCAATTTCTAATATGTACCAATTATAATTATTCTTTTGACTAAGGACTAAAGAAGTACTCGAAGTAGAATAGTAAGAGTAGACTATATTAAGTATTAACCAGCTGAATAATCCTAGAGAATAGAACAATATGTGTATAATCATTAAACAAGACAAAAATACAACTAACCAATTTCAATTTTCAACAGTTAAGAGAACTAGCATTAATCAGAACCAAAGTAAGTATCAAATTTTAATTAGTAGTAATGAGTCAAAAAGTTATGAAATATTCTCTTTTGAGTACTATATAGTATATTATCATATCCAATATTCGAATAAAAAGTAGGTATTGGAATCAACCTGTTACATCAAACTATGTTTAAATTTTTTTTTCTTTTCCTCAATTCTACTCTATATCTACCAACTACCAAGTATAATTTGCATCAATAATTTACACTTGAAAAGTGACTAAATTAAACAAAAGAATCAACAAATTATAATCTCAACTACGATAACAATATAAAAGAATTAAAGAATAATATTGGTCAGTTTAGATTTGTAAAGAATCTTTGCTTGATTGAGCTTCTTCATTGTCTTAAGTCTTAAGATCATTATGCCTCTTACTAGGGCCAGAAACACGCTTTGTGCCCTTTGGTAGGGCAGCTAACACCAATGCCCTAAACTTCACGTACTTATCATCATTGTTGTCATGACCTTCAACATCAACGCTACCGCCACCGGAAACCTCGAAAAGCCGCGTCGGAAGAGCGAGGTTGAGGCCGGAGGCGGTGGCAGCAACCAAAGGATTATTATTATTATCTTCATTGCTAAGGACAAGTCCTTTTAGAAGCCTTGCATGGCAAGTAAAATAACAATTTGTGACTAATAATACTACTAATAACATTATAAACAACCCTTTTGATGATGGCATCTTAGAATTTGTTTTTTGAGAAGAAAAAAAAAGCTTCTTTTTAGGCCAAAGAAAGAATAATGATATGAGAAATAATGGAATAAAGGAAGTTAAGCTAAGGTATAGGAGATTATATAAGGAAATCTAAAAGGGTGGTTGAGGTAGTAAAGCAAATAATATGCGTGGCTTTTTGTGTGCAAAAGAGAAAGTCAATAGTAGGAAAATTCATAGGAAGTGGGTTTTTTTTTTTTTTGATTGAATAGTATTTTGTTGTTGAAACCGTGTTTTGACTCTGTTTTTTAGGGATAGTTCTTAATTAATTTGGAATGGTGCTTTCCCACTTTTGGTATGGTTGGGGTACTTGGATTTGGGTTGGCAAGACGTGTCGGTGCAATGTGCATATAGAAGGGCCTTGTGAGATTTCATCAGTGCTGACACATTGGGCCTTCATGTTCAAAGGTAGATTGGACAAAAGATTTCTCCATTATGATACCTATCTTTTTGTTAGTAATATTCACCTTTTGTATGAGTGATATTAATAATGTGAGTCGCCATAGGAAAAAGATGCGAATCGAGTTTGAGTGAACCTTGACTTGACTTGAAATTGTGAGTCTAGTTATGAACTTAAGTTTTGTATTGGTTTTAGACTCAATCTGAGTATTATTCAGAAAAACATTATAACAAAGTGTTTTCATGTTTCTATATATTATTTTTTTATGGCAAATTTGTCATAACAGCCTCGGAGTTCGCCAAATTCTAGCTCAACGAAACATCATCCCTTTTAAATATTGTAGCTTCTACAATCTAGCAGAGGAGTCTCTCAACCACCTGTTTCTTTCGTCTCAATGTCTTAAATCCTTTTGGGAGTTACAAGAGGTCAGAGATTGGCTATCCCATTCTCTATATGTCACCTCCTTGCTCACCACTCTCTCCATTCTTCGGCGGAATAAGACTCAAATTGTAAAATTCATTTTCATTATTTGGAACATTTGAAAGAAAGAAACGATGTCATTTTCAATAACGCCACCCTCAATGTTGATAGAATCCTACACAAGGCCAAATTCCTCCACAAAGAATGGACCCTAAGAAAGACAGTTGACAACTATTTCTCCAATGGGTCTTCATTCTCACCATCCCATCCAAATCACTCCACCACCCCCCATCATCACAACAACTCTATCCTCGTCGCCTTGGAGCCTCCCCCTCCATAATATTTCAAACTTAACTTCGACGGTTCGGTTCGTGGCAACTTTGCAGCAGCAGACATTATTATCCGAGATTCACCTGAAGACCTCCTCACATCCTCAGCAATTAATCTCGCTCCTCCTCGCTCTTCATTGCCGAAGCTACATCTCTTCATCAGGGTATTCTTCTTTCCCTCCAACATCATATCCACCATATCTTCATCGAGGACGATTATATTACGGTCATCGACGCAGTAAAAGGCATCTGGTCACCTCCTGGCAGATCTCTTATATCATCCGAAACATCCACTACCTTCTAAAAGATTTTTCGTCATGGGATATACGTCATGTTTTCGGGAAGCAAACAAGGCAGCGGATTGGATAACTAATGTTAGTCATTTAGTTGATAGTCATTTCTCTATAGTAGATTGTACTTCTTCTTCTCTTCATAATATATATCCTTGTAATTGATAAGGTAGGAGCTCCCTCGTGCGGATGGTCTCCTATCCTTGTAAGTGATTAATCCATTTAAGATATAATATATAGTTATTATTATTATTGATGATTTATAAATTGACAATTATATGATCTTAAATGGATAAAATGTTGCAAAACCATCTAATAAGTTTCTATCAGGTTTCAATCAAGTCCTATAAGTTTCAATCAGGTTCAATCAAGTCCAATAAAATTCCAATCAGGTCCAATAAGTTTTAAGCAAGTTAAATAATATTTCAATCAAGTTCTATAAGGTCCAATCAGTTCATATAAATTCACGGGTTTTCAGGTGAATAGAATACACCAAAAGAAGAATCGATTGATTATATTGTTTAGTACTATTGTAGACAGGATCTTCTACCTTTAATTTGACTAAAATAGTGAAAGAGGAGGGAACAAAATGTGAAGAAGGAAAGAATACTTAATTAACTTCCATATGTTATTACTCCTATTAATTAATATCGTATTATTATTGATTTTTGCACTTTTGTTAAGGTGTTATATACCTCTTTCGTTTGAGAATCAAGGTTGTCCCAGTGGTTATAAGGCTCTCCTTCTAACCTTATGACAGGGGGTTCGATTCTCACCCCTTGTAAGAAGGATCCCCAATTTTGCTCCTTCCTTGCAAGGGAATTCTCCTTACTCTTTCGTTTATTCGTAATGGTAATATTTCTTATGTCACTATTCATACACTAACATTGACTGTATATAAAATAAATAATAAAAATTTTATCTCAATGTTAAACAAGGTTAAATCAAATTTGTCTTCGAAAAAACTACAATGAACCAGATCCAGCAATACAACACAACCCCTTATATTTGCTGAATCAAGCAGTTATTGATGAAGAAGTCTATCACTTGGACATAGTTTTGGAAGAGTATTCTTGATCGAGCCATGTTCACTGCATCCGAGATTTCAATACCTTCATGTTGAGTTTCGAACTTCAACGAATGAGAACAATTTCTCATATCTAAAAAAAAAAAAAAAACCGTACTCACAACACTCATAGGGGAGAAGGAGATATCTACAACAGAGGCTAAAAATCCCATAATAGGATTTAAAGAAATCTCATAAAAAGAGACTAATTTATTCAACAAAATAAGAAAAGGAACTAAAAATTGAAAATAAAAGGAAAAAAGCTAAAAATAAAAGGGAAAAAGGGATTTACCATGGAAGAAATCATCCACGTCAATTGTAAGCCCCTAAATTGTTGAAGAATGGATAGAGAAAACTAGGGTTTTAGAGAGCAAAGAGAAAGCATATGCAGTTTACTATTATTAACTTTTCTCAACTTAAATTGGACCTTTTGTTCCATTTCTCTAATCCTTTCTTGAATTTTTCAAAAAAAAATTCTCTTAATTTTGTAATTTTTTCTTAATTTTGTAATTTTTTCTTAATTTTTCTAAAAGTATGTACAAATAAAAAGAATACAACACGTTCTTAAAAAAGCTCTATAGATGGACATTGCCGACAATCTCACCTTAATTGTTAAAATTCAACTCCTTTTTTTTAAAAAAAAAAAAATGATCTCAAGGGAAGGTAGATTTCACATCTAGTTTCGATAACTTTGATTTGAAAAATGAAGATCTATTCATAAAAAAACCGCGTGATAAACATAACAAAGTAGAGTAAATATTTTTGGTGGGTTTGTTTTATATAGGTGGGAGACAACAAGTGATGGCACCCCCTTTAATATTGTTGGCGGCACATTCAGTTTATTCGAACTTTGTGCCTTTACAAATAAAACTCCTTTGATTTCTTTGGATAAATGCTTGCTTTTGTGTCAATGAATAATGATGTGTAGGCAGATAATGTTTTTAGATGTTGATTTTGGGATTGTCAATTTCAGTTGTTAGTACTCCTTTTCTTTTATGAAAGATGATGGAGGCAAAGATGTGTGGAACCCACTTAATAAAGAATCCTTAGTTTAGTTGTTTTTTTTGAAGTGGAAGTATGGAACAATCCTTGTTCTATGACTTCTATCATAGTGGAGAATAATTTTGGGACCAAAAATGAAGAAAAGTGGAGAATATTTTGCAAGTTTGATTTTTGTAGAAAGGAAATTATTGGTGTTATTTTTAGTATAATTCAAACTATGAGTTATTCTAAAGTAATCGTAATTTTGGAATATCATTCGAAAATTATCCGAGTAATATGTTTAATTGATTTTTTTCTTCGTTTTCCTATTTGTCTTTCTATGCGTTGAATTTAGATAAGCTCCTTTATCAAAAAAACATATATATAAGTTTACAAGAGTCATAATCGTAATATAATTAGGAAAAGTAAACGATGTCCTCAAACAATAAGAAGAAGATAATTGTATTCTCTATCACCAATCAATCTATCATCCTCTCCCCATGTCTAGCCAATTACAATTTGACACAACATAATTTAACCCTGTAAATAGGTTTCTTCAATCACCAATTGTTTTGCAAACACACTCATAGTTGAAATTATAATGGAATATATTCATACAGAGATTATTATGAGAAAACCAACCATAGTTAAAATTACACGTGTCAATTTTTTCTTGTTTATTGTTTTTTACATAAATTCAGATAACAAAACAACTAGCTAGAACTAGAAGTTCCTTAAAAATCCATCATAAAAAAGACAAAAGTTGCTGAATTTGAGGCGCGGGAACATGAAAGTAATAATGGTTGTTTAGATCATCAAGTAACTGTTTCATCAATATAATTTAAGGTTTTATAGCCAAGGTCTTTACTACTAAGAAGAGATCTAATCTAACTAGTAATTAGTAACTAGTAACAAACAAATAAGTTGTATGTTTATTAACAAACAAAAAAAGAAGCCAATGACTATTAACATGTTTTGTGTATAATGATCAAAGGAAACAATTGAAACTATGTAAACCATTTACATCAAAAATACATTCATAAGTGTAAAACAAAAGAAAAGATGATAATTTGACACACTACCTTTGTTTTTGTACAATTACATGATACTAATGAATTCAATGTATTGCCATAGTCATGGAAAATTCTTCCAATACATCTCCTTCCAAACCAGCTGCCCACCTTCGGAGTATTCGCATAAGTGACGCAGCTTTTCGCTTAGTCCTAGCCGTGCCTGTACCCATCAACTCCCATATCACCATCTCAATGGTTGTTATCCTTGCTAACTCGGCCACCAACTCCGCCCCTCCTTTTCGACAAATAATCACAAGGGTGGCAATCGCGCTCTCTTTTGTTCTATCGGTACCACTTCTTAACACGGCCACTAGTCTTCCAATCAGATGACTAGCCGCTGCAATAGCAACAAAACCACCTTTCTTAACCACTGTCTCCATTATAGTCATTGCTTCCTCTGGTAACAACTCCATAACATCCTTCACCACATCCACAACCCCACACTCTACTAGCCTCCCCGCGGTCTCTCTATCACCCGCTAAGGTCAATATTGCCACCAACGCATCCCTTTTCGAACTAATAGGCCCTTCCCTTGCGAGCTCGAGTAATCCTTTAATAACTCGTGTCTTCTTACCGAGCTTCTTCCTATAAGCATTCACCGCACATAGACTAAACATTGTAGCAGCCGCATTTGCCTTAGCTTCCCAAGTAGCTCCTGATCGTAGCACTTCAATTACACCATTCAACGCACCATCAGTCTCCATAATCCTACCCTTATTCGCCTCTAATATCGACAAATTCAATATAGTTGTAACAGTATTCACTTGTAACTTTGGATACTCTGGACTTAAATACCTAACCAACAAAGGGATAGCCCCAGCTTCACCTATGCAAGCTCGGCTATCCGAGTCAGTCTTCGCCAACACTCGAAACTCGTACACAACCCGATTAACCATCTCTATAGGTTGCAACCCAGACCCCAACTTCCCCAATAGAAACGAAACTGTCATCTTCGTCGCCTCGAGCGCCGCCTTATTCAAAGCGACGCCGTTGCGGCCCTCGCTACTCTCAGCTGCAGCATAAGGAATTCTACGCTCCCTACACCACATTGCAATCAAACTCTTCAATGCTCTATTTGGTATCAAGTTTGTATGAACCAGATTTTGACCAGTTTTAGGACATGTGTTATGACCTGATTCAATCCACAATACAATTGAGGTACGATCGTACGTTTGTCCTGTTGCTACAACGACAGGGTCTGTCATTAGATCAAGTGTTATAGGACACCGGAAATCCACCGGAATATTCGTCTCCGACGAAAAATTCCGGCGTAAATTTCCGTCACCGGAAAAACTTGAACTACTTGAAGAAGCGCCGAAAAGTACGCATTTCGTATATCTTACAAGTCCGATCAAAGAAATTACCTCAGATTTTGATTTCTCGTCGTTTTGACACTGAATTTCGTCTTCTAACCATTCGATCTCTTCTCGACAACTCGTTGAGTCACTCATTCCGAGTTTCGTGAAAACCTCAGCAAGTTTGGAATAATCAGGAACAATCTCTCTCTTAATCGAATCAAGCATGCTCAAGACTTCGATTCGCAACCAATTATCTGAAGAATCAACGAACGATTTATCTTCTTTACACTGTTTGATAACTAAATCGCGCAATTCATCAACATCTTCGCTCAAATTAAGCTCCGATTTCGGGAGAATTTCCAGCAACGTCCATAAATCTAAGGTCAACTCATGAAAAGTACTGGAAATCGATTCAATCTGCATCAGAATCCATAATTTACTTCCGCCATTAGAGCAATCTTCAATTAAAGCTCTGATTCGTTGAAGAACGATAAACATTTCTTCGAAACAGAGAACAGAAGAAGGAGAAAATGAAATCAAATGATTAATCTGACGAAAAATCTCCTCAAAAATAATTGATAAAACACTGCATTTGCGTATAATTGACGCCGAATTTCGCTTGAAAAGAAACCTCGGAGGATTCAACGATGAAATCTCCGATGACAGAGAATGAAGAGAACGAAGAAGATCAATTGTTGAAAGTTGAGGAGAGAGAAACGATGTCGGAGATGGCCGACGACGACGTTGAGGAAAGATCGTTGGAGAAACCGCCATTGTTGAAGGTGTGAAGAAAGTTGTTGAGTTTTTAGATGATAAGCATAGTTATTATTTGAGGAAGAAATATAAAAAAGATAGAGAAGCATAAAAATAAAGCTTCAAAGAAAGAAGAGGTTTTAATAGATTTATACTAAAGTTTTTATTATAAAGCATGAAGATGGTGGTTTAGTTTAAATTTTTGACATTTTCTTTGAAGTGTTTTAGTTTGGTATTACTACTTCTTGTTCTTTGGTTGTGTGCTTAATGTTAGAATTTTTATTATTTTGGTCAAACCAATATTAGTTGTGTAAATTAATTAAGTATTTTATAGTTGTATGATTCAAGATTTCAACTAATTAAGAGGCAAGTTGTTGGCATGAAGTTTGTGCTTAAAGGGTTATAAAAATATATGGTGATTATGCAAGTGTATTATGGTAAATAAGTTTTGTAGATGAATAAATTATGAGTTAGAAAATATAAGCAAGCAACATGAATAAGATTGCTTATAAATACAATAATTGAACTATGTCATCAATATAATCCTCTTATAATAGATTAATTTTTTAGGGATTTTGAGGATTGTGTTTAAAGAATTACGATTTTAAGAAATTTTGATTAGTTGGAAGAAAATGATGGTGTCTTTGTTTTTTTTTAGAGGTTTTAATTCAAAATATCAACTTCAAATTGTTAACGTGAATATGTGATTTCATATATTAAAGAAGCCCAGATGCAGGATATTTGATGTTTCTTTCGGACATTACCAGTACTGAAAATATTTGTAAGTTTTATTTCTTGTGTTTTATAAAAAAAAGTTATTTTTTTGTGTTATTTTCCTATAAAAGTCAAGACTTTGTGGTGCCATGAATTTTAGCTTATTCAAAGATCCGACCATGTACTTTTGAATAATGAAAAAGTGTATTTGGCAAAAATAGTAAACTTGAATTACCATAGAAGGGGTCATGAAAATTATATTCTTTGTCTTAAGGCCAACACTAAATGTTTCCAAATAGTTGGACTCATATGTAATGTATGTGAAGTAAGACATACTCCATATGTTTACAATTTTTCTACCTCCACTCCTTTTTGCTCAACAAATTCACTAAACAATATGGTTTTTGACCATATGTTCTTATTTTATTAATTATGTAAATGCTCAAACATAATCATATGTGATCTTAAATTTTAGATTTATTTCGTATATTTTGTTCAAATCACAAGATTTTGTTGATTTTTACTAATGCATATTTATAGGTAATAATGGTCAAAAATCTACGTTAGAAATCATATAAAAAAAAAAAGAATACGATTAATGAAGTACATGTTGTGCCTTATTATAAAAAAACATTATAGCTTCCTTCAAAACAAAAATACACTAGCTACCTTCATCTTAAAATGTACCTTCAAGCAACTGCTGGCTAACCTGGCTTCATTGCAACTTCACCATTAGAGTTTGGTGGACGGAGTCCTAAGTTACATTGTGGGATATTCAAGGGAAATGTACCTATATTTAGTATTACCTTCAAGAAATGCGATAAGTAATTTTTAACGACACCTGAAATATTATACTCTAATCTAATGACTCCTTTCATCTTGAAACAAATTTGTCTTCTACTTTCATTGTCTTAGAGGTGATCACAAATCGGACAGAGTCAGATTTTAGTACAAAAAAGCATGCCAAAATCCGCAAAATGCAGATTTAAACTTCTGGTTTTTGGGTTGCCCAAAGTCGATCAGGCTAGTAGGGCTAGGCACCCTTGATCTACTCTAATTTGTTCTTTATTTGCTTAAACATGGTGTCCGGCCAAATCACAATCTTGACAATTAATTGTAATTCTATAGATTACATGTTAATGAATTACATAATATTGGTATATTAAAATTACATATTGTCTTCACTGAAAGTTCAGACATATCATACAAGTTTTTACATAGTAACATATATATTCTCACAAGGAATATGCTGTAGTGATTTTTTTTTTAAAAAAAAAAATTGATAAAGAGTTATATTTATTGAAGTAAATAGATAATATTGTATGTAGCTTTGAGCCTTGAGGGCAATATATAATCATTGAATATATTTTCGAAGATAGTATACACTTTTTATGTATTTATTCTCTATGCTTGATTTCCATGTACGTATATTAACCGACAGATATACGAATTTGACCAAAGATATCTCAGTGTAAGTATTATCGAAATATTGCAATATCGCTATTTTGATAATATGTTTATGTTGATAAATATTAGTGAAAAAATATGGTAAAAGTTTTACATTTTAAACAAATATCACGAGTAATATCATACTTATCAATACACATATATATGATGGCACTTAGAGGTGTGTATGGGGCGGGCCAGCACGCGGTCGCACCGATCCCACACGATTTGGGCCCGGCCCGACACAAGCCCGCTTGAGGTCGGCCCGTTGTCCGCTACGTGGGCTGTGGGCTTGTCACGGTCAAGAAATTTTCTTTCAGGGCCGCATCGGCACGAGCCCGGCACGTGGGCCTGGGCGGGGCCGTGGACAAAATCTGAAAATTTCAAGCCCGTCCCGGCCCACCATTTCCCCAAGCCCGCGGGCCGAACCCGTGAACAGGCCCGGTCCGGCCATGCCCAGGTCTAATGGCACTCAATGACCGACAATTAGTGATCCTATCAACAAGTTAATTTCTTTCTCATTAATCATGTTTAGTAATCATCAAAATGTTGAAGAAGAAGGCTATTCACTTATTCTAGGGATTCATAGTGTACAACCACTTATTGGAATAATTTCACCCAATTAAGGGTTACCTTTATTCTATATTTAGAAAAGGACTAGATTGTTATATCAAACAATGTGAAACATATTTTGTCAAATCGTTAAAAGTTAACCCTATAACCTTTACCAAAGTTAATTCTTTTTACAATTATTTAACTTTTTACCTATGTTTTCTTACATTTATTGCTTTTTGTTGAATTAATTAATTAATAGTCTAATCATCAGTATCTTTTTTGCTTCAATTATTAACAACCCTTCTTCAGAGAACTAAACCAAATTTGCAATCAATTTTGCAATACTATTCTAACAGACATTGATTTTGGACATTCAAATTTTAACTCTAGCAGTCAACAAATTAAACAATAGCAGTACATAAAAGAAAACGAGGCCAAGTTGAGCTATATATTGAGTATATTGTCGTATTATTGATGCCACAGATTCCTTGTTTTTTATCAGCAGCTATTCATGTGGCTTAGTAGATCAAAAGCTTCAACTTGTGTGGTTGGGTATATAGCACATTGTTTTACTAATTTTGTGTTTTTAATTAGCTGTAATTTAAGATAACAGTATCCGAGATTCCAAGTTGATTGAAATATTAAGTTTTACAGTTTGCCTAGTTGGTCGTTGGAGGTGGTCATCATTCGCATACATTATTTATTTGGTATTATGTAGAATCTTATGTATTGCGTAAGATTGGGGGTTGGGAAATGAGTGACTTACTATCATCAGACCATATTATCCATAATAGTTTAGAACTTTATCATACACTCGAGTGTATTACTTTAAGTAGGGTACATCCAACACTATTTTTTTTTACTTATTACTTGTCTGGATTTTTTTTAGATGAGCAGAGTATATTCAAAAGGAAGATCTAGAGTTTGAAATAATGAGCAAAAAATAGTCTAAATTTCAGATTCTTAATGTTAATGTTTAACACAATCTGATTACAATATTAGTATATGCATGCATGCAAGTATTCAATGAAAACATATTGCTGTTTCTGCATTTAAATTTTCACCCAAAAAATACATATAGAACAAAGGGTAGAATGACAGGTAATTTATTATCTCAACCAACTTTTAATCATGTTTTAAGTGTCCACATTATTATATTTGTACATTTTAAATGTTGAGTTTTTTCCTTAATATATTTTAATGTAAACGGAAAAAAATGCATATCAAGTTCGAAAAACCATACCAATCTGGGGCAACGCTCGGACCCAAATACTAGTTTGACATAAAAAAAAACGGTTTAACGTAATTACTTTGTAGTATTTCTTTTTTAATCTGAATATCGGTATTAATACAAATTCAATCTTAAAAATCCTGTCATCAAATCAAAAGAATGAGTGCAAATCCACACTATAAAAAAAATCAATTTCAATCAATAATTGATCTAAATTGAATTCTGAATATTATCCTAAACCTTACACCCTAGTTGGAGTTAGAGGTGATCATGGGCCGGGCTGGGCCGTGCCTAAAAAAATTTGCCCATCGGTCAGACCGGGCTAAAATTTCGGGCCAAAATGTTGTGCACAAGCCCACTATTTTCTAGCCAAAATGAGCGGACTTTTCAGGCCAAAAAATAGACTAAAAAGTCATTTTTGACTTGCCCAATAAAAGCAAAAAATTGAGCCAGACCCGACCGCGGGCCAAAAAATTCTGCCCGAAACCCGTCCAAAAAAGGGGCCGGACCTGGCCAAAATATCAGTTCTAGTTGGAGTGCTAATCTTAAGAGAAGTAAGTTGCCATGCTGGTGATATTGCTCTAAATTTCAGGTTGTGGATTAATAAATGTGAAAGGGATAGATTATGATGTTTCAACATTCAAGGTCTTGGGACCAGGGAGAATATACATGAAGTTTGGGTAGTTTACGTAGGGCTGTTAGAACATGTACCTAATAAGGATGGGGCTACTCTAACAACCATAACATATGGTGTAAGCACATATATTATCTTATATTTTATAAATAATACAGAAAATAATGCTTACAAGTAACAAAAATATATATAATATGCCAAAAAGTAAGAAAATTAAAATTGGAAGCAATTATATTTTAAAGGTATGGATTATGGATTGTATAAAAAAGACAAATTTCACTTACTTTGTGTCGTATGGATTGTAATTATTAGTAAATGCACCTACTTATCTAGTGTATCCACTTCACTTGATGTTTCCAGTTGAAAGCTAAGCTTGACAGTATGGACACACACAATGCATATATTATTTGTGTCTAATTCATAAATACTCATTATGTAATCAAGCTAAGCTTACCGTAGTGTAGAAAGAGAACCTTCAGTCTTAAGGTTGGAGTCGGAGTATAATTTTCACTAAAGATATTTTAATAAAGGGGATTTCTTTACCCTTGCCTTACTACTAAAGTGTCTATCCCATTAACCCATATCAGGTTGACATGCGAGAGGTTACGACCGAAAAGAACCTTCATCCTACCTATTTAAAAGTGAAGATTTACTCAGTATGTACATCATATGTCAATGTATATACAGAGGTGTCCGGCGTGTAAATATGCTAAATATATATGTCCATAACGTTTCTTATATGTTTCCATGTCGTTTCTTATATTTTGAATTTGCAAATATATGTATGATATTTCCTTTTTTTTTGAAGGAAATGTATGATATTTCTTAGAATAAAGTTAAGACATTCTATGATGCTAAACACTTGATAAATGACTTTCTATAACTTTATGTTAGATATATCTATGAGCTTTTTGTTAAAATGAGTAGTACTATTTTAGGGTATTATGTTGTATACTATAACAAAATGTTTGCATACAAGAGTATATAGTTCAAGACTTCCTCAAGAGTATAATTCAAGACTTAAGATCATGTGTTACTTTGGTTTTGTCCTCTCCTTAGTATCTAAAGTAGTTTTTTTTAGGTTAAAAGGCATAGCATGTTATAATAACTTAATCAGAGTTTTGACTTGAAAGCCTATAACAATTCGATACCACATGTACCTAAACGTAGTTAGGGTTATTCCTCATATCGCTAATGATTGTATGGAACTTATGATATCGGATCTAAAGTAGTTTATTACTCTATATACTTACATCTTATAAATCTTAAACCTGATTTTACGGATCTTTACTTTTTGTTATTGTTACAGATCTTTACATATTGTTATTTGTACTAATACATAAACAGTCAACACGAAAAACTTTAATTCATGAAGCATATTTTTGTCTATATGAGCCATCGAGACGGTACAAAGTACAAAGAAGGAGAGGGAGGATTCGAACCTGTGACCTAACTATCGTACATACTAGGTGTACAAGTTAAAGTCCAAATTTAATATTTACTCCTACCTTAATTGTCTTGTTTTAAAAACTGGTCAGTATGATTAGATTAAAATAGTAGACTAATTTTATTATTTTTGAAGGTTATCCATGGATGCATGACATAATAATACTGAACATTGTAAACAAACAGCTGATGCTACTGGATTAAGTAGTTTCTAGCTAATTAGTTGAATTAGTAATAGAAGTATTTGAGATGAGTCAGCTCGGCCCCTCATTAGTTATTTAATTGACTTTTTAGTTAACCATATCTTGTATTACTCTATATAATCAGTAATCTGCTCACATCATCCTTTTGTTGGAGATGCAATGTATTTTTGCCATTTGCCAAACATGACGTATCTGTCTTGTTTTTTTGTTTTGTGGTTTGTTCTGCTCTTTTCAAACTTAGTTATTAGGGTCTGTTCTCCCTAACTTATTTTCAGTTGAGTTCAGTTGCAATCATTTGAGTTCAATTGCAATCAGTTCAGTTCAGCTCCAACTATCATTTCTTAGTTATAATTTAATTCAGTGCAGTTCAATTGAAATAAGTTCAATTCAGTTTAGTTCATCAGTTGTTTTATGTCGAAGAGAACAGGCCCTAGGTTTAGGCATATTTTTACCCACATATTAACTCAATTTCTTATTCATCTTTGTATTTGGGCTCCGTTTGGTAGGGCGTAAAACGTTTTCCCGGAAAACTGTTTTCCTCCATTTTCAGTTTTACATTGTTTGGTTGGCAAAAGAGTGTAAAACCATTTTCCATTGGGGTAAAATTACTCTCTCAATGATGGAAAACCATTTTCCTTTCAAAATGAAGGGAAAACTATTTTCCTTATCTCTCTTGTACACTCCTCTCACTACCTCCTTACTTCCCCTTTCATTTTTCTTTCATTTCATCATTTTTCTTACATCGAACCAAACAACAGAAAACTAATTTTGAAATTGTGTTTTCCATTGTAAAATTGATTTCCATGAAAATCATTTTACATTGAAAATATTTTACGCCCTACCAAACGGAACCTTGGAGTCGAAAAATTTTGTAATCATAAAATTTGAGCATCATGTTTTCTTTCCAAATTTTAGAATGAAATGATTTGGTAGTTTTAGACGGAAAATTTTGTATTAAAAAAAGTTATCATCTTATAATTTGTGCGGTTTTTTTATATTATTATTAATAACTTTATATCTTCGTTTTTATCAATTTATCGTATAATTTTCTCATACAATAGCAAGAATTGCATATCATTCTCTAGTTCTATAATAACATGAGTCTTTTTTGAGGAAAACCTCAAGAATAATATTTTTTACAACATAAATTAGTGTATGATATATAAAATATTTGCTATATGTATTAAAACCTAGACGCTCTAAAAAGGTCAAAACAGTAGTTGTGGTAGTAGTTTTTAGCTGTGAGAGTGTAGCTGTTAGCTGCGCTGATAGCTGTTAGTGGTTGGTGTGTATAGTAGCTGTTAGCTGTCTTAGTAGCGGTATAAAATATTGGTGTTCGTAAAAGAAGCTGTCAAAGTAGCTGTTTGAAAATAATTAGTTAAAAACTCAAATAAAACTTTACATATAATTTATACACCACTAAAAACTAACCCCAAAGCTACAAATTGTAACTTTTGACAAACACTAATAAAACATTACTTGTACTATTAAAAGCTACATACACCATTACCTTGCCGAACACTATTATTTTTTCTAATTAGTGTTTTGACCGAATCAAGACACTAAAAGCTACTTAAAAAGCTTGTGCCAAACACGCCCAAAATCTAAAACCTCATTTTATTAGGGTGTGAATTTGACAACTTTGATCATCAATAAAGAAACAATTTGTATAAACTGTGATATTGAAAATACTGACTTTATATACTTCCTCTGTTTATTTTTACTAGCAATAACGATGAAACTTAGTTAATGCATGTGAAGAGAAAGATAGGAAAATACACAATACCAAAAGTAATAGTCTTGCATGAAATTTGAAATTATCATACAAATAAAATGTTGCAAGTAAAAGTAAACAAAGGAAATATATATCATCGATTTGGGTATCTATCTTACAGCATACTTTAGTTAGGTTAGCCATAGAAAGACAGAATTGTAGGTTATATGTGGATCCACTTCATCAGTATTATTAGGTGGACGAGTTAAAATCATGTTATGGTTGTGCTTAAACTACAAGAAGTTCAGCCATTGTTAGGTAAACAACGTCGATTTCTTTGGCATGATTGAGAAACAATATTGCATGCATCATGCATGGGGAGGATATTTTTATTAAGTTACATGCTTAAAAGATCCTCCTGTTATAACGGACGTGAGAGAGAAACAAATATTGAATGCAAAAAAACAATAAAATCAGACAACAGATTTACGTGGTTCACCAATTTGGCTACATCCACGACAGAGAGGGAGAGAATATTTTATTATGTGAGGAAAAACAGATTACAGAGAGAATTTAGGCTAATTCGGCGTTTAAAACCTAGGTACAAATAACCTATTTATACTTAGCGCTCAAAAACGCGTTTTCCGCATAAACCGCCGACCCGCCCGGGCGAAATCCGCCCGACCGGGCGGTCCCCAGATCTCCAAATTTTGCTTGCGCGCCCGACCGGGCGAGATCCGCCCGACCGGGCGAAGACGAAAACAGTTTCGTCAGTTCTTCGTAAAACTGACATAACTTTCTCGTTTCTCAGGAATTGGGCATATGACCTATCGTTGGAAAGCTCTTGGAACAAGCTATCACCTCCACTTTGAATCACATAAAAAATCATTTATAGATTGAGAGATATGTCCATTCAAAGTCAGCCTTATGTCATTCCTTCTTCACGCATTCTACCAAACACCTTCAAGGCACCATTCAAGTCACTATTCTTACAAATCTCCACCTTGACTTGAATCCTCTCACAATACCAGAAAACAGATGCATTGATCACAACGCCAGAATCTCCCTACACCAGATTTGTCCCAACAGACAACCAGACCAGATTAGTCCCTAAGGACCCAGAATTGCCCCCATATGAGTCTCACCCAATCTCGCCAAGATCGCTGACCACTCATCATGAACGACTCGGTCTCACAGCCTATGAGACCCATGTTGCGCATTCACCCAAAGCCCAACTTATTACCCGTCGGAAATCAAATCGTCTTCACTGAACCGCAAACACACTAGCTCCACCTTAATCAAGACGAGCCAGTACCCTGCCAGTTGCTCCAACTAGAGCCATTGCACTTACGTCTAAGTACCCAAAACAAATCACCCTTGGCGCAGGGGAACTTCCGTCGAAGTTCTTCTATGCTCGCGCCGGAGCACTCCATCCCGTTCTCACTGGAACGCAGGCAACTCCTCCTGGAGTTCCAATCTAGCTACCTCTTGGTGACTTCTTGCAGAATCACCTCTCAACCCAACACTCCCTGGCAAAGACATGTCGCTCGAGACCCCATAGCTATAAGCTGGCACACAAGTATCGATAGAACCGAACCTTATCATACCAATCTGCTGCTGAGAGACCCTTGGTTGTTCTTCTTGATGACCCTTAGTTTCAACCAGTTGCGTAGAAGTTCCCACAAACTCTACCTCATTGTTGACACTCTCATCCTCAACCCAATAGTACTCCAAACCCGGTTGTTGAACTCATTCCCGTTGACTCTGACCACTCAACCTGTGAAGAAGCCCCCATAAGCTCCACCTCACACTCAAGACCATCACTTGTCAACTCAGAATGCAGCTTCAACTCAGATAACATAGACCCTTGCAACACATACAATGTCTCCCGTTTAACCCCTTTCAGAATCATCTTTGAACCCCTGTAGACATACAACCCTCCACCCTCACCTTTGAAACTGAACCCTTTCTTGTCTAACAGACTAAGTGAAATCAGATTCTTTGTGACCTGTGGAACATGCCTAACATCATTCAAAGTACAGACTTTGCCATCACATGTCCTAATTCTGATGGACCCTATACCAACTGTCTTACAGACCTCACTGTTGGCCATAGTAACACTTCCATCAACCTGTTTATAGTTCATAAACCACTCCCTGCGCGAACACATATGACAAGACGCTCCAGAATCTAAAACCCACACATCACTGCAATGTGTTTGTTCATTAGCAACTAAAGCAATATCATCATAAACTGAAATTTTCTGCTGCAACAGCAGCAGAACCAGACCCAGATTCATCTTTCCTTTTAGGACACTCCCTTTTCCAATGCCCTTTTTCCTTACAGTAATTACAGACATCATTAGGTTTAGGACCCCTAGAAGACGGTTTCCTGGATTTCTTCCCCGAATTCTCCTGTCCATTACTACTGGCTACTAATCCAGCAGCCTGATCGCCTGTACCTGTACCAGATGCCTTATGCCGCAATTCCCTAGTATGCAAAGATGATCTAACTTCTTCTAGGGACACAGAATCTTTACCAACAATGAAAGATTGCACAAAATTTTCATACGATATAGGTAAAAGAAACAAGTAGAATTAAAGCGGCATCCTCATCCTCCACCTTCACATCAATATTACGTAATTCTAGTAAAATTGTATTTAATTGATCTAGATGGTCTCTAAGAGGCATACCTTCCTGCATTTGCAGACTGAACAGACGTTGCTTCAAAGCAACTTGTTGGTTAGAGATTTTGTCATATACAAACTCTCTAATTTCAACCACAGACCAGATGCGGTTTCCTCCTCCGCGACTTCAGTGATTATGTCATCTTCCAGACACAACATAATCGTTGAATGAGCCTTCTCCTCCAAAAGGCCATCTCAGCGGTGACTGAATCCGTTGCTTTCTTTGCCAACGGTGCCCACAACCCCTGTTGCTTCAGTAACGCCCGCATCTTGATCTGCCACAGACTAAAACTATTCCTCCCAGTAAATTTATCGATTTTGACACTCATCCCAGACATCTTTCTCACACAGATCGAACACCAAAGCTCTTGATACCAGTTTGTTATAACGGACGTGAGAGAGAAACAAATATTGAATGCAAAAAAACAATAAAATCAGACAACAGATTTACGTGGTTCACCAATTTGGCTACATCCACGACAGAGAGGGAGAGAATATTTTATTATGTGAGGAAAACCAGATTACAGAGAGAATTTAGGCTAATTCGGCGTTTAAAACCTAGGTACGAATAACCTATTTATACTTAGCGCTCAAAAACGCGTTTTTCGCATAAACCGCTGACCCGCCCGGGCGGTCCCCAGATCTCCAGATTTTGCTTGCGCGCCCGACCGGGCGAGATCCGCCCGACCGGGCGAAGACGAAAACAGTTTCGTTAGTTCTTCGTAAAACTGACATAACTTTCTCGTTTCTCAGCGGAATTGGGCATATGACCTATCGTTGGAAAGCTCTTGGAACAAGCTATCACCTCCACTTTGAATCACATCAAAATCATTTATATATTGAGAGATATGTCCATTCAAAATCAGCCTTATGTCATTCCTTCTTCACGCATTCTACCAAACACCTTCAAGGCACCATTCAAGTCACTATTCTTACACCTCCTCCATAATCTTGACTTGAAGCAATTATTATGTGTGGCCAACTTTTAAGATGTAACCCAATAGTTACATGGCACATACCATATGTTTCATTTTAATGTTCATATGACGTGTAAATATGGCAAACCCTTAAGGGTATAAAAGGCTCAATTAGTAATTTATTTTAACACGACACAATGTGATTTTGCTACATAATGCTTACATGATTCTAAAAAGAATTATCCAATCCCTTATAATCCCTTAATTTAATTAATCCTTAGAAATAAGATGGGCTTCTCAAAATATTGATGTTGGTTTGTCGAATGATTGGAGATTATCAAACATATGACAATTTTTTTATATTCATATGAATTACGAAGGCAGTATAAATAAGGAAAAGGGGATTCGAATGTGTGACGCGTACGTTCAATACAATTCAATCTGAACAAGTAGGTCAAGACATCCTTGATACATATGACAAATTTATATCTGAATGCTAAGTGTCATTATCTTATTACTCAACGAATCATGAGCCACCATTTTTAAGCTTAAATTTGATACCATCTTTGTGAGTAGTCCCACTGAAGTGATATTTCTAATTATAATTGTATTTATTAAGACTGATATTTAAAAAGGCATATTATATTATATTTTTATTCTCATTTAAAGTGCAAGTAATAATCTGGTCTCTATTAGTGACTGGCTTATTCACCATATCCTGCGCTTTTATAGCAAGGACCGTCAAACAAGTATCCGACTTCATCATCACTTTATTTCAACGTTATGGTGTTTATGGATTCATCATAATGAACAAAACTTTTAGCAGTTCGAAGTTAATCTTGTAGTTGTTATCACCAAAGTTCATGACCTCCATAGATATCATCACGATATATCCCCTAATTCGGGCTTTATGGATCTTTGCTTTCTTCATCCTCCCAAAAGGTTTACCACATACCCACTGGGCTTCCTGATTGCTAATTTGGAGAATAAACATGGAAGTCCATGTAAGCCATGCTTTCCTTGCCTTCTTCTTGTATTTTAAGCGAAGATTCTCCGTTACAAGGTACGTATATGTACTAGTTAAATTAGATACGTTAGCATCATGTTAAGTTATGAATTATTTTTATTGGAACCTAGAATCATGATAGGGAACTATTATTTGGTTATGGTTGATGAGATTGTTTGGTAACATGTCAATTGGAAATTGTTAGTGTTTTATTTTAATACTGCAAGTGTACGGTGTCGTAGCACACACGGGTCGAACTCAGGGAGGTGCAATATTAACCACTACTTGATTTTAGATTACAAAATAGTTACACAATCCAGAAATGAGGAATAATATATAAACTAAAGGCTAAACTAATGATAAAATATGAGAAATTATATGAATATGATAATTAAAGCACTAAGATTAAGCATCACCACTAATATGAATTGATCAAACCACAACTCACATCCCAGTTATTCAATTATAGGTTAGACGAGATTGACATTCCCTTATGACTTAGTAATAAAGTACAACCGCAAACCGAAACTAAATACTCGGTCATTCCTCAATACCTAGAACTCACTTTCGTGATAACTAATTAACATGCATGTCTCCTATTTTCATGGCTTACACACATAATTAGAAGCATTAAGAACCAATGTCAAATAATTATCAATTCTAGTTCTCACCTATTTTCATGGGAGAATTCAAATCAATAACAAGATTATCTAAATTATTAATACCCAACTTTCGTTAATGAACTCAATGTTTAAAATAACAATTTAGCATCGAACAAATATTCCTAATTTCAACTCCAACTTTAGTTGATAATATAAAACTAGGGCTAAATAAAGATGCACAATTAACAATAACAACAATCTTATCAAACCCTAAGCATATAATTTAATAACATGGGAATTAGAGAATGATTTAGATGATCAATATTAGCTGTTATGGGCCCCACATGTTTTTCAAAATTTATCCGTTGAACAATATTGCTGCGGTTTTGGCGGGAACCGCAGCAATATTGTCATTTTCTATTTTTTATTTCTTTTTACGTGTTATATTGCTGCGTATAGGTAAAACCGCAACAATATCAGCGCAGCAAATAGCATTTATTCTACTAGTGAATCCATACTAGAGTTCAACTCAATCCTAGATAAAAAAGACTACTGACTAATCACGACAAAAAGAGCAATAGGCATAATGGAAAACATATTAAAATAATAGTAAAGAGAATATGAAAGAATAAAACTTGATTGAATTGAAGATGAATATGAAAAAGCTTGAATCTTGAATCTCCAAAGTAACAAAAGAGAATAAACTAAGGTATAAAACTAGAGAGGAAAAATAACGTGATATTGAAAAATGAGTAATAGATGTCCTCCTCTAATTAGAAAACCTCCAATATATAATTCTAACTCCTAATACTAGTAGGGAACCAAATTACAAGATAAGGAAGCCAAATAAATCATTAAATGGCCGAAATTATCAGAACCGCGTGCGCATAAGAAGTTTCTGGCAGACTCAGCCAACTTTCGAAGCCATAACTCTCAAAATACAACTCGTCTTGGGTCGTGCGACCTATCATTTGAAAGCCCTTCAAGCCTACTTTCTAATGCCTTTGGAATCAACCCAATATCAGCATCGAGTCAGAAGTTATGGATAAAAGAGTGAAAATGACTCAATATCTACAATTCTATCAATGAGTTCCAACTCCAATTGAGCTCCAATTTGCACTCAAATGCACTCAAAATGATATTTATCAATGTAGTTTGCTTGCAATTGCTCCTAAGTACTCAAGCTTGTCCAATAATATTCCAATTTTGTTCTCGATACTTGAAATTCATCAAAGAATAGCAAAAATACATAAGAGGAGTAATAGTTCGCAGATTAAGTAAAAGCATACGATTATGAACTATAATGCACCTAAATGCTCCTAGAATGTAACCTAAATGCAACTAAAATCTATATAAAAATACAACACATCAAACTCATTCAAGCTAAACCATTGCTTGTCCTCAAGCAATTAGACATAAGACAACCTATACTATGGGATTACGATAGGACCAAGCACATAATTAAGAACACGAGAGATACAATTACTACACGAACCAAGCATCGAAACATTCTCAAACAAAGCAGCATAGCACGTCATGTAATGTAATTGGAGAATCAATATCATCAATACAAGCCATTGGAGAATCAATATCATCAATATAAGCCATTGGAGAATTGCATTGGAAATCCTATAACATCATACTCTAAAAATCAAAATACGGACGAAAGTCATCCATTGTTGTTTCACGTCTTCCACATAAGCTGGAAAAAAAATGAGCTCAACGAAAGTTTCTTTCTTTTGGGTGTTAATGGGGGTTCGAAAAAAAGGAGGAAGATGAAACATGTAACAGTGGTTCTGGTAACTACCTCAACTCTTCTTGAAGCGCCTATCTTTCTCTCTCTTGGATTCTAATTTTTACGATTTTAGGGTTCTGTTAAGTTTAGTTCAGATAATTCCGTTAGTTAATTACTTTAATTGCTTTAATTTCGTATATTTTGAGTTTCGTGATTGGAATTTTTGAAGCTTAGAAATTAGGGTTTTGAGCTGATCTTGTGATTTTGTTCCATAAAAATTAGTGATTAAGTTGAGATTATTTTGGCGAGTTAGTAAGTTGATTATCTATTTAATTGGTTTCGTAACTTTGTTATGTTATGATTAATTGATTATAGTGTGGATGAATTATTGTGGAATTAATTCTGGATGATTATTGCAAATTTGCAATTGTGGAATGTGTTGTGGAATTGGAGTTATCATTAGGATTGTATGGGTATGGATTTTCCTTAAAGGTGGAATTTTTGGAAAGATCTTACAAATGTACCAATAATTCAACTTTTAAGAGGTAAATAATATACATAAATCATAGATACCTAAGGGAATATGACTTTGTTCGCTTAAACTTATTTTTGCTGAATTTAACTTGTATTCACTTAATTGGACTTATATTCGATGCACTTATCATGATTTTTGTTTAACTTAGGCTCCGTTTGGTAGGGTGTAAAATATTTTCCATGAAAATGAGTTTTCCTTTTCCTCTTAATTTTCGTCGTTTAGTTTGGTAAGGGGTGTAAAACAAGTTTTCCATCAAGGGAGATCTAGGTGAAAACACATTTTTCTCCCTCTTAATTAGCAACCATTTTACTCTCCTCTTATCAATCCTCTCCCTTCACCTTCCATTTTTCTCTTTTTCATAACTTTTTTACATTGAACCAAACAAAGAAAAATTAGCTTTGCATTTGAATTTTCCATTGTAAAATGTTTTACATGAAAAATCATTTTACATTGAAAATGTTTTACATCCAACCAAACGGAGCCTTAAACTTATTGTTGTTTAACTTTTCTTAATTTTGCTGAACTGGAAACTAATTTTATTGTTGCTAAACCTACTATTATTTTTTGCTGAACTTAATTTATTATAGTTAGCTTATTGCTGAATTCAACTTACTTTGGCTGGACTGAACTACGTTTGCCGAACTTTACACAATCTTGTTGAAACTTATACAACTTATGCTCTAAGAGAATGCAATCTTGGGGACTTTCTTCCTTTGCACTTATATAGAGTATAACTATAAGATTGGTCTCAAACAATGTTATAGGTGTTCTCGCTTTCAGAATCTTGTGTCTGTCCTCGTACAAAATGGGTATTGAGAACTACCATGTGCTTGAGCTTGAGCTTGTTGATGAAGGTTCATTGGAAGGGTCTAACAATGGAAGGAGAAATATACTAGCCAAGTAAATCTCCTCTTTCATTTAATTTTTCCATTAAGGTAATAATTTTTGTTCCTCATTAAAAATGTTGGGTCTATGGAATTCAGATTGTTGCTATGAAGTTTATTATGAAAAATGGGAAGATTTTAGACAGGAGATTGAGGTAATCCCTGCTCTTTAAACAGGAGATGTGTCTTGTCCCTTGTTTTTCTACTCTTTCCGACCAACTTCTTTTCTGTGACATGCTCATATTGAGTCATAGAGTTGAGCAGGAAATTGAGTTCACTGCTACAAAGTATATGCTTTCACCTTGACATGGCTTGAGAGAAGGATACGTTGGTTTGTTAAAATTTAAGTTGAGATGGGGAGGACTGTTGGCTCGTAAACAATTTTGTGCCAGTGGACTTCATGAACATCTTATGTGCTTGTTGCGAGATAGCTTTCTTGGTCATTCCCAATTAGAAGATCGGGTACAGGATCCACCGGGGATGTCTCCTGTTGGAGACACTTGGAGTTACATGGGCAGTTTCATGTCTGAGTTATTGCGTTTCAAGTGGAGCTGAAACTTTTTGACAGTTGATGCTCGATAATACGTATTTCAAGTGGATTTGTAATTTGGTATCTGGTGCTCATCTGAAGCTGCTTAAATCTTGGGGTGGGCCTGGTGGGGGAAGTGGATTGAGGGATAATATCGCTGCAGTGATTGATTTTTTAGCTTTCCCTTTTGTTGCCATTGAAAATTCCCTTGGTTTTCCATCAGCCACTGCATCCATGAATAGTGATTTCCTTCTAAATGTCAGCTCACCTGGTGCAAACATATGTTGGGAGGACAGAGACATTACAAAAGAAGTTAAAGAGGAAATAAAATCGGAGAGAGGGAGGACAAACATTTGAGGTGCCTGCCGATTGAAGAATAACTTCGCTGAGGTGCATTTGGCTCCAAGGTCAAGGGTGAATGGTGCTATGATGTCTGGATTGATTTTACCAGGGTGATATTAAGGTGCAGCTGTGACCTGGGTGCTAAGGCTAGGCCTGCCTTGCGCTTTGGGCTCCATAAACCCTGTGGCATCAGTGCAACTTGTGCCTTCTGTGACTTTCAAACATATACTTGCATGTCACTAGAACACTTGAACAAAATATGTCCGTGCTATGCGCTGTTAGAGGCTCACAGCGATTGAATATGTTTTGGCAGAACATACTTGAAGTTGAGAAATATTTCTCTTTTTTATTTTTATTTTGTCTACCATAATGACTGCTTATTTGTTTGAAAGTTTCAAAATTACTTTCCGATACATAAAGATAAGACCTCATCAGCTAGTTAAAGTTCTGAGTCATTGAAGTTGAGTCTGCATCTGTCCTGTAGAGTAGTATCTAACTGTTGCAGTTAGCTGGAGACGTTATTGTTTCATGAATGTACTTCACAGGGTTTCTACGAGTACATTGAGAGGGAAAATATACTGATGCGGTTGAAGGAGTTTCTCACTTCTTATGATCCTTCTCTACGTGCAAAGGCTTGCAATGCTGTAGGCAACATGTGCTGGCACAGCTCTTACTTTTATGATTCATTGGTAGGTTATGTACTGTAATCTTTCCTCTTTGGTCATATCAAGATTTTAAGGACCAACTTGTATGTTTTTCTAAAAGGTTTCTTTTGGCTCTTTAAGTTTGGTTGATTATAATTTTATAAAATTCCCTTAATTCATTTACAATTGAATTATGTGCTAATGTGTTCTTTTTATTTGATTTGTAGGCAAGGCATGGTCTCATCAATCTTCTCATTGACCAATGCACCGATTCAGATAAGCATACAAAGAAATTCGCCTGTGTTGCAGTAAGATTTGTTATGGAAGGCTAGTGAAGGGGAAACTCAATCCGTGTCTAAGTAACATAGGTATGAAGAACTTATAAGGTCAATATGTCATCTGACAAATCTGCTGCTTTCACCTGAGGACAATATAACAAAACTAAATGCCGCAGGTGCACCAAGTAATCTTGCTCGCCATTCCAACAAGCTTTGTGACGCTATTGTGTCTACTGGTGCTATTCAGGTTAGATGCAAATAGACTTTGGATATGATCATGCTTGTTTACTTGGTCTGTTGTCCAAAAAACACCATACTCATAGACTATCATAGCCGCTTAGTATCGCATTTTAAACAATGTAATATGGATCTGTTCATTTCAATTGGAAGGTATCAAATGTTGAAGCTATGGCGAGCATATATCTTAAGCAAAACATGTAAAAAGCTAATAGTCACCAATATTGGTTATAGATGGTTTAACAGGAGAAGAGCTCATGTATTGTTATGGCTAGAAGTATTTCATATTTTGGCAAGTTTTTTATATCACTTGTTCCATGATCACTGACTTCTTTATTATCCAAATTTGTATGTGATCAAGCAGGTGCTACTTAAGGTCATCTATGAGTGCTCGAAGCTATCCTCGAACTCTTCAAGAATTAATGAGTCTCCTTTAGAAAACGCGCTCTTTGCTTTGGCGATGTGAACACGCAAAGGGGTAGATGAGGGTGTGCAAGGAGCCCAACATCACAGGGTCCCCAAAATTATAAATTCCCCAAAATATATTATTTTGAAAATTTTACTTCATATTTGAAGAAATCACCCTTGTTTCCCACTCCTAATAAATTTGTCAATGATTTATCTTTGGATTTTCAACTTTCCATCTTTAGAACTCTAACCTTCCATTTTTATTTTCTATAAATTAAGGGGTACAGTTTTCATGTTAGAACCAGGGCCCCAAAATCTTCAAGACGGCCATGTGTGCACGCCATCCACCACCTTGCAGGAATATCATACGTTCGGCAGAGTTATTCCAAGTGATACCGCAGCTTCAGCAATTTCCTGAATCAATTGTGGCCAAGTATGTTCATATCATATATAGTTCAGCTGGTGGAGCTTGAAACTTGCCATTTACATAGAACTAGTAGCTTCTTTTTTTGGGTAGCCTATTATAGGTCAAATGTACATCTAATATCATTTGAGGTTTGGTGAGCTTTTATGCATAATCACCATATCCTCCTACATGGAAACATCTTAATTCCAAATTCACATGCATGCAATTAGCAGCATCATTAGCAGGATGATGCCAAACAAAAGAATCAATAAAGAGTTGAATTTGCCTAAGAAAAGCATTTGTTCTCTTTTGCATTAATTTCTAAGTTTTTGTTAATAATAAAACTCCACTCTTTATACTAATCCCATTTATCGGGTTAAGGCTTTGTTTGGCAATAGCGTTTTAGGTAGAAGGTAGCGGTTGGACAAGGTCAAAACGTTACCTAAGAAAATTATGAGTATTTGGTGAGGTAGCGATTCTATTAGCGGGTAGCGATTGGAGTGGTTTACAGTAATAGAATGTTAATACAAGTAATGTTTGAGATTTATAGGTAGCGGTTAGCTAATAAACACTATATAATGAATGTCATTTATTGTATTTTACAATCTCAACAGCTACTTTTGTCATACACTCCTAATTAAACAATTACTTTAAATGCTAATCTTTAATAACTACTAGTAGACAGCTAGCAGTAACCCTTAACAACTACAACTACTGCAACAACTACCAGCTATTATAGAATCGCTAGTTTTGCCAAACATAACCTAAATCTACTGACTACTGATACAATTTATTCTATCTTAATATGAATGTTTTGGCTAGGATTTTCTTTTATTACTATAAATTAATTCATCGATGGAGATTAGTGCGATGTTGCAGCAGATTCCAGGTCTACTATAATCATTTCAATCAAATCCAATTTTAGTAGCGAACCACAAAGGATATAAAATAGGCATACATATTTGTCAATTCTTATCTACAACAATCATGGTTTGACCAGGCCCAAAATTGGTCCCATAAGTCCACTTGGTCTTGCCCAAAATAGAGGGTTTTGGCACGAAAAAGCTGGCCCAAGACTTTTTCCAGCCCGAGGCTTTCGCCCGAAACAAACCCATTTTTTGGGCCTAATTCGGCCCGGCCCATAGTCACCTCTGTATAAACTGTCAAAGAATTTGTTCAATCGAACTTGAAAACAGTCCCGACAACATTGATTTCAATTGTGAACCCAACTACTATTCGCTGATTTCGAGTTCAAAACCAGTGCAATGATGTTTATTAGAACAAAACACTCATTTTTTATTTGTCACGCCTAAACAATATGTTTATAATTTATTTATTAATATTATTATTAAAAAAATATATATATTGTTTAGGACCGATTACATAGCCTTTATAATAACACAAATTAATAAAAATAGACGATCTTTTACAAGACCAATCGTTATAATAATTGATTTTGGTGGAAAACTGTCGTATCCTAATTCCCACATCACCACTGAATTCTAGGCTACAGCTTTTGGCACTCCTCATTGCTGTTCAATTGTTATTGTGAAGCATTATTCTGATCTTCAAATCATCATAAAAGTCCAAAAACGAGAAAAAGAATTGTAGTTAATCAATTAATTAATTGGCGGTTCTCCACCAGCCTTTGTTGCATTATTTTTACGACCCATATTAATCTTTTACATCGTTGTCGTCGGTGGTGATCCTCGGTGTGAGTTGGAGGTAGCGATTGGTGGTTAGTGATTTTAAGTGGTGGTAGAGAGAGTTGTAAAAACAGTCAAGAGTACAATGGTACATTTACATGGTAATTGGGACGATGAATAGAAGTTCAGGAGCTTAAAATCTAAAAGCTTAAATTTCACTTTCATTAAAAATCACAATCATATCAATGGGGGAATAAAAACCATTTGTTTCATTATTATATGTCATATTTTTCTTTTCATGTCAACTTAACTATAATTTGGTCTAATGGAAGGTGGGAACAATTCATAATTGGTTGTTGAAATGTTCAATTTTTTTTCTTTTTGGCGGGGTAAGTTGAGTAGTATAGATATGTATAATATTGACCTTGATTGATTTTTGCAACTATATTATAAGCCTAAATATAAATAATGATTTGTGACAAAATGAAATGTCAAAATAACTAGGGTAGACAAAATGATGGAAGTTTGATAAGAGGGTGAAGAAGGTGCACTACTAAAAAAGAATCCTCCATCTCCTCCTTCAGTATAGCCTCCTTCTCCTGGGGGATTGTAAGCACCTCCAGTGCCATACATGCCGCCAGGGACCGCGCCGTAGCCGCCACCACTAGGAACTAATCCACCACCGCTGCTAATGCCACTACCTCTTGATCCAGGATTTGCTATGCCTCTGCATTCATCATATATACTCATGTTAAAAAAGCATAATTTAAATGACCACTAGTAATGAGCAATGTATATATCACCTAGGTTGCACATTGACGAATATGTGAACGGGTACAGATTTGAGTACGGAGACAGAAAACAATAAGATTTTGAAATTTTAGGAATGGGTACGCATACCCATAAAGGATACATATCGTATCGGGTACGAGCATCTGACCTAAAAGAAGTACCCGTGCAGCCGTGTATATATCAACACAAACAAATTTAAGGATTAATTAGTTGTTAGTTGATCATGCAAAACGTTGAACATAAATGACTTGCAATGCTATCTAATTTAAACAATTCTAAAGGTAACTCATTTGTTTTTTTTGGCAACAAGGAGACAAAATATGCGTAGATAGCATTTAATAAACGATAATGTATATGAGATTTGAATACACATTATGGTTATCACAAGTTTCACTGATGAGCATTATTGGCTCGTGAATTATTTTGGGGTTGGACTACCAAATAATGAATCTATTGAAAACCTAAGAAGCTCATGAACATGATTGAAATATTTATTTATTACTTTATTTTACATACTATCCTATAAATTCTTACTTGCCATTAGTAAAAATTTGTTTGATGCAAGTGAGAACTCAACATAAGTAGGAAAGACTTATTAGCTATAAAAATGTTTTAACATAAATAATGAGTATTTAGTTGATTACAATTTTTATAATAAAGTTGAGTTTTAAAGAAAGTTAAACCTAAAGATTCAAGCTTGAAAAAGCTCGAGATTCAACTCGAGCTCGAATTATATGTGTTATGAGCCATGTAAAAATCAGTAATCCCTTGACAGTTGACACTACTACAAATCTTTAGCAATTAAGATAAAAGTTAAACTAAATTCTATTTGTCTTAATTTCTGCATAAAAATGAAATCAGGACTTATATTATGAAACGGAGGGAGTATAATTTACAACGATTGATTATATATATGTTTAACTGTTGAGATGTCATTATATAGAAGAGAAAACTAAGTCGACAACTTGTACAAAAAAAGGGTAAGGTAATGAATGATATCTGTAAAATCCTAAACAAGTGCATGAGAATTATTGAGTGAGGCATTTCCTGATTTTCAGTGAATTTTCTTTAGCATGGTATTGGTAGTTGATAGTGAAACTTTAGCAATTTTGACTTACAAACCAATCTCGGCCAATCATCTCTGCCAGATTTGAGGATAAAGTTCTTTCCATGTTAGCATTCCATGTGAAAAAGTGTTCTATTTATCCCCTGTACAACTTTTTTTTTTCTTTAGTACTATAACTATACTAGATAAAGGAAATGTGTTAGGGTGTCAGGTGTGTTTATCCCTCAGATTTAAATCCAAACTTCAGACTGTACCACATCAATTTTCCACTAATTTTTACCTACTTTTTACTTTTCAAACTCACTCCAGACTCATTCCAGTTTTATATATTATCTCTCAGACTCCATCCATACTATCTACCAAAAATTTAACATATGGCAGATTTTTACAAAGAAAAAAATAAAAGACACATGGCAGATTTTTGGTGGCCTAGAAAGTATGGGTCCCATATCAATAGTCTTGGGTAGAGTCTTGATTATCCAAACCCATCTCAAGACTATCCCCATTATATTTGATGAATATCCCTGAGTCTTTGCCAAGACTATCAAAAATTTCTTGTAAGACTTTGCTCCAGACTAGCGTTAAACATACCCTTATGTTTGTCAAAAGATAACACATGTTTGTCTCGCTCGTTTAGGGTGGATTCATTATCATTTTTTATTTTCAATTTTTAGTTCTTATGAAATGATCCGCTAACGGACGCTCTAGGACGCTCTAGGACGCTAGATACAAAATATATTGTTCTACTTAATTACTCATATTTATATAAAATAATAGAATAATATATAATTTCAATGCAAAGCATTTAATGTTTCTCAATAGGAAAGGGAAAAACATTTAATTCCAATGCAGAACATTTAAATGCATTGTATTTGAATTATACAATATTATATTATTTCATATAAATATGAGTAATTGAATACAACAATATATTTTTTACTAACACCTCGGGCGTCCGTTAGCTTTTGCCTTTATGAAAACATAAAAACAAAAAATCAAAAAAAGTAAGTTTTATTTTTTAGTTGTTAGTTTTCGAAATTATCATTTTTTTTTTTTTTTGAATAGATCATCTTTATATAAGTTTGATTAATTCTATTTTCTCTATGATAAGACATGACATTTGACTTTTAAATACGAAAAATTGAAAACCACAATGATACCAAACTAGGTTCCTCAGCGTTCAAAACGCGAAATATGTTATCCGTTCGGGACAGCACTGCGAGGTGGGTAGTTTATCTGGGGCGGATGCCTCCATGCTTAAAATTATCAAATATTACGTTTTATATTCTGCAAATTACATTTCGCGAAAACAAAATAATACATAAAGAAAAGAAAAGCAGTTGTTAACATTATGGACAAATGACAAAATGATTTTCCCTACATTTCAAGCACTTCATAAATATTGAAGAATAAGACTTCCCTGGATTGCGAAATAACAATAAGTATTGATTAAATATCTGTTTTTTTGCATGAAAAAAGAATCTATTTTTGATTTTCATGCAAAGTGTCCCTACAATCGTCTACAACTCTTTTGTATCATGTTATCAATTAATTAAGTATTGCATTATTATGTAGAAAAAGGGCACACATAGAGAATTGTGTAGGACAAGACTCAGGAAAAATATCTACAAAGTTTGAAGAAAAAGACCCCAGAATATATGCACAAGAACATGGGTGAGAGAGATGACTCATTAGGTGCATGGTATTGGCAGCAATGAAATCCTGACTAATACGTACAACGGTCCAATTATAAGTGTGGTGTATAAAAGCCAAATTTTGTGATGTTAGTTGTTATAAAATAAAATAAAAGTTGGTCTGGTAAGAGACCATTTATTTTTAATTTAAAATTAGGTACGGCTCGAGTCTAATATTAAGAAGAGAATATGTCACCTTTTTAAATATTGTAATTAGTTTAATCTATTTAGGGACTACTGTAATCTATTTCGTGACCAGTTTAATCGATTCAGCTAGTTTAATTTATTTAGTGACTAGTTTAATCCGTTTCGTAAGACTATCGAGTTTTTTTTTTTTTTTTGAATTTGTCTGTTATAGTTCGAGAATCAAGAAAACGGAGAGAGGAGAAGAGAAAGGATACCTAGAATAGTGATAGGTTAGAGTGAAATGGAATGGGTTTGTTAGAAAAATTCATTATTGGGTTTGTCTAGTTTTATGTTAAAATTAGACCGCCTATTCTAATAATTTATGATAAAATAATTAACAGGAGACCATTTAAAATACTAAAATTAGCATTTAATTGTTTTAAAATTTTATCCTCTCATTATAAGATTGTATGATAATTATGAGTTACGCGACTACATCATCTCAACCTCCTCAACATACTATTTAACTATATTTAAAGTAAAATGCATTCATTAAATACATATTTGCTATATATGTAAAATAAAAAGAGAAGGAACAAAAAATTACCTTCGTCAGATGATTATTTCTATATCATATACTGACAACAAATATATAAATCGAATGTTGAAGCTATGATATATAGTGCACAACATATCTAAGCGTATATCACAATTGTGATACATGTATATAGTGATATGCATATAAGAACATCATTGCTATACATGTATATAATGATATGGATATAAGAACATCACATCAGCAATTATGTAGCTTTATCACATAAGACGAGAGAGCGATCACATATAATGTTGCTAGGGTTCCATCATAAAATCAATAATTAGTAATAGGTGAAATAACCCATTAAACTGTATGTCAGTCATTCTCTCTCTAATTCTTCAATGTACGACAAACTGTTCCTAACTCACATGTACGTTATACTCTTAACGTAGCCAGAAAGAAAGATAAGGATTAAAGAAACATACCCATTAGGATTAGGGAGCAAGACGCCAGCGTTGAGAGTGAGTTGGTCAATATAAGCAGCAGATTTAGGCTCCATACTTGATGCCAAAGTATATTGAGGATTTACACCATCACCTGATGGTACAAAGAAGGCTCCATTAATCATTAAATCACCTTCTGTTCTCCAATTCCAGCTCTCCCACTCTTGTCCATCTGCATCCAACCTTCTTGTAACCTACATTACCATTTACCAATCCTTACATTATTCACACATAAATTTACCAAAATTTTCAATCACTTTGATTTCTTTTCTTTTTAGGCAATAATAATGTTATCTTGATGTAATTTCCAAGATTTTGGTGTTAATTTTCCATGTAAGATATTCAAAGTTATAACTTGATAGTGAAATTTGATGGCAAAATCTTGTACTCATATGTTTTATGTGTAGCTAGATTTACCTTTTGAACTTTCGGGTATAATATATAATTTGATGTTAATTGATTTGATGCAATATTGGTTTAGTATAATATTGACCAAATAAAAGCAAAAAATTATTTATAATATATGTCACTAAATCTAGTAAGAATCTTATCAAAATTAAAAGTGCTTTACTAAAGGAAAGCAACGTTTGAGCTACTTGCATTATGATCTCTTGTGTACATGTGAATGGCTCATTGCACTCTAAAACAACACAATAAGTAAAATTGAAACATACTTCCTCCGTAACACAAATAATGCAACAATTGAATATTTTATACCTCACAAAGTAATACCCAATTGTCGCATACTTTCTGTTACGGAGGAAGTACAAGTGATTGAAACGGCCAAAGATTGCATTCTACCTCTTTGGCATTTGGATTGGGTGGTGCAATGTATCGATTTCCTTGACTATTGATGGTAGGCCTAGAACTACCACCCACCGCGTACTCAACCCAACTCGAATAATCATTGTTCACAACATGGAAATAGCCAAATCGACATCTAGGCATCCTTTGATTCAAGGCTTCACCAAATCGGTTGAATGCCACAGTGATTTGCATCCCACGATCCGCGATATAATCATCACTATGTCCTAATAACATTACCTTATCATGATGAGAGAAGTGATTGTTTGATATTGTTATAGCAGTTGATCCCACGGTACAATCAATTAGGCCATCCGCACAATTAGACAATGTGCAATGGTCTACCCAAATGTTACTAGATGAAAATATGTGTAACCCATCACCATCTGAATTAGCAGGATAACAATGATGTATGTTGATGTTATGTATTATCACATTAGTAACATGCTCTATTGAGATGCACCCTCCACCAATTATTTCAACATGAGCACCACGTCCATCAATGGTCTTATAGCTTGTGACCACTAGTGGTTTTTTGAGCTTTATTAGCATGTTACTAGCAAATATAATCCAAATAGGCCCCGGTTGGCTCACGGCGTCTCGTAGGGTCCCTGGTTTAGGCTTGTGTGGGTCCGGGTCCGACGAGTCAGTGACCACATAGATAGGACCACCTTTACCTCCAAGGGCTTGGTAGCCAAACCCAATTGCACAATCAGCTAAATGTTGCCTATTTGCAGCCCAATTAGGGTCACATTTCCAACAATCATCTATTGGATTACCACTTACACAAGAAAATTGGTCCTTTTCTTGTATGCTTTCTAGGGTTTGCCTTCTTGACAGAGAAACATTAACTCTCCTGCAAGAAAACCATACAACAAGTCTCTACCTTAATAATTCTTCAAAAAAAAAAAAAAAAAATACTACCCATTAAAAACTAAGAAATACACAGATGAAATTTGACGAAAAATAAGTCATTTTGTTAGAGATATGAGATATAATCAGTATCGGAAAATATATGTATATAATCATAGATTATTCACTAAATAATATCTTAACATAAGTATATTATTCTCTTAATAATATCAATATGGAAAATATATCATACATATATTTTCCGATTATATCTCATATCTCCAACACATTTAGATTGTAAAATTGCATAATGAGGTATGCCCATATGAAAATTCACCTCAAAACAGAGGAAAACAGAACTGAGAAAACTAATAACAGATTTTTTTTAAAAGATTTTTCATCAACAATTCATAGTAGTGAAAGAATAATAATAAGGGACATTATATTATAAGTGAAAGAATAATTATATTATAGGTGAAAGAACATACATACATAAAATGCCTAAAAAGGGATGAATGAGGTAAAAGATTGTATCTTTATGAACCCAAAGTAGAAAAACAAGTTGAAAAAAAATCCATGTACAATATTCTAGCTTTACTAAACCTCAAAATCTTACACCAAAACCACAAAAAAAGGTAGATAACATGAATAACAATTGATAAAAAAGAAATGAGAGTTTCTTACCTGTGTAATTCTTGAACAACATGTTCTGGATTAGGATGTTCATGAGGAAGAAGAGTAAGATTAAATGAAGAAGAATAAGAAAGAAAGTTGAAGAAGCAAGAAAACATGAAAATGACAATAACATGAATAATGTGGGTTCTAATGTGAAGTATAGTAGCCATTTTTAGTAGCTGTAAAAGTTGCAAAAAATACAGAAAAATTTTAGAGAAAGAAAGTAGAAATGGGTGTTATATATTAAGAATAAGTAACATGATAATGTTTATGATAATAATTGAATTAATGTGTGAAAGCAGTTTGTGAAAAATTAGTTACTTTGTTGGAAGGTTTTTTGATTATTTCAATGAGAAGAAAGGAAGAAAAGAAGTGATATTATGAGAGAGAGAAAGAGAGAGATTGAGAGGAAGAAGAGGCGGGAAACAAGGAATCACCCGCCATTGTTATTGCTCTATACTCTCTAGTCTCTCTCTACGTTGCTTCATCGTATTGTTTAAAAGGAAATGCGGCGGCGGCGGGCTATACGTTGCTTTGTTGTTGATGTCTTCAATGAAATTGTCTCTCTAGAAAACAATAAACAACTAGTTGTTGGACTCGAACGATGCGATGGGTTATTGGATGGCTAACGGGTGGTGTTGGTTACAGACTGACAGGGCGAACTCAGGATTCAAAAGTTTACGGAGTTAAGGATATTTAAAGCAATTTTACAAAAAAAATATATATTTATTTATCCCACTTAGGTAAGAGTAGAGGTGGGCATGAGCCCGGCCAGCACGCGGGCCGGCCCGGGCCAGCACGAGCCCGCTCGAGGCCCGGCCCGGCCCGTTGTCCTCTACGTGGGCCGCGGGCCTGTCACGGTCAAGAAACTTTACTTCCGGCCCGCACCGACACGAGCCTGCGTGGGCCGATCCGGGGGCCGAACGCTTGTTTTCTTTGTTTTTTACCCTAAAACTGTCAAAAATACAACATAAAACATGGGCCGGACTGCGGGCACGTGGGCCTGGGCCGGGCAGTGGACAAAATTTTAAAAGTTCAAGCCTGGCCGGCCACGGCCCACCACTCATGGGCATGGACCCGGCCCGGCCCGGCATTTACTCGAGCCCGCGGGCCGAGCCCGTGAACAGGCCCGACCCATGCCCACCTCTAGGTAAGAGCATGGATATGATGGATTTTTCTAACATATGCAACAATGAGGTAAAAAATATCAAAAATTTTATATAAAATATCATTATACAAAAAGTTTTCATTTCAAAATCCAACCAAATTAAAAAAATCTTACATAATTATCTCTATATTAAGTATCTTTCTTTATATATTATTTCAAAATAGAATCTTGTTGTATAATAATATCTTATATAGGATTTTTAGTACTCTTAACTAGAGATGGCAATGGATAATCATGGATCCGATCCAGACCGACTAGGACCCGACCCATTTATAAGGGCTCAGGTCCATAAATTTTAGGCCTAATGGGTTCGGGTTGGGTCTGGGTACCGAAGAACATGGGCCAGGTCTGGGTTCGACCTCACGTATGCTAGACCCAGACCCAACCTGCAGACGCATTTACATATTAGAAATTTTTTTTTGCATAAACATTAAGATTTTATGAATTGTGATTTTGTGAACTCGTTAATGTTTTAACTCCATCTAAGACTTGTAACTTTGTAAGTTGTAACATTTTAATATTTTATGAGTTAATTTTTAATATTTTGTTTAGATAATGCTTTAACCATGGATACATGACCTATATATATTAGGGCGGCAATTTTTAATTACATATATTCAAAAATATAATGAAAACTTAAAATTAAGAAGGATCCATTTAGGGCCCAGTTAGGACCCGTGGACCCGCTAGACCTAGCGGATCTGGGTCTCGGTCTGAAAAATCTAGATCCAACGGATCTGGACGCGGGTCTGAGACTGTAAAAAATAATTCGGCCTGTGGACCCGATCCAGACCCGCCTCATTGCTATCCCTACTATTCACCTATATCTTGTGGCATAGGTTAGAAAGATCCTTATATAATATAATAGTCAGTTTAATAAAATATATGGAAGACAAAGTTGGCTATAGGGATCGAGCCCCTGCCATTCCCCCTTTCTAGCTTCGCCCCTGATTGCTGATAAAGTGACAAATTGAAATTATGAAATTAGTGATAGAAATAATCCTTTGAGTTTTTTTTTCTTCTTCTTAAATTGTCATAAAAGTCTTCCATTAGGTTAATTTATTCTAAAAACAAAGGCTTGTCAAGGAGTTGCAAGCGTGGTTATTAACCAATTTAGGGCGTGTTCAACACAAGCTTTTTAAGTAGCTTTTAGTATCTTGACTAGGTCAAAATACTAATTAAGAAAAATAGTAGTGTTTGGCAAAGTAGTGGTGGAAGTAGCTTTTAGTGTTACAAGTAGTGTTTAAGGAGTGTTTGTGAAAAGCTACAATTTGTAGCTTTTGGGGTAGCTTTAGTGGTGCATAAATTATATATTAAAGTTTTGTTTAAGTTTTTAATTAATTATCTGTAAACATCTACTTTGACAGCTTCTTTTACCGAACATCAATATCTTATACCGCTACTTGGACAGCTTACAGCTGACAGCTACACACCAACCACTAACAGCTAACAGTTACTCTAACAACTAAAAACTACTACTACAGCTATTGTTGTCGAACACGCCCTTAGTAGGTTATATAATTGTTTTATAATAACAATAATAAAGTTGGGACATATAGTATAAGATAATCAATAATTGCAACTCAAAGATACAATTAGGACTAATGATGTCAATTTTTTTCTTATCTTTTACTCCCCCCGTCCCATATTATGAAAGTAGATATCGAGACGAACTTAACAACATTCTACATAACTATGTCTTTTTGTATATATTAATGAGAATATTTGATCAAATATTTTAAAGTTTGACCTTAAAAGAGAAACAAACACTATATTTAATACGGGGGAATAGTAAGAAGTTGCGGGTCCAAACCTCAACCAATCCACTTAGATTATGGGCTTGAATGATGGATTTTAGAAGTTTTTTGTGCAATTTGCCACTTGTAGTATTAAATATCGAACTTTGTTTTCAAAAACATATTGGTACAAGAGCTCGTTTCTGAAATCACGGTAAAGTGACCTCAACATGCAAAACAATGTAATAATCGTTAAACAATCTTAATCCATCATTTCAACTTTTTTTTTTTGTACTAATATCATTGTAATAATTTTTTGATTGCAATTACTTTTTGGTGATAATATCATTGCAATTTATGTTTTCACATAATGTAATTAGCGTTAAACAATCTACATCTACCATGTGATTTGATCCACAATAAACCAAAATCAATCAGATCCAATAATTTTCTCCCGTGTAGACGGAATATTAGTATTTGTAATGAGAAAATGATACAAATATATAAGGAATACACTTTTATGGACTATCTCAAGAAATATTTTAAATCATAGTACTAGCTTGTAAATATAAAATTATCAACTTTGGCATATATTATTGTAGGAATATAGATCAAAACTTTTTCTGAAAAGTGGAAAAAAAAAAGAGTAAGAAAGAAGATTAGATATTCCAAATTGCAAAAAGTTTTCTTCATATGCTCTAATTAAGCTTTTGGATTTAATGTGGGAATCAAATATTCTTTGCATTGTAAATTGGATCACAATTTCTTCCAATTCCTTTATCTTTGGATAAGCCATTATCTTTCTAAACTGTCTTAATCAAATTTAAAGCCCTTTTCACTTTAGACTTGGTCCAAAAGTAGCTGATATTTTAGGACTTTTATTGTCACTAGTCCAGCCCAAAGTTTTTAAAGGGCTTAGATTTTTTTCTTGAGGTCCGTCAAAAAACGTTTTAACTCTTGGAAGACTTTTTCATGGAGAGTTGACTGAAATCATCATTGTCGAAATTGGCACAGATAATTTGAATGGCAAAAGGTCACAACTCTTCTGCTGCCTCGGCCGATATGGATATTTTAATGTATATTTTGTTACATAAATTTGTTTTCTTTGATTCATAAAGATTTCTCCTTTAGAAAAGGATGTCTTAACATTTCTTATGTACCAAAAATAAAATAAAAAATTAAATTATTGTGATGTAGAACTAATGAGAAATTGAACTTGTTTTAGCTATCATTAGTTAATAACTCATATGACAAGTAAACTTGAGATCATTTTTGAAACGTACTTGGAATTTGTTCACATTAACATTTCTTTTCGTTTCCTATTAATAAAGTATTAATGGTCAAATTTACATGTTTTAGAACGTAAAATAATAAGCGTTGTAACTGAAAAACAAAGGAATTATCAATTATATATGGTTAGTATAATTAAGAAAATTTTCTCCAAAGCTAGAGGCTTAGAATAAAACATGGCTCTAAATTGACATTTGCCAAGAATATATATGTATATATTATCAAATCTCGCATGCCTATTCAATCTACTCCATGGTGTTATATTTTCCATGCAAGTAATCTAAAAAAGGGTGATATTAAGCTATATATTACTTATTGTTTTAAACATGAATATGTCTTTGAAGTGTAGGTACAATATTTCTTAATAACCATCTTGCCACATTTTTGTTCCCTTCTTGAGTCATATGAATTCCATCCCAATTTACTGTTTTACTAGGATCTTGACATACTGGAACTCCAGGGCTTCCACAGCCTCTTCTTGGATCATAATTATAAGGATTGTTACCCAATGCACAACAAGCCCTTTTTGACCCATCTACCTCGAACCCTGTTAAAAGGCGAAAAAATAATCAAACTTAGAAGCCATTGGAGTTATGAAGGCAGTACTAAATACAAAGAAGGGAAGGGTGAGGTTTCGAATTTGTGACCTATCGTGCACAACACCTCAATCTTAACCATTAGGTCAAGATATCCTTGGTATAATACTCGAGATATTAATAAGAAGCTTTTATAACACTTTTTGTTCATGACATATTATAAAAAGTTTATTCAATTATAAATGTTGTATATTAGATAAACAAATGTTACATATAAACATTGGAATCAGATTTTCATCATCTTATTGAACATGATAATGTTGATACCTTCATTTTCATATATAGCATTCATAATTCCATATGCAATATTGGTGAGTCTATTATATACAACAATTATTCTCGAAAATACAACTAAAAAATGTTATCAACAAAATACTTTCCATAATGATTATGAATTAAAAAATTTATTTACAGCCATGCATAGGCTTAGGATGTTGAAGGGGAAAAGAGATCAATATATTATCTTGAGAAATATTGAAAAACTCTTCCTAGAAACTATAGTTGGCTAACAAGGGGAGAGAGTCAACTGTTAGTTATTTATGCTCTCTTCTAGGCACCTCTATTTATATTGCAATAAGATTGAGTTCAAGGAAATTTCTAATCTATGCCAGGCCACAAGGCATAGGTTAAAAGTATCAAAAGTCTTATAGAAGATATCATTATACAAAATGTTTTACATTTCAAAATCCGACCAAATTAAAAAAATATTACATAATTATTTCTATCTTAAGTATCTATCCTTATTTATTATCCCCAAATAAAATCTTATTGTATTATATATATTTTTAATAAAATATTAAAATTCTTAACCTATGCCTTGTGGCATAGGTTAGAAAAACCCTAAGTTTAGATATAGAAAAATAGAGTCGGGATGATCGATGGCGATAAGGGCTGCATAAGTGCATTATGTAGAAGTATGTATTAAGACGAATCAAATAAGACAACACTTGACTATAAATTTTAATTTACATTTCTAAGAGAAAAAAAGGTATAAAGTTAATAAATAAATAGTAATTAATATTCAAATGATATATGTATTTAGAAATAGATAAAGTATAAACGAAAAATCATATCAAGATAATATACACTTGACCCAAATTTTGAAGACCATGTTCCATCGCCAACCATGTAAACATGTTAGCCCAAAAGAGTCGCATGATTATGAGAAGACTCATTATTCTACGACGGGTCCTAACAAAGGAGGCCGTTCTAGGTATAGGACCACTCATAACATAAGTCGTAAAGTCACGGGTGGTATCCCTCTTGTTATGCACATCAGCACATGCAACATAGTCACGCCAACTTTTAACCTAACAAACCATTGTTTTAGGATGTGGGGGAAGAGCCAAAGGATGGTCTTCCTCTTTTAAGCTCACTCAATCATAATGTACACATGAATTGATTAACCAATCTAGGTGTTGCATGAGAAAATGATGCCCTAGAATAATGTCTATATATGTTTCCTATGTTCCAAAATCTTCATCGACTTTTTATGTCCTTTAATAAGAATATTTTGTAAAATATGTGTACCGGTTGGGTTTTGTTCAATTGATCATATTAGCACAACATCGATAAAATTTTTTAGACGACCCTATTTAATATACTCCCTCCGTCCCCAAATATAGTTCCCATTTCATTTTGCACAGTCTCCAAGACGTACCTTTGACCTACGATATCATCTATTTCTTATTAGTAAAAAATATAAAAAGTTGATATTACGAATTTATACATTGAGACGAATCTAACAAGACCCCTCATGAATATGTTTTTTTTCTATACATTACTACGAATATTTGGTTAAAGTTTTTTAAAATTTGACTCCCAAAATAAAAATGAGAACTATATTTTGAGACGGAGAGAGTACTTATCAAGTGTGCAGACAAGGTAGTGTTCCAAGTTCATTGGAGCATGCAACTTACCTAACCGAGGAGCATGGGTAATGACCCACATTAGGGCAGAGTAATAGTCTCCATAGGCAATGGCAACACCCGGGTGCTCTTGCTGCAACTCTTGGATGGTTTTTATCAAAAGCTCATTGTGAAACTTTGAGAAGTCATTGTAGTCTTTTAAGCACTGAAATTCATCATACTTTGATGCATATTTGGATGGAAATCCAACCAGATAAAGAGGTACGCAACCAATGGGAAAGTTTCCTGGCACCACAATGTTAGTAGCTCCAAGCTTAATCACTTCCTGCAAAAATGCAATATAGTTTAGCTAGATTAGTTATCTAAATACTATTGTAAACCACTCTACTTTCATGTAATGACTAATGATCGACCACTGTTAAGATTGAAATGTTGTGAACGATAGGTCACAAGTTCAAATCCCCCTTCCCTTTCTTTGTACTTTGTACTACTTTCGTGACTCATATGGATAAAAAAAACTAGTGATCGACCACTTATTTTACTTCTTGAATTAAGATTCGATTGTCGCCATATTGTTTAAACTCTAGCTCTTCTAATAGATAGCTAGGTCGTTTATATCCTCTCTCGAGTCAATATGGCAAATGCTAAGATGAAAAGTCGTAATTTGTCTTTGAAGAGACCGAGGTGGGTCAGCAAGTCAATTTTTTTTGTCAAATCTCATTAAGATATTTTTTTAATTCAGGCTGACTATTCGATGTTGGTCCACAATTTCCATGTATGTTAAATGGATTGATCTATGTGAGGATGACTTGGGTTGGGTGGCATCGACCTACCCTGATCTCTAAAGCTCTTCTCATCATATCATATCATATCATATATAATGTTGATAAATCTCGTACATCTTTATTAATTTATAAATAGATGCATATTATAAAACCTAATCATAATAATTACTTCTTTCATTTTTTTTTACTTCATTCTTTCACGTGTTTTCTCATGGTCTTCCCTCTTCAATCTACATAACTGATTTAATATCTTCAGTAGCGTGTTTAACAAAATCACGAAAAAATGACATTATATAAATGGACGTCAAAACAAATCTCGTATGATGCTATATGATAGTATAATACTATTTCTTGTATAAATCTCTATAAAATAAAAGAAAACGATATATGCAAATCTTAGGACTAACTATAAGAACATAAAAGTGTAAAAATGAACAGATTACTAAGTATTAGTAACATCAATCAATTGACGTGTGATTTTATCTTAAATCCCTAAAACCATCTAAGATAATAATTTTATCCTTATTATTAATTATTAGCTAGGATTGCATGCATCAAAACTTCTATATAATATTAAATGATCAAGACCTCCCAATTTGTGATAGGAAAAGGTGACATGATCTTATAATCTTATTGAGACATTAGTAGATACGTACATATGAAGGTTTAAATTGGAAGGAAAGAAGTGTAAATTATACACTCACTTGTACTGCAGCTTTAATGGCTTGTACGACGTAAGGGACAAGCTTATATACTTCATGCATGGTTCTACCTTGGAAAAAAGCGAAATTGTAGTCATTGCCTCCAATTTCTCCCATCATCACTAATGACTTTTGAAGTTTTTCTTTGATTTCTGCAACCATGCATGCAATTACAAGGAAACTGCGTTAATCAAACATGTTTCTATGTGTTTTATGAGTAGTATTATCTTATTAATCATGAAAGTTGGTGCAATTTTGGATTCCTCCATCACATTTATGAACAATAATATTTCTTGCGTGAATGTAACTTCTCCTTTCTTCCAAGGAAAATGTTAATACGGAACATGGTAAACATAAGAGTAGGAATCCATGTGAATAAGAAGCTCAAAAAAACACCGCACATTTTATGATACTCCTACAAGATAGCGCATGATTTTATCATTGTTATTTAACAACATAGTATTTTCTTCATTTCGTTTTAAGTGCAACAAAGGAGTATTTTTTGTAAAATATAATTTTTTTTTTTTTTTTGCATTTCAAACGAAACAGGGGAAATATATTAACATCTCAACAAAAGATGTTAAATATTTAGTTACAGAATTTAGGGTTTCTAAAGTGTGGTTAACCGAGCTCATTTACAAAAAGGACCTTTTTAACAAAAAAGTAAACAAATAAAAGAGCATTAGCATTATATTCTCATTATAGCACATTATATAATATTCCCTTAGATAAGTACGACACTTAGGGCCTGTTCTATTTGGTACTCCCTCTGTTTTTTTTTTTATCTTTCTCACTTTCCATTTACACATCTTTCAATGCACATTTTTGAACTTAGATATCTTTCATCATATATTAGTAAAAATTATAACGATTGAATATTAATAATGTACTAATTGAGACGAATCAAACAAGATCCCACATGACTATATTTTTTCTTATAAATTGAAAAAAATTGAGAAGATTCTCTCTAATTATGAATAGTGTCAAGATTCTAAGTGAGAACAATAAAAAAAACAGAGGGAGTATAAAACAGCTGAACTGAACTGAACTTATTAGAGCTGAACTGAACTGAACTTATTGGAGTTGAACTGAACTGAACTGAATTGAATTGAATTGAACTGAATTGAATTGAATTGAATTAAATTAAATTGAATTAAAATGAATGCAATAAATATATAAATAATATTTTAAACAATAATAATATGAATATTAAATATTAATTATAATGATAAGTAATAATAATGAATAATAATAATAGTATTTTGGATATTTTTAAATGATAGTTATAAATAAATAATATTAATAATCATAAATTAATAATAATAATAATTAGTGATAATAATGATAATTAATAATAATTATTTTATATTATTTGTATTAATATATTAATATTTGACAATGATATATAATAACTATAATATTTAAGAAGTAAATTAATATTACTATTTTAATAATTATATTTAATAATAAAAAAATGTTTAGTAATAAAAATAATGATTGGGTTGGACCGCGAAAATTACATCATAAACCGTCTTGACGCGATTTGATTGGTTTATGGGCTAATAAAATGTGGGTTTATTTGTGCTTTGACCTAAACCATGTTCTTCCTAATAATAATAGTAATAATAATGAGTAAAGCTATAATAAACTAAATAATATATAGAAACAACAACAATAATAATAATAATACTTAATAGTAATGATATATATTTAAATAATAATAATAATCATAGTAATAATAATAATAATAATAATAATAATAATAATAATAATAATAATAATAATAATAATAATAAGAGTAATTAGTAAAATAAATTATACCAACATAATAATAGTATTTAACAAAATGGTTATAAAAGAATGGAGCTGAACTGAACTGAACTGATCTAAACTGATTGGAGCTGAACTGAACTGAACTGAACTGAACTGAACTTATTGGAGCTGAACTGAACTGAACTGAAAATAAGCTGGGGAGAACAAACCCTTAGCTTATTTTTCTTTTTTCCCACGGTCTTTAAGTCATATTTGACCATGAGATTTTGATTGCATATTAAAAAAATGTAAAAAAAGTTGATAGTTTAAAAATATGCAATGAAAAAAAAATTCAAGTCTCAAAAAATAATTAGTTTATGAGGTTTTAAAACTAAGTATTACATTTATTTGAGAACAAATGAAATATTTGCAATTGTTTGGCGTAGATACATGAATAAGATATTATAACATACTTATTAAACATTTCATAATTACGAACTACCTCTTATTAGCCATCACTTCATAAGTAACATCAAAACATGTATTTAATATATGATTATAACCTTATTGCTTACTAATAGTCGATAATAAATGTTGATAACGATAACAATGTGTAATGTTTTGTTGTTAACAATACGTATACGCTACATGCACAAATGCACAAACCACTAAAACTTTCTGTGGTAGGTACACACCCAATGGTTTATAAATGATATTTTCATAAAAATCTTCAATAATTCCTTTCCAATTTCTACATCAAATTAGTACAAGAATGTGCCCACAAAATTGTTGCCCACATAGTTATATGGAACACTCTTAAGTGATCTTAATCATCATAAGAAATATAAGTCTTCCAAAGATATGGAAACCCAACAACCTTGCTACCAAATGCACTCTTAATTTGACAAGAAAATAAGGTCAACAAAAGAAATGGATAGTTATAGATTTATAATTGTATCTAGGATGTGTTCTCTTCACCCTAAACATAAAGTTTAGGGTCCAATAAATTCAAATTAGGTTTGCGATCAGGTCTAACATAACACTAAACAATAAGTTTTGATAAGGGTCAATCAAGGTCAATCAGGTCTGATAAATTCTGATTTTTTTAAGGTGAAAAGAACGCACTCTTAATGGTATAAAGTAGAACGTACCTCTCGGATTAGATAAAGTAGAGTGGAGAAGATATTTAAACCAACGAATTTGCCTAGCCAAAGTGCTTCGTGTAAGAGGTAGAGATACATTGCGCGCAGCCAAAGCAGCAGGATCAAGCGCAGTTGCGCCTGCCACGGCGAAATTGGCTCCATTGCTAAAGTCACTTCTTCGTGCAAGATATGGATTCAGTAGTGGTAGGTGAAAGTACATAGCTACCATGCAACAATTTTGAAACATAAAATAATTTGTTAGACTAAAAGTTAAAAGTACATATAAAAATAAACAAATTATTATAAGTAAAAAAAAAGTTGTCCAAAAAATGTCCCACTCTTTTCTAAGTCATTGACTATTTAAGCAAAAGAAATTGTTCTCACTACTTTTTATGTTTACAAATTTTCCACTTTTCATTTTGTTTGTTTTTTGGGAAATTTTGCATTTTGTTTTGGTCGTTAGGAACGTACATAATTTCTCAACACTCTTACTATCTGTAGATGAAGTACAAAACACACTAATATATATGGGTCCGGTAACCCTTATGTGTTTTCTTAGGTTTTACTTTGAATACATTGCGACTTTAAGCATAATTTTTAACTAATATAATGACTTATAAAGTGAGAAATAAGAGTCTGGAATCTTTTACAAGTAGTTTTCTTCATTTTTAGAGTAATAAAAGAATATTCAATGAAATAACATATTACAAGGTGGTGTCATATTTAATATGACATCATTTAAGCACTTAAAAAGAAAGACTCTAAAACTAGATTATTAAATAATTGCATCAACAATTGTATTATAAATTTATTCATATTCCCTTCATTTCCCCGTAAAATTTAATATTTATTAAAAATAAATAATTTACACAAATATTAACACTCGCGTTTTACATATTTTGTATTATGTTATCTCTCCTTGTTCTCCTATCACATGAATCTCACTTCTTTTTCCTTTCCAAGTCTTTTTTTCTCTTGTATTCTATGTTAAAAAAAATGTTACTATTATATTATTGCGAATAATATTAATCTATTATATAATATTAGTTTCTCTTAATTTGAACTATATATGGTTAGAGAAACATATTACACCTTATATTACCATCGAAAGGACCACGTAAACAGGGGAAACAGAGGATATATACGTGCATTAGTGTAAGGTTAAAGCTCATGAACATACCAAAGTAATCCACCATGAGAAGGCCATCGGAGCATCGGCCCGTAGGGCGGTGAAAGAAGGTTCGGCCATAAGGAAGTCTCGCAAAAGCGGTTCGTGCGCCGTAGGGCTCCCGGATTAAGTTGCCGGTGTCGGAAAGGGAGTCACCAAATTGGTAAATGGCTTCAAATTGCATTGTTACATTTGCATTCCCTTTGCTTCTAAAAGAGGCTTTTACACCTTGTGTTGTAAATGTTATGATAGTAGTTGCGCATAGCATGAAAAAATGCAATGAGAAGTGTGTCATTATTTTTGTGTGTGTGTGTGTGGAATAACTTAACTCGTACCACTAGGGAGCTTTTATAGGGGGGAAAAGAACATTTATGGTTAGAAAATATGATTGTAATGTATTTCATGATTATGGGAAGGCAGGTGTTATTTGGTGGTTTGACTTCATAGTAAAGGTTAAACACATGCTAGTATGCTACTTCACTTGTAGTTGGCGTATGATTTACATCAATTTATATAATGGGGATGTATTTTTATTTGTATGGCAACATAGAGTCATGGAGTTTTACTGATTATAGTTGTGCATAGGCCGGATCGGTACTATAGTTAGCATGATATAATACGAGTTTGATCTTACGTGGCAGGTTCATATTATGAATTGTGGGAGATATATGGATATTATTTTAAAGATTTAACACGAACGCAGCATAAGTACAATTAGCGACCTGTATGTTAGCTTGCTCAATTTTATCAAGGAAGAAAGTTGTATTAAATTTTATAAAGAGGCACCTATCATCACAACATAAACCGATTAGATGGTGCATTTTACCTTTAATTTGTTTAAGAAAATTGGTACGACCTAAAAACGACTATAATTTTACTTGTTTCGTGCTAGGACGTCCGTATATAAAATATGGCTACCACCGTACCACGGTGTGCCGGTGTGGTATTTGCCCAACTCTAAATTAGTGTCTACTAAAATTTAACTCATGCTTTTAACAAAGCCAATCAAATCAAATACTGTGAAATTTATTTACTTCTAAATTGTAGTACTTCCTCCGTTCCGTTTTAAATGAAACGTTTGCTTTTTCACGCAACCCAACGCGTTTCTTTAGTCATTAATATCTTTAGTTGTGTACACGTAAAAAATATAAAAAAGTTATAATTTGATAGTATGCATCGAGACGAATCTAACAAGATCCCACTTGACTATGTTTTTCTTTATATAATAGCGATAAATTGGAGTTAAAATTGATCAGTGAATAGTGTTATTTCCTCCAATGTTTCATTTAAAATAGAACGGAGGAAGTATATGTTTTATTGTGCATGAGAATTCTTTGATGCAGACATGCAATACGATTGTAGCATATGTTATATCAGAATTCAATGTTAGTAATTAGTAAGGCGACGATAAAAGTCAATTCTGGAATGGCAGCCCATATCTAATTGCCCAACAATCAAAAACACCTTGCGGGTTTGATGTCACATAATTATTTAATTTGGCAATTAGTATTGTTCCATCAGGTGAGGTCTATCATAAAATTCTTTGTGCGATCAAATCATTTTAGTTAAAATAGATCATTTTTTAAGTTGAGGCTAGTTTTTAGGTGTGGGTTATGCCTCGAATAATTATAGTTTTTATTTATTAATATTAACTTTGAAATAATAACATCAAATATAACTTGGTGTAATAGTTATGATTGTAGTATATAAACTTGAAGCTACAAGATCGAATTTTACACATGACATTTTTTTATCCTTTTTTTATTATATGTGGATGACATGTTGTAAAACACCTAAGGAAGAGTCCCACTTGGCGCTAGGACTGGCAATCAGGTCGGGTTGGGTCAATTTCAGGTTGACCTGATTTATATTTCACTTCACTTACCCCTAACCCAAATCCGACCTGATTCTAATTTCAGGTAGAAAATCATAACCCAAATCCGACCTTTCGAATTTCAGGTTGACCTGAAACCAACCTAAAATGACCTGAAATGAAATTCAACTACACATGCTAAGTTATGAAGGTATATGTAATATGTTAATCACCTGAAATGAAATTTAGGTAATCAGGAATGGGCTTCGCCCAATACAAATAAGAATAATAAAAGATAGATTGTATAAGTTATGAAAGTCTAGGTTAATTTTAGGTTAACCTGGCCCGAAAATAACCCAACTTCTAAATCAGGTTATTCGGGTTATTTTCAAGTTCAAAAGGTTGTATAAGTGCATTCTTCTATTGACTTTGACTTATATTGACTTCGTCTAATGGGCTTTATGCTCTAGTTAGGCCTTCATATTAAGGCGAAATTAAACTTTTGGAGGTCTAATTCAATGTACCATAATAAATACTATTGTATATCTAAAAATGGTACGAGTTCGATGCTCATAGAAAGTATGGGATAGAGAATTGACAGATAAGAGGGTTATTATAAATCGGATAGTGAACTGATACTTTTATCATTCAGAAAGCCAATATAATTTAATCTTATTTGTATCATGTTCAAAAAAATATGAAGTTTTGGAAACTATTAGGAGGCCAAATTTTCTTTTCTTGAAAGAAAGAAACTCTCAATTGATTAAGCCACGATTAGCTGAAGACTTTTGTAAGCAGTTGAATCAAATTAATGGTTAATTAGTAAACAGTAGTAACTAACATGATGCTAATTAGGGATGGTGTTCCACATATCTAAAATTATTCCTAGGAAGTTGGATGTGTTCCATTTAAGAAATGATAAAGTGCCTACTTTTTTGATTAGGAAAAATTATTAGTGGCTAGTCTTAGGTTCACATTATACAATTTTGAAAGTCTAGCCTTCCGAAGTACTCCTACTCCACTAGAGTGATGCTTTGTTAATGGACGAAGATCCCTGCTTTAAGGTACATCTAAAGCTACAGGGAGACATGATTAGTGTTTTTGGGGTATTATTTTCTTCTATTAAACGATATCATCATAAAAGTAAAACTACCACACTTTCATGTGTTACTCTGTCATTGGAAGTTAAATTTAGTCAACCCTTATATTTCTTCCATTTTTCAATAAGCGCGACATATAAAAAGTGTGAAAATATGAAAGAATGTAGAGCGAGAACGTTAGTATCACAATAAAGTAGAGTAATTCAAGTGATGAAACAAAAAAGTTGTGATACCTCCTTACTTTTGGCGGCATATTTGTAATAATATTGAACTTTATTTACCATTTTGAACTTGATTGCACTTATTGTGACTATTGCAAATATTGAAAGTGTTGCACTTTGTTTGGACCCATGACCGGGGCCAATAAACATCAGAAAAAATGCCCTCAAGAGGCCTAGGCCATAGGCTCCCAAAAAGGTCCATCAGCTTTTCAGGTATAAGACAGCTTTACCCCCAAAAAGATGACAACTTTCCTAGCTATTGCCCCTATTGGGATGCTCCCCAAAAGGATTTCCTTTTATGGGAATTTCCCAACACTATAAATATCAACAGTCTCATCAATGAACAGGTATTCAATTCTCACCTAACAAAACTAGAGCATCTCTCTCTAGACTTGACTCACTTTCTCTCACTAACCTGGCACTGACTTGAGCGTCGGAGGGGCTTTCTCGAGAACATCCTCGGGCCAGTTTTCCTTGTTTTTCAGGATTCCAAGTGACAAGACTCGGGATTACATTCTAACTTGGGATTTGACTCGATCACCCTTAATACATCACTCTTTTGCCTAGTTTCTTAGCAAAAACACACTTATTGAGAAATAGAGGTAATATTGATTTGAGTCGCATCTGTTAATTGATAAATATATGGTTAATTTACAAGTTTAAAGAAGGTTTTATCGGCCAATTCAAGGAGTGACTCCTCAAATTTACAAGATTGCCTATTTCTCTTCTCATATTCAATGTAGGTGGTAATTCCACTCACTTGTAGGTTATTTATGTGATTACAATATTAGCTATAGTAAATTAATTTCCGGCTACGAAAATGCTAATTGGTTGACCATTAAGTTTGGCAATCATCATATATAAGAGAAAGAGAAAATCTTAGAGCAAAAAAGCTATATATCACAAATATAAAACAAAAACTCTATCTCTCGCGTAAAAGTTGCTAACTCTTAATATTATTACATCATATAAAAAAAATAGTTTGTCCACCCAATTTAGAGTACATCACCCACTAGAGAATAGAAATAGGTATTGATCTCTCCATTTTAAAATATAGTTTTTGTTTCATTTTTCATGATCAAATTTTTAAAACTTTTGACCAAATATTACAAAAAAATACTTATACGAGATCTTGTTAGATTTATCTCAACATATAGTTTTTTAATATTAAATTTTGTAATTTTATTAATAAGTAAATAAAGATATTGATGGTCAAAAATACGTGTTAGAGATCGTATAAAATGAAATCGAAACCATATTTTGGGTTTGCACAGATGCACAAAATAATATTTAGTGAAATGGAACTAATCATAAAAAGTAAAAATATATTATCTTTTCCTAATGATAAATTACCCAATAAGAAATTATTAATAATGGGGCATTATGAGCACTCAAATCACATTAAGTCATTAATATACCTAATATTGTTATAATGATGTTGGATCTAGACGTCTAATATAACATAATTAGTGGAATTAATGTTGCCCTATCAAACCCGCAATTTATTGCATGCTCAGGTATACCATTTACCAACCTTGTAAGTTATACCCACTCCAATTTCCCTTTCTAACTTTGTAAAAGGTATAACTATATAACTATAATAAGTACATTTTACCGACTGGAGTTGGCGTGAGTGGTTAAGGACCTCTCGCTTCTTAACCAAGGTTTTGGGTTCGAGTCTTGAGTATGGAAAAAATCTCAGCTGGGAGACATAATGTCCTTTGAGGTACCCATGCAAACTCCCGCAGAAAATTAGTCCACTAACCGAAAACGGTATAAAATCCGGAAAAAAAATACTATAAGTGCATTTTATTTTGAAGGTCTCAAAAAATGCAAACTCCAAAACTAATTGTACTATTAAAGCAATTTTGTGGGAACATAATCTGGTAAAGATCCACCTCCAAAAAGCAAAGCAATAGGGACCTCTTATCGGTAAGAGCAACTCCAATGGTTGCTTGGAGGTCCTAGCTTGCAATTTTTCAAAAGTTAGAGCTAGTAGCTTTATTATTGGAGAGAAATTTAGCTTGTTGCTTTGTGAAGCCAAGTAGCTCCACAAAGCTACTTGCTTTGTCAATTTTTGTGGGCCCCACTTTCATTTTTCTCTTTCATATTTTACTTTTCAATACATGTGGACATACAAAAACTACAAGTAGTTGTAGTTTTCCAATGGAAGAGGTTGTAGTTTGGGAATGTTGTAGTTTGAAAAGCTGATGTGGCATACAAAGCTACAAGTAGTTGTAGCTTGCCATTGTGGGTGCTCTAATCGGTATGGATTTAGGCTTGTCAAAAACATCAGCAATGTTATGTTATGTTATGTCTAAGTCAAATTTTACGTCTATAGTTGAAATTCTATCATGTATTTAATTGGTTATAAAGCTATATATAACCAATAAGTCTATTCAAGCCCAACCTATTAGAATCAAATCAATATATTGTAGGGCCTGGCTATGGAGTATGGAGGATTTAGCTCAAAAGTAGCCAAACTATAGTTTTCAAGCTCATGCATAAGCTAAATATCTTTAAATTGAAGGGCTTAGATTTCAAAAAATTAATGCCTTTAATTGATACCTTTAATTTATTAGTCATTAATACGGGAAATCAGGGGCGGATCTAGGGGGTGGCCTACCCGGGCCATGGCCCACCCCATGATCCAGAAATGGTACACATATTAATTCTAGAAAAATAAAGCAAATGTTTGTCTTATAACAGTTGGTGTAAACGCTAGGCGCTAGCAATGTAGCCATGTTAGTCCCGCGTTCGATTCAAAACAACGATGTTTGCAGTCTCTTACTTTATATTTGCTTTTTGGATTTCGGTGATGTATCTTAGGAAAGGGTAAGGCTATTTTCCTTTTGGCAAGTTGTTACTTAGTTCTCCAATATAGTTAATTAATTTGTTTATGTTTCTTTATTCTCTAAAATTCTTAGAGTTAGCACATAATATATATTTTGTTGAGATATATATTCTCACTACTGAAAAGTTATAGTATCACATACTCTCTTATCTAAGTAAACGAACCCTACTTTTATATTCTATCATATAATTCAAGCAAAAAATTAATTCCGCACTATCTCATATTTCATCTACCTTTGAACGGAGGGAGCATTATTTATATCAAATATATTCAAATAAAACTAATGCATTTAGTTTGGCCCACCTTATATAAAAATCCTAGATCCGTCACTGCGGGAAATTGAACAAAATTATGGAAATTATTAGAAACTTTAAATAAGTAGAAGGGAGAGAATTTCTCGACTTTGGGTGGAAGATTGGAGCAGAAGTGTTTTCTTTATTTTTTTTCTTTCCAATGTACTACTTTTCCTATTTATTGGATTTTTTGTAGAAAAAATCTTTTACTTGTTGGTCGGTTCACACAAAATTTGGGCCCATAAGATTCTGAGGCCCTGTTTTACTAAACATGTTGAACATGTAATGAGCTGGGCCTGTGTATTGGATCATGTAAATTTCTAGATTTGAAGAGTTCCCATCATATAATATGCTCATATAGGAAAATTACAAGAGAGACCTAATTACAATAAAATTAGGATTACAAAAGATATAATAGGAAATATAAATATTACCCAAAGTATAATTATACAGTAAAGAAAATTATATTCGTCGTTGAAGCGGGAGGAGTTCGAACGCTTAGACTAGATATGGAATAATCCAACAAGAGTTGTCGAGGACTGAAGTAGATCTTTGGTAAAAATGTTTGCAAACTAATATCGTGATGGAACATGAAGTACTCAGGTTTGAAGCAATACAACTTTTTTCAAACAAAACAGATATTCATCTCTACATGTTTTGTGCTTTATTAGAGATTATCACAATAAACCAAAGTATTCTTAATGAGCTGACAATGAAGCTTATAGAAAAGATTATGTAGCAAACATGCCTCAATATTCTCTATCAATATGGTATATAAAACTTATCTCAAAGCATATTTTAAACAACTCTTAATTGTATAAAGATTATAATTGTTTGAAATATTTACACGAATTTATTTGTAAGTTTCCCTTGTTGTTTACTAAATATCAAATTTTATTCTCCTTTTATTCTCTGGAGTACTTACTCCATTTCTTTGTCCCACTTTTCACATGAAATGGTCCTAAATTTGAGAATTCTAGGAGAGTATCCTTTTTTTTTCTATAAGATATTGCAAGCGAACACCCTGGGACATTAGATAAGCATTCAATTTATTTCCTAATTTGGTATAAATTTTAGAATGCATGTCAAAATCACGTGTCGATTTACATTTATTGCAATTTTATCTATTTCTACTTTTAGCTAACTTATCTAGTGTCCCTGGGGCGTTTGTTAGCTTATGTAAGTCAGGAGAAGAAGTGCAATGAGGGAAGTGAGGGAAAATCTTGAAATTGCACACCTAAAGGCTAAATTCACATATTATATCCTTGTTAGTTATTCTAAAGACTTGTTCCGTTTAACTTTTTATATACTTAATTTCAGATAAATTTAAAATATTTCAAAAAAGTTTCAAAAAACTACCTAAAAAAATTACGCAAAGATCATATATTTCGTAAATATTCTATATTAATATTAAAAAAATTAATTCTTTAAACTTTTTTAACAAAAAAAATTGGAAAAACAGTTCAAATTTTCAACTAAATCCAAAATAAAATATTCTTAAAAATAATTTTAAAAAAATGGATGGACTGACACTGAACATGTAGACAGGGTCATAACTAGGGCAAGGCAAGTGAACTAATCGCCTTGGGCCAATGTTGATAAAACCAAATTCACTAAAAAGTGGTTAGTGGGCCGTATTACATACCCACATCAAGTCCTCCTCTTTGGAAGTTCTTATTTTTTTCTTTATAGTACATATCTTTAATTGATGACTAATATTGATAATCATTTAATAAATAGGTGCCATTTACTTGAGGTCCAAGCCAAACATTCCTAATAGGACTATAAGACAAAATCACAAAATATAAACCAACTCTAACTCTAATAGGACTATAAGACAAAATCACAAAATATAAACCAACTCTAAGTCGGAAAATCACAACACTAATATTTTCTATTTAAAGGGATGAGATGAGATTTCATTTATTGTGTTTCAATACTCTAGAGTTGTAAATTACGTACTTTCACCTTATTCTCATAAAATCATTACACCCTTCCTTTCCCTGTAACCCTACGCCATAAGTGTGACCACATAATTGAGTTAGAGATGAAAGAAGAAGCTTGTGTAAACGTATACAATTATTCATATGCCCGGCCTAAAAATAACCAAAGTGACGATTATCTCAAAGATAGAACTAATAAAGGTTTAATGGTGTTCAAGATTTATGATACTATCCACTCGGGTGAACCTGGAACCATAAGCGAGTGCATACAACAACGAATTGCCTCCGAGTTTGTTGGGTGACTTTCGACGAATCGCTTATTCGGAGTTTCCATGAAGAGCCTGTTAGTTCGGAATATGATGTAGTCTTGACGGTGGTAAAGACTACCAAAGTGTTTAGAGATGAGACGGCTGAAGGTTTAGTTCATGAAATATGTAAATACATGCAATGTTGTTACAGGTTTCGTGATGATATGTTTTGGAATGATGAATTAACCGGGATAAAAAACGAATGTTCATTGGTTATTATTGTGGACGTTGCTAGAGTTCTTGCTAGTATGGATTATAGGATGGCCAATGAAAAGCTACATGAGGCTAAAAAGAAGGATGATAATAATGATGGTCATGTAATGAGTTTGGAGGAAGATGACTTAAAAAGGCATGGTGATGATGACAGGGGCCGTCACAAGCGTTACGGAGGCCCTGTACGATTACTATTAAACGGGCCTTAGTCGGTAAACATGAACTACTATTTAATAACAACTAGTTTTTACGCATGTCGAGGTAATTATAATTTTCATTTATTAACATTTTACTTCATAAATATAACACCAAATATTACTTGGTTCGGTGGTTAAAGCATTAGTGCATAAGCGTGAGGTTATGGGATCAAATTTTATAAGATGCATTTTTTATTTTTTTATTATATGCGTGCTTATATAAAGTAAACACACTGAGAGATAGCACCACGTGGCATAGATCATTGTTTAGGAACATCTTTAATATATATTATATATATATATATATATATATATATATAGAGGAGGGCTCTTGTGAGAACACCTCCTCTATTTGAGAACACTTTTTTATGTGAGAACAAATCTGGACCTTTGGATCTAATCTAATCTAACCATCCTAAATACACTTATGAGTAATGGCATTTTCGTAAGTTAGTTTAACCCTTACCCCTTCTTCCGCACCCCTTTCACGCTACTTTTTTTCTCTCTCTATCTTCTCTTTCTCTCCCCTTTGTATCGTCGTTCATGGAGTTTTAGTTCTTCAAAGTTTTAGTTCGATTATTTGCGGATTTCACATACACTATTTTTTCTAGAAATTATTTTGGTTGATATGATACAGCAAAGGGTCACTATGATATATATTGGATAATATTATATGTAAAAGGATAATATTATATTGTAAAGGGTAGAAGGGTACTTTCATAGTCATAGGTCTGTATTATAAACACTATATATATTGAATGCCAGGTTAACCTACAACAGGTTAACACACAATTATTCCCACACTTGTACATGGTATCACAGCTTAGGTTTTCCTAAATCACAAACGGAAAAAAAAAAAAAAAAAAACAAAATCAAATTTTTAATTTTTTTCAACCACCGTATTTTTCCCCAATACTCAACATGACCTCTGCGCCTGCTTCCGCCGCGCCGGTCACTGCTGCTTCTTCCTCGCCGGCGTTGACTTCCGCCGTCTCCTCGCCTTCGCCGGCCCGCAGCCACGTCGTCGCACCTATTTCCGGTGCCGCACTCCCGCAGCCTTGGTCCGCTGCTGCGACGTCTCACCTCTTCGCTGGGTCTTCTTTCTCCCAGCCCCTCTTCACCGGCTCGTCACCTTCCTCCGTGTCGCGTGCCACGCCCAGATTTCCGCCGGGATATGCGACGTCCTTCCGGCGAGTTCGATCCCCAGCGCAACTCCAGCCGTGACTTCCACCATGCCGACTCCCACGCATGCTTGGTCAAATTTTTTACCGTCAACGCCCCTTGTTGGCTCATCTTATCAAGCCTCCCCTTTTAGTCTTCCGACTTTATCGGCCCCTAACTTGACGAATCTGGTAACCATTACTCTATCTTCTCCTGAAGATTATTTATTATGGAAAACGCAAATAACTTGTCTGCTTCTTTCCCATCAATTACTTGGCTTTGTTGATGGTACTGCTGTTATTCCTTCTCCTACTGTTCTTGATGATTCTGGTAATACTGTTCCCAATGTTCGTTTTTATGAATATTTGCGTATTGATCAGCAAGTAAAGTCTTGGATTTTTGCCACCTTATCTAGGGATGTTTTTGTGGATGTTCATGACTTATCTACCTCTGTAGAAATTTGGACTAGATTGCAAACTAGATTTATGCATGCTAGTATGGCCCGATCTATGGAATTAAAGGGAAGGTTAACTCGTATTAAAAAGACTGATTCCAGACAATGGATGGTATTTACGAGAATTAAGGTGATTGCTGATTCCTTAGCTGTTATTCAATGTCCTGTGTCGAACCAGGATTTAGTGCAGTATACCCTTTTTGGTTTAGATCGTGATCCTGAGTACGATCATATAGTTACTACCCTCCTGCATTATCCTTTCCCTATAACTTTTGATGATTTGCGTCCCAAGTTGCTACTGCATGAACAACGATTGAAATCTTCTAAGGATGCATCTGATTCCTCATCCCATCATGCCTTACTTGCCGTTAAATCTACTGGTCGGTTCACCTGCCTCCTCCCAGAATAATCTGGAGGGAGAAATCGGGGAAGGAATAACAGAAACAGAGGTGGTAATAATAATGGGGGCAACAATGCTCGGAATAATAATGGTTGGAATGGTGGAACAAATAATCGTGGCCCTGGAGGAAAAACAACAACAATGGTAAGGGGACGCTCAAATGGTATAAGTAAATTTTCTAACTTGTCATCCTATAGTATGCCTTGCCTAGATTATATTACTAATAATTTGTCGTCTGCAGGGAGTAATTCATCGAATAGTAACAATGTTACCTCTACCCCTACTTCCGATACATGTGGTTTGTGTTGGTTTCCAGGTCACCAAGCTGCCTACTGTCCCCAGCGTTTCAATCATAACTTTGTTCCTTTCTCCTCAGAAAGTGTCACTCGAGCCTTAGCTGCACTGTCTGTTGGTGGTGATCTAATGACTCAGTCTGGTACCCGGATTCGGGAGCTGCATCCCACATGACTCCTCAGGATGGTACAATTTCTATTAAAACTCCTTATACTGGGTCTAGTTCTGTTGTAGTTGGTAATGGTACCTTACTCCCAATTAAAAGTACTGAAATTTAACTTTAAAAACTGCAAGTCGTCCCCTCCGTTTATCATCTGTCTGTCATGTCCCTAATTTAAAACATAATTTATTATCAGTTAACAAGTTGTGTCATGAAAATGATTGTGTTGTGAGTTTTGATAAAAATTCTGTTTATGTTAAGGACCAGATAACGGGGGAAGTTCTGCTTCAGGGAACCAGTAAGCAAGGTGTCTACCCTCTACAGCCCAGCATTGTCCCTCCTGAGCCTTGTTCCTGCTTTCCTAGCCACTAAGGAGTCGGGTGACGTGTGGCATGCTCGTCTGGGTCATACATCTTCTAGCATTATAGGAAAATTATGTTCAAATAAATCCATCACATGTACCTCTAAGTTTCATGATGATTGTGTAGGATGTAAGCTAGGAAAAATATATCGTTTACCTTTTGATTCTGTTGAACATATTTCTACATATCCTTTATATAAAATTCATAGTGATCTTTGGCAATCTCCTGTTTTGTCAAATCAATTATTTCGATATTATGTTGTGTTTGTTGATGATTTTTCGCGCTATTCCTGGATTTATCCTTTACGTCGAAAATCGGAAGCTTATTCAAAATTCCTTATGTTTCAAAAGATGGTTGAAAATCTTTTTAATTGCAAAATTAAAATATTTCAAAGTGATGGAGGAAGGGAATTTGACAATTCTCCTCTTCTTCAACATTTTTCTGACAATGGTTTATTTTTCAAAAATCTTGTCCCCACACTCCAGCTCAAAACGGTGTTGCAGAACGCAAACATCGTCATATCATTGAAATGGCTCGTACTATGATTATTCATTCTGACTTTCCTGCGGAATTTTGGGTTGATGCATCATATACTGCCACTTACACTATCAATAGATTACCCAGCTCGGTTTTAGGGGGTGTTTCACCTTTTGAAAAATTATTTCATCGTCCTCCTTCCTATCAATTTTTGAAAACATTTGGATGTGAATGCTTTCCTTTGTTTCTGAACTCTAAAAATCACAAACTGCAACCTAAATCTAAAACTTGTGTTTTTATTGGATATGCATTGGAATATAAAGGGTATCGATGTTTTGATCCTACTACCAAGAAAGTCTACACTAGTCGTCATGTTCTTTTTCATGAACATAAGTTTCCGTATCGTGCTTTAGTTGGTTCTGTCTCTACTGTCCCCTATACCTCACCCTTAGTTTTGACTTGGGACTGGTCCCCCACAAATGTGTCTCCTCAGTCGAGTTTTGTCCCGTCTGCTCCCTTCCCCTCGCCCGAGGTTCGCGTGGCCTTCCCTGCGTCCACGCCCGCTCCTTTTCCTCCCCCGCATGTTGGTCTGCATGCCACGTCTGCTGCTGCGTCTCAGCTCGCTGGGCTGTCCCCTCCAGCAGCCTCGCCAGCTAGCCCAGCACCCTCGCCCACTCCAGCGCGCCTTGTTGCGTCGCCTGGAGCCTCGCTTGATGGCACGCCAGCCACCGCTGGCTCGACTCGAGCGGATGTTCCTTCCCCCGTGTCGCCCCTCGTGGTCTCTCCTCATTCCTCGCCTTCTGGTCCGGTGTCTCCCATGCCCTCCCCTACTTGTCCATCTACCCCTGTCACCCCTCCTCCTTCGTCGTCCGTCACTAACCATCATCCGATGGTTACGCGTCTCAAAGTTGGAGTGTCAAAGCCTAAAATATTCATGAACTTAAAAACTGATATAACTGAGTCTGAACCTAATAACTTTAAACAAGCGTCTAAAGACTCACGTTGGCGTCAAGCTATGTTAGATGAATATAATGCTTTGATTAAAAATGACACATGGGAGTTGGTACCTCGCAACTATGATAAGAACTTACTTGGTTGTAAGTGGGTCTACAAGATTAAATATCATTCTGACGGTTCTGTGGAGCGGTTCAAAGCCAGACTTGTTGTTTTTGGCAATCATCAGCAGGCAGGTATTGATTACTTTGAAACCTTTAGTCCTGTTGTTAAACCTACTACTGTTCGCTTGGTTCTTACTATTGCAGTTTTCTCTTAAATGGTCTATTCGTCAGTTAGATGTCAAAAATGCATTTCTTCATGGTTTTCTTCAATGAAGAGGTTTATATGCGTCAACCTCCGGGTTTTATTCATCCATCTAAACCTACTCATATTTGTCGTCTCAGAAGTCCATTTATGGTTTGAAACAGGCTCCTAGGACCTGGTTCTCCCGGTTTAGCAACTTCCTTTTATCTATCGGTTTCAAGTGCAGCAGTTGTGACACTTCTATGTTCACTCTCAAATATTATGGTCATCTCCTTATTCTTCTCTTATATGTTGATGACATTGTCCTTACTGGTAGTAGTCCTCCTCTTGTTGCCAAATTCATCTCTGTTCTTTCTTCTCAATTTGCTATGAAGGATTTAGGGGATCTTCATTATTTCTTAGGTGTACAGGTTGTGCGTACTCCCTCTGGTTTATTTTTATCACAACATAAGTATGTTTCTGATTTACTTCGTAAATTCCATCTGCATACTGTTAAACCAGTTACCACTCATGTTGTCTCTAGAGTAACATTGTCTCTGCTTGATGGAGAACTTCTTGCTGATCCCACAGATTATCGTAGTATGGTTGGTGCATTGCAGTACTTAACTATGACTCGTCCTGATATTGCTTATGCTGTTAATATGGTGTCCCAGTTTATGCATGCTCCTCGTACTACTCACCTTCATGCTGTGAAAAGAATTTTCAGATATCTACAGGGCACTTTGGATTATGGGTTGTATTTATATAGCAGCAGCTCTCCTACTATTATTATTGCCTATTCTGATGCAGATTGGGCAGGATGTCCTGACACACGGCGTTCTACTACTGGCTATGCTGTTTTTCTTGGGAAGAATTTAATTTCCTGGCGTTCTAAAAAGCAACCTACTGTCTCCAAATCCTCCACTGAAGCTGAATACAGGGCAGTTGCCTACACAGCTGCAGAAACTATTTGGCTCAAGCAACTTCTTGCTGACATTGGCCATTTTCTCCGTCGTCCTGTGATTGTCTATTGCGACAATGTCTCTGCTACTTATCTCACTGCTAATCCAGTTCATCATGATCGTAGCAAACATATCGATGTTGACTATCACTTTGTTCGAGAAATGGTTGCCAAGGGAGGTCTTATTGTTCGACATGTTCCTACACAGTCTCAGGTTGCAGACATCTTTACTAAAGGCCTATCTACTGACTTGTTTACTAAACATCGTACCAATCTATCCGTTGTTTCACCCCATAAAGATTGAGGGGATGTATTGGATAATATTATATGTAAAAGGATAATATTATATTGTAAAGGGTAGAAGGGTACTTTCATAGTCATAGGTCTGTATTATAAACACTATATATATTGAATGCCAGGTTAACCTACAACAGGTTAACACACAATTATTCCCACACTTGTACAATATATAGCAGAGGGTTGTGTTTGTTACTATGATATAGCAGAGGGTCACTATGATATATAGCAGAGGGTTGTGTTGGTTACTATGATACAACAGAGGGTTACTATGATATAGCAGAGGGTCACCATGATATGGAAATAGTAAATAATATATACTTCCTCCGTTTCTAAATAAGTGCAACATTTGCATAGTGTTTACTATTCACAATTTAAACTTTAATTATCTTTGGTGATTTACATTTTAGAAAAAACATAGTCATGTGGGATCTTGTTAGATTCGTATGAAAGTGAATTTTTTTAATATCAACTTTTTATAATTTTTACTTATTGATAATTGAAGATATTAATGGTTAAAATAATGCATTGGCAAACGTGAAAACAAGAAGTGTTGCACTTATTTTGAAACGGATGAAGTATTTTTTTTCTTGACTAATTTCTTTAAACATGTGATAGATTGGTTATTATGATATAATACATGGTCACTATGATATTTTCTAATAGTTTTGCAGGTGTAGTTGCTCAATGTCGTTTTCTTGATTCTCTTGGTAACCTACGGATGAAATTCATTCTCACATAAAAAAATATTCTCACATAGGAGCCTATTCTCACCGGATCCTATATATATATATATATATATATATATATATTAATATATATATAATATATAATATAATATATATATATATATATAATATAATATATATATATATGATCCAGTATTAGATGCCCTCTTTAATACTCGTTTGATAAGGTTGCAGATATCCCTCTTGGTTCTAACTCAAGAAAGGCAACTACGTAGCCCTTCATTACGGAGGCTCTGTACGACTATAATTAAATGAGGCCTTAGTCGATGAACTTGAACTATTTTATAACACTACGTAGTTAAAATCATAATCCACATATAATGACATTGAGTTTTTTTTGGATAATTTTAATTTCTCATCAATGGAGCCACTAGGACAGACATAAAGATGGGGAAAACCGAAGAACCATTGTAAAAGTGTAGCAGCTTACATAATAATAAAGCTATATTGAAAAAGGAAAATAGAAGAACGGTAAATGGTTGTGGAGGATCGAACTCCTAACTTCATATTGACGAAAAGAATTTCAACACACACTAACTCCTTAACCATTGAGACACACAACTTTACAAATATTTACCTCAAAAATTTATACGTATCAAAATTTAAACTGGAGTCCATCATTTTTGCAAGGCCCTCTGTCGAGGCCCATAATGCACATGCTTATGGCCGAGCCTGTGGGCGACCAAAAGTCATCCTCTTTGATATAATCGGGCGACTTTGGATTTAAAATGGCGATAATAGCAATATATAATACTATTACTATACAAGTTAAATAAAATGTTGAAACTAGCATATAAAGAATGCAAAAGTCAAATTATTTCAACTAATGTGAAATGAAAAAAGTATATATGTATTTTGTAACAAGGTATAAGCTTAGAATGTACTCCTTGTTGCAACAAATGAAATGGAAAACATCTTTTGTCATTTCATTATGAAGGTTAAATTAATTTTGAGCATATGTAGACTCAACCATTGTATGATTAAAAACTTTTAAGTAACAAATTATTATGTGAGAACCCTATATACCTTCTTTGAATGGTTTCGACATCAATTTAGATAATCTCTTAGGTTTAATTTATCTTAATAGGTTTTCTACGAGGTATATGAACATGATTTTTTTGAAGTTTTGGTGCAAATTGTTTTACTAACAGATTTGCAACACATTTGTTTCCTTGTTGAGTCATATGAACACCATCCCAACTGATTCTTTTAGTAGGATCTGGACAAACTGAAACTCCAGGACTACCGCAAAATTTGTGACCATCATAATTGTAAGGATTTGAACCAGTTCCACAACAAGCCTTTTTGGCGCAACCGGGCTCGATCCCTACACAACAATAAAAAAAACAATAATTTGTTTAATTTCAACGAGGGTAGATGTCATTTAGTTTAGTTAGTAAAATCTTGTAAAATTGGCACAAAAATCTAGGATTATATTACGTCTACATCATTGCATTTAGTTTCTCAAAATCCATAAAGAAAAGAAAATTCAATTATAAACTTAAAGACATTAATTTTCTCTATTTTTTAATAGAAACGTAGATGGGATGCAAGAAGTATTGACGAAGCCGGAGTACTTTTATGAGTATTTTCTTTTAAGGTAAGATGAAGGGGGCTTACTTGAGGGAGGAATAAGGGGAATTGCTCAAATAAGTCCCATAAGGTTTAATCTCTAGACCTCGGGGATATGAGATGAGAAACGATACCACTACTCTACCACTTCAACCTTAGTACTACTCCCTCCCGTTTCTTTCTAATTTATTACTTACTTCACTTTTTTGGGGGGGGGACCAAGGAGAAAGTACAAAAGTATAAGAGGGAAACTGAAAAGGTAGAGAGAGAAAGTAAAATGTGGGTTAAAATACCAAAAAGTGAATGACATGGGTGGAAAAAGAGGAGAAACTAGATGTGACATGCTATCAAAAATAGAAAAAGCAACACCGTGTAGATTAAAAAGAAATAGATTAAAAATAAAAGTGTTTAGATTAAAAAGAGACGAAGAGAATATGTAATAGTATATTTAATGGTATGGGAAAACTCCCATAGCCAATATGAACAAAATTATTTACACCACTAGAGAATTATGTGAAAACAACCCCAATTTACGAGTTAGAATATATAGAACCTCTTGCCACTTATTTTATGTATAAGCCCAGCCCATTTAAGAGGTCGCTAAACACCTTTTTGGTTTCCAAGATTTGTGGGCTGGGCATGGGTTTAGCTCAAGGGTTAAATGTCTCTTATTTCGACTAGTTTGACACTAGCATTCCCTCTGTTTTGTATAAAATGAATATTTTGACTCGATATATTTGTCAACGTACATATCTTATCATGTGTTTTCTAATTTAACATAGCTAGAAATTATAAAATTTTAATATCGTGAAAGACGAATTAAAAGATCTGACATAATTATATTTTTCTTAATTACGTATAATCAATGAAAAAAATGATCAGAGTATAGTTAATGATTAATGTCAAAAATCAAAATGTCTATAATAAATAAAAAGGAAGGGAGTATAATTTACACGTCTCATGAATAAGCAAGTCTTTCACAAGACAATCCTAACTATTCTATTATGAGATAATGAAATAGTACCTCCCCAAAAAAAGATAATGAAATAGTAAACCTCAGAAATAAAAATCTGAAAACTCACCTTTAAGTCATATTATTATCAAAATTGAATTGATTTTAGCCAATAAACCTGATTTTTGCTTATTCACTACTTTTTATCTCGTACTCCATGTGATTACTCATTATTACTTGTTAAAACTAATTATTTGTATTTAAATTAGATATTGATGTTTAAGACTAAAGTTGTTTTTTTATGAAATTTATTTGTAAAGTGGAAAGGGATGTATATAAGTATATTACATATGTGTAGTGTCGTATACGTGATGAAATTTGTTTCTTGTACAATTCACACTTTACGTTGAACTTTCAGATAAGTGTTTTTATACACCATTTGCAATGTTACTCGTTGATTTTAAGATGGATCCCACTTAGCGATGCATGTTGTTAAATTCTAATATAATAAATAAGCATCATGTGCATGTTGATTAAAGATTTAATTATAAGATTACCTAATTGTGGAGAATTAGTAATGACCCATATGAGTGCTGAATAGTAGTCTGCATAGACAATGGCCACGTTTGGGTGCTCTTGTTGCAATTGTTGAATAGCTTGTATCAATTGTTGATTGTACAACTTCGAGAAATCATTGTAGTCTTTGAGGCATTGAAGTTCATCATACTTTGAGGTATCGTTGGTGGCAAAATTAACTAGATAAAGTGGCACGCAACCTATAGGGAAGTTCCCGGGTACCACGATATTATTAGCTCCAAGGCTAATTACTTCCTACAAAATATAAATAAGCAAATAACATAAGTTAATATTATGCACATAATATTTAACTTACAACTAACTTTTCTCTTGAAAGCTGATTGTTTGAACTAAATTATCCATTTTAACCATCGAGGATGTCTTGACCTAATTAATGGTTAAGATTGAGGTGCTGTGAACGATAGGTCACAGGTTCGTATCCCCCTCTCCTTGCTTCTTTGTATTTCGTATTGCCTTCATGCCAAACTGAAATTAATATGAACTGGGGCCATCTAACTCTAACCGACAGTTAAATTTATACGACTAATAATATCGATTAAATTCTTCGTCTAAAATTAAATAGTTCTCTATTCTTTTAAAAGTTGCAAAAACTTTTATGTGTGTCATTGTGAAATTTAAACTATTAATATATTTAGATAACCTTTTGTTGGCAATAAGTATAAAAAAAAGTTCATATTTTGAGATGATATATTCATATAACATTTTGCATAATAACCATTGTGTTACTATATACTTGTATTAGTATATTATCAAACTGAAGTATGTAAATAGTATGAAAATCAAAATGTATCTTGCAATTTTTTATGAATGGAAATAAAGTACTTCTTCCGATCTTTATTAGTTTATCCGTTTCTTTTGCACAGTTTTAGGAGAAATAATGTTGTGTGGGACATAGAAGGAAAGAGAAACTATTATTTTAGGTTAAATTTAAAGCTGAATATATGTGTGATGAAAAGTTAGTGGTCTCATTCCAAAACTAGAAACGAAAGAAATAGGTAAACTAATAAGGGACATTTCAAAAAAAAAATACGAGTAAACTAATAAAGACCGGAGGTAATATATAAGGACTCGAATGTGACCTAAACCAAAGCGTTAAGTAGTTGACTACTCAAGTACGAACTAAACCAAATTTAATTCTAATCAAATCAAACGTAATAAGAACAACTTGTTTGTTACGTCTAGCTCTAACTAACCTCGACTGCATCTTTGATGGTTTGCACAACAATAGGGATGAGTGGAGTTAGCTCTGGTATCGTTTTGCCTTGATAAAAAGGACCATTGAAGTCATTTCCTCCAATTTCTCCCATCATCACCAATGACTTTTGGAGTTTTTCTTTAATTGCTGCAAATTAAACCATGCAATATAATTGTGCCAATATAACTTACGTAATGATATATCACTAAACATGTACTTCAAAGTTTACAAAGTTACAACCCCAAGAAAACCTACCAATTGATCAAATATTGAGTAAGTACCTGCTGGACTAGAATAAGTTGCTTTGAGGTGAGACTTAAACCAATCAAGTTGTGAAGCCAAGGAATTGGCTCCTATTCCGCCAGTAGCAGTAGCGCCGAACACCGCGAAATTAACTCCATGGGTGAAGTTACTTCCATTGGCAAGATAAGGTATCAATGGTGGTAGTTGAAAGTTCATTGCTATTGTACAAAAAATTTCAAAAAGTAATTACTTTGTATAAATAAGTAATGGTAAAAACATACCTAGATATCAACTTTTTTTTATCCAGTCATAGAAGAATCACGTGCAATTATGGTAGAGAATTGAACTATATAGTTCAAAACCCGTATTAGGAATTTGGAAATGAGCAAGATCATGGAAGAACTGTCCATGCCACGTCTTATTTCTCAAGGAGTATTCTTTTACTACTTTTTATTATCACGGTCGATCAGCTTATGAATGTCTTCGTACTGGACTTGATTTTACCAAAAATAATGAAAATATTTGATTTTTTTTTTCAAAAAAGAAAAAAATCTTCTTATTGTAATGTTGATTACTTTTTAAGTACTTGTAATAATAATATTATTTTATAATTAGCACGGAACCCAATATGTTTAACACTATTGTGATATCTAGAACAAAATTGCCAAAATGTTAAGACTCACTTAACAAATGGAAAACAAGAGCATGAAATATTACGTAGAGAGTTCTTGAAACATACCAATATAATCAACCATGATAAGGCCATCGGAGGCACGCCCCGTCGGCCGCTTTAAGGTTTCGCCGTAAGGAAGCCTCGCAACCGCGGACTTTGGCCCGCCGGGCAGCTGCCGAATGAAGTTGCCATTGTCGTTAAGGGAGTCTCCAAATTGGTAGATAGCTTCAAATTGTGTAGGCAAATTTAATGTGCCTTTGTTTCTAAGGAAGGGTCTTAGACTATTGGTAGTAATACTAGTAGTAGCACTAGTGCATGATAATGTAGAGAGTAAAAAGTAGTGCATGAACAAGTGAAACAACAAGTGCCTCATTTTTTTTTGTTTGTCTATCGAGTAAATGACTTGTGCACTACTGAATTTATAAGGGGTGTGATTTCTTAGGGGGCAACAACCAATTTATTATTTTTGGAAAGTATAAATGTAACATCTTTTAGGATTTTCATGATTTATTTGTTAATTAAGAAATATTTTACGACATTGATTTTGTTTTCTTCATATATATTTCCTTTATAGCATGTAAATAGAATCATTTTGAATATTTTTGGAAAGAAACCATCTAATGAAATATATATATATTTTTAGTTTTTTTATGATATAGTTCCAAAGATTTGATTACTTTCTTAAATTTTCTGATTTTGTGGTTTGACTTGATGGTAATAAGTAAGAATCACACATGCTATTCTTCTTCTTTGGCGTGTGATTTAAGTTTAGATAGATCCAAAGCATGCACATGAATTTTTTAATGCATCGATGTATAAACCTTCAATTAAATAGATGATTATCCTCCCAATACATAATTGTTGACATAATTACATAAATTAAGCTAAACGAGTCCATCAAAAATAAAATAAAAGCCAAACGAGCTATAGCCAAAAAAACATATAGCTGGCAAGATTCAAAATTATGGGTGGAAGTCCTATCATGGTCCATGTATACGGAACTACCATTCTGTCTCATAAGTCATAATATATATTTAGGGTGAGCAAAAGTATTAATGAGTGATTAGATTTGATGACATATCCTCTCATTACAACTTTAGGGGGCAATCAGCAATGGGTTACGATATGTTGTAAACGGGTTGTTCGGATTGGATATGGGTCGGGACAATTCGAATATGTTCAGTTTTAGGTATTCTGATTTTCGTGTCGGGTTCGAATCGAGCTTGATATTATATATATATATATATATATATATAATTAATATTATATATATATATTATATATATATATATATATATGCCAGGTCATGTTCGGATCTAAAAAGAGCAGGTCGAGCCCCTATTATAGGTCAAGTAAATATTTGTATTAAATATATAATTAAAATACAAAAAAACAACAAAAAAACTTACTTAATAATTAGAGATGACAGATAGGAGACATTATTAAAATAAATAATAGAGTATTAGAATAACAAAAAGAATTAAATTTCCGTTCATATTATAGTGAAAAATTATGGTTGATAGTATATATTATTCGAGTTGATTCACTACGGATCTAGTTAGTCTAATTCGCGTGGTGGGTTGGGGTCATTATTTCAAGTCTCGACTTGCCATTTTCATGTCTCAACTCGGATCGTTCGAGTCAGATCGTTTTTTGTTACGTTTATACTTAGGACCATTGGTGCATTAAATGTGCAATCATTATATAATAATGTGACAACTATTGGTATAAAACTAGTTATTATGCTCGGACTATGCCCCGAGTAAGAAAACATTTTATTTATTAATATAATACTTTATAATAATAACACTAAATACAATTTAGTCTGGTGGTTAAGACTTTAGTATATGTACTTTGAGGTCTCGAGATCAAACCCTATACTATGCAATTTCTAAATTTTTTTATTGTACATGGATCACATGAACTAAAACTCCCTATGGAGAGCGCCACGTGGCACTGTTTCTTGCTTATGCACGCCTTTTAATATATTTGTATAAATTACAAAAAGAATATATAATAAGATTAAACGTAGAAACTTGAGAACATTGAGGAAAATTGAAAGGAAGATCGTTTCAACAAGCAACATTAAAAGAGCAACGATAGAATAAGGCGATGAAGTGAAGCTGTGAAGTGCAACAATAGTTTTGGGGGGGTTGGTCGGCTAGGAAGTTGTCTCTTGTTTTTTGCTCGTGTTTCTAGTATCTACCTTATTATAAATATGTTTAAGCCGTTTTTATTCATTATTGATTAGCTAGAATTCACCCAGAGCTTGTTGAAACCCATTAAAAACCTACTTATGAGTGTCCCACATTGGAGAAAGAGGAGAGAATAAACCACTTTATAAGTTTAGGAGTTACTCCTCCTATCACCAATTGGTTTTACGATGGAACCTCCTAGCTTGTAAGTGGGCCATCAAACTCTCCTCCTCCTTATTGGGTTACCCAGGCCCATTTTCAAATAATCTAAATTTAACATGGTATCAGAGCATTTCTAAGGACACTCACAAGTGAGGGGGTGTGTTGAAACCCATTGAAAACCCACTTATGAGTGTCCCACATTGAAGAAAGATGAGAGAATAAACCACTTTATAAGATTAGGAGTTACTCCTCTTATCACCATCTAAAGTGATTAGTTAACCATATAAAAAAGTTTGTTGGGTCGTTCCGCTACCGAAAAGGTATCACAATAGTCAATCGGACTCTGTCGGCCCATTTTCCGCAAAACAGTTTAGGCTTTTTGTCGCAAATCCTTTTCAAACTTTTCCGCCAATCTGCCTACGTCAAGTTAGTTGGAGATTCACCTTGTGACCTTTCAAAGCCTTCCAACTGATGCGGTACTTGAGGATAGGGATTCTCCCTATCTTTTCCTCCCTACTCTCAAGTATCTAGCTCGCAAATACTAGACCAAGAAAACCGACCAGATTAAGTCGAGATAGGATCCTACTCCTTGTCATTAAAAGAAATTCACACTATTTTAGAAACGCCTCTCGTACCTATTCCTCTGGAATACAAGCTTATTATTATATTGGGATGTAACGAATATCATGTTTTGATCATATCATAGATTACAACGATTATATTAAAGATGATTTAACAATCATATAAAACCAATGCAAATAGCAAATTATACTAAGTGCTAAGAGCTGGTAAGTGATGAACCCTTTCTTCCATATTAAAATGCTTCCACATTACTTAAGATAATCTCTAAGGTTTCTAGGTTCTCTTAAACGTGTACGAAGATGTTTTTGAAGTGCAGGTACAAATTGTTGTAGTAAAAACTCTCCAACAAATATGTTTCCTTGTTGAGTCATATGCACTCCATCCCAGTTTATTCTTTTACTAGGGTCTTCACAAACTGAAGCTCCAGAACTACCACAACTTTTGGTGCCATAATTATAAGGATTATTACCAGCTCCACAACAAGCCTTTTTAGTGCCATCTTGCTCAATACCTGTACATATAAAATTAAGTTATCTCATTTGGACCAATAAAAGGGAGGATAACTATTTTGAAAAATCTAGTATTCCAATTTTTAAGTAGGTTTATACTTTCTCCGTTCTTTATTAATTGTTATATTTCCTTTATTTAGAAGTTCTATATATATTAACTGTTACATATCCATCTTTGGTAATATGTTATCTATATCGCTCTCCTTATCACATGAGTCCCTTTTTTTTTAATCTATGTCTATCTCTCTCCTACTTCCCCGTTCTTATTTATTCCTTGCAACAAGGGGGGAGGCAGGTGACCCATGTGTTGCAACTTGCAAGTACATGAAAACGAAGGAAGTATTTCTTAATACGTGCACTCCCGCCCTTCCTTATATGTAGTAATTAATAAATAACGGAGAATGTATATATATAAGCCCATATGAAACTTGCAAGAATATAATGTATAGGTGTACTTCTACACACTTGCACTAGAGTAGAAGTGAGAACTAGGGGTGATGAAGATCGGGAATCCGATCTCGATTTTGGAAAGTTGAGAACCCGAACCTTTTTTCATTGGCTTAGAGCTGATGATGCATGGTCGGACTTTGGCCAAAAAAGTGGCGCATTTCGGGCCAAAGCCTTGGGCCGGGTCAGACCAAGCAATGTGCCAAAATTTATGCGCCAAAGCCCGCTATTTAGGGCTGGGGCAAGCGAGCTTTCCAGGCCAGCCAAAATTTAGCCTTAAATTCCGCATTTAGGTTACTCATGGCCCGACTTTTTTCCCCCAAAAACTATGTCGGGTCGAGCCCAAAACGTGGGCCGAGAAATGTTTCTCAAAACATACTAATTCTCAGGCTGGGCCCAAGTTGATCACCTTTACATTGGTCGTATATTAAAACAAAACCACCAGATGCGGTTTTAGATCCAGAGTGGTTTCTTACTAGTTCCAGATCCAAAACCGAGTACCAAGAATTGTTTTTTCACCCGCCTAGTAGTAAACATAATTGTTGTTGCGGATTAACTTAGGTAGCCTTAATTGGCACTTATGTTCATTCAGTTCAAGATCAATATGTGTTTTTAAGGTAGAATATATAGCTTTAACTTGTTTCTCAAGAAAGGTGAACTCCCAATTAATTAACTACTCTTCAATTATTATCCAATATGAGCATGTAAGTTGATCATGTCAAAATTAATTACCTAACTGTGGAGCATTAATAATGACCGATATTAATGCAGAATAGTAGTCAGCATAGACAATAGCCACATCTGGGTGTACTTGTTGCAATTGTTGTATGGCTTGTAACAATTGTTGATTGTAGAACTTTGAGAAATCATTGTAGTCTTTCAAACACTCAAGTTCATCATATTTTGAGGTATCATTAGTTGCAAATTTAACTAGATAAAGTGGCACACAACCGATAGGAAAATTCCCTGGCACCACAATATTAGTAGCCCCAAAGCTAATCACTTCCTGAAATATAATTAAGCAAAACAAACATAGTTAATTAATTAGTTGAAACATATAGGAGGATACAAAGTTTTTTATAAATTAAGTCGTTAGGTTATTGATTGGTATTTATAACTGAAAAGTAGATGTGACATGCTATGTTGCTCAGACTCGGTATCCATGTCTGACACGGGTACGTGTCCAAGTGTCCGATTTAGTTATTTTTTTGGAAATTTTTCTATTTTTTAGCCCAAAACAAAGTGTCCAAGTGCCCCACCCATGTCCTAATGTTGAGGATCTGACACGAGTACTTGAGGTGAAATGAAGAGTCCGAGCAACATAGGTGACATGAGATATTGGTGTTTGTATTGTCAATTTCATGTTCAAAGTAATGGAGCCAAAAAGAATGCAAAATATAATTAAGAAATAATACAAAGTTTGCATGACCATGCAAAAAAAAAAAAAAAGATGTTCAAACTATATTTTGTAATCGATTGAATTTTTTCTTTTAAAATAATATGAGATGAAGGAAGTAGATTTTAGGCTCACCTCAATTGCATCTTTGATGGTTTTGACAACTCCAGGGATGAGCTTGCACACTTCTTGTATTGATTTGCCTTGATAGAAAGGACCATTGAAATCATTGCCTCCAATTTCTCCCATTAGCACTAGTGACTTTTGGAGTCTTTCTTTGATTGCTGCAATCATGCAAATACAATGGGATTGTAAAACTGTGCTTGGATAATTACATTACAATCGTGTTTGGTTGAGAGAAAAACATTTTCTCGGAATTCATTTTCCTTTTCAAATAAAAGATTGCCATATTTCCTTATTCTTTACCTTCCTCTTTCTAATACTCCCAGATTCATCATTATCTCTCGTATATTTTCAATTTTTATCGTCTCTTAAACTTTTTTTGCAAGGAGATAAATTTAAATCAACAAAATTACACTAGCCTTTTGCAAATATATTAGGAAATTTTTCATAGAAAGTTATTTCTACAAATAATATTTCCATCCCGATCAACCAAAAGCCTAAGATACAAAATTAAGAAGATATCTTAGATATGCATTCATCATACACTCGGGTGTACTATGTGTATGGTACACACAATGCGATATTTTGCTATAGAACCTCTAAATGAGCAGAGTGAGACTATGAGAGATTCAAATGACTAAATGAGCCAGAAAATAGTATTGAGTGTACCATGCTCATAGATACACCCTGGTGTATGATAAAAATTGCACTAAAGATTAATCGATTCAATGACATATATGCACCTTACCCATTGGATCAGAAAAAGTTGAGTTGAGATGACATCTAAACCAACTAAGTTGCGTTGCCAAGGAATAATCTCCACCATTAGCAGTTGCACCTACCACGGCGAAATTAACCCCTTGGGTGAAGTCGCTTCCATCGGCAAGATATGGGTTTAGTAGAGGTAGATTGAAATACGTTGCTACCATGCATAATTCGAAATGAAGAAGTTTAGTTGGTCTCAATCTGTCTCAATATATCAAGTAACAAAGACACAACAAATAACCATCATAATGAAGAAGAAAAAAATGTAAAGTTTTTGATGAAATAGTCTCATATTTGGTCTAACACGTAAAAATACTTATACAAAATTGGTTAATTCTTAATATGCTTGATAAAAAAAAATCTATAATGGTCCTTTATCATGTTATTCAATGTTATGCTAATAGTAGTGGTTTTCTTTTAAACAAGAGCAAAATTTTGGATCATGACAACTATACCTGGACATGGGCCGGGCGGGCCAATTTACGGGCTTGGTTCACGGGCATTGGGCATTGGGCACTGGCAGGCTAGGCTTGAGCCCGTGGATGGCAAACCGTGCCGGGCCTGAAATTTTCAGTTTTTGCCCACGGCATGGCCCAGGCCGTTGGGCTTGACTAGTGTTCTATGTTATTTTTTGTTTTTTGGCAATTTTATACTAAAAAACAAAGAAAAAGCGACATTCGGCCCGCGCGCCAGATAGGCATGCTCGTGTCGGGATGAGCCTCAAATAATTTTTTTTGACCGTGGCAAGGCCCACAGCCCATGTAGTGGACAACGAGCCTGGCCTTGAGCGGGCTGTGTCGTGCCGGCCCAAACCATGCTGGGCCGGGCCAACCCACGTACTGGCCGTCCCATGCCCACCTCTACTGACAATATAATAGCTTGGGTTTTCATATGTACAACTTTTTATAAGAAAATTGTTTTACCCCCTTACAAACCAAACAATGAAACATCAAAAAAGAAAAAACCCTTTACGAAAATATGTTTTTCTCGTAACCATCAAACGTAAATACATTAGAGATGAAGGAGAGTAGGAGAAATGTAGTGAGTTCAAGAAATGTACCAAAGTAATCCACCATTATAAGGCCATCGGAGGCACGACCCGTGGGGTAGTAGGTCTGGCCATAAGGGAGCCTACTATAGGCGGAGCTTGCGTGCTCTCGAACGTAGTTACCGGTGTCGGAAAGCGAATCACCGAATTGGTAGATGGCTTCAAACTCCATTGCCTGATTTAGTGTTTCTTTGATTCTAAGGGAGGCTCCTACACTATGTGGAGTAACAATAGGAGCACATAATGATGTGAAGAAAAGGCATAGCATGCGCAAGTGAGACAAGAAGTGTGTCATTTTTCTTTTTGTCGATATTGAGCAATGATTCGTGTACTAGTGATTTTACAAGGGGGATTGAATTTATAAGGGCCAAGGAAATCATTATAGTTAGAAACTTATTATGAAAGTATTTTGTATTAGTTTGATACTAGTATAGTACTCGTGCGATGCACGATTTATACAATTTAGATATTAAATTTACACTATTTCAAATATTAACTCTTTCATTTAAAGTTAAATTTCAAGTTAGTTTACCCGAACAGACAAATTGATGAAAGCATCCCGACCAGTGACTTGTAATCCTATAAATCGGTAGATGTAATCAAAAATCATCACTTGAATTTGACCTGATCTATGACCTAAGTGAAACAAATGACATGCTTGCCACATCTATTTACTCACAAATTTATTATATTTAAAATTTTAATAATTTTAGTTAAATATATGTCCAAGGATATCCATCAACTTTTGAGAATTTTGACATAAATTATCATCATTATCATTTATCACGCATCTGATGTATATTTCAAGAAAAACTAAGGCATGTAATTTATTAAGTATTATGCAAAAGGCGTTGGTGATAAGAGAATTGAGTGAAATTTGAGTTTCGTGAAATAAAGGGAATAAAATTAACACAATAGTGTTCATGGAACATTGTAAATGAGAGACATTGTGAAGGCAATTAAGCAACAAACTTGATAGCACAGCACCACCTCACATACACAAAGTAAACACTATGAGTCTATGACAGATTATTAGTTTTTAATGTCATATGATAAGTTCCCTCCATCTTCTTGTCAATTTCGTTCCATTAGAAGTTTTAACATTTCCATAATACCTATTGAAATTATCATATGAATACTGCCCACCAACTTCACAAAACTTATTCAACAAATCGAGAGAACAAGCTGGAAACTGAAGACAGGGAAGAAAACAAGACGAGAAATTGCCACCTATAGTTTGGGAATCAATGTTTATATGCTATGAATTCATCCATCTCCGATCAACCACTCGCTCTTGACTAGAAGTAGATCTTATTTCGAAAGGGATAACTTGTTGACTAGAATTCTCCTCGTACCACCTATCGTTGTAAAGTTCTTCTAATTCTAGTTTCCGAATCCACTAAAATATTTAATTCTCATAAACACATCATAAGGTATGGTCAAAAGAGTAGACGTGAATCATTTTCAACATTTCTTTAGCTCAAAATCGTACTATAAGTTACAAATGACAATCCTTATTAATGTAGCTTCTTTCCAAATGGTCCGTCCTAATGCTCAAGCTAGACTAATCTAAGTACATTCTTGATACCTGAAATTTATCAAAAACAAGAAAACATATGGAATAGGAGTACAACTGCAATATGAACCTAAATATGAATCTAAATGCTCTAAAATGCACCTAAAAATGATAATTAATATGACACATCAGATACAAGCACTACAAGAAATTGTAACGAGAATTCTGTCATTAACCATCATGAAAGGGGGTCATCATTGATGGAGAATTCCGTCATTAGCCCGTGGCAAAAGACATTTCTTAACGGGTGTTCCCATCGTTATTTGGTTATTAGCCCCGTCTCAAGAGGCACTTGTCACATGATTTTTGGCTCGTGATTATTAGGTTGTCATTAATGACCCAAGTTCTAGCAGTGAAGTTCATTATATTTCCATGCTTGATCACAACTAAACTGTGACATAAGAAATATTTACCGGGATAGGAGTCACTGTGATGGATTGAGCTGGTGCGTTGTGGTAAGGTGGTCTATAGTGGCTCAGTCGGGTGCTGTCGTGATCGGAGATGCAAAGACTTTGCGGTTGCAGCGATGACAGAGAAAGCAAAATAAATATTTGATTTCTTTACAAAGAGAAAACAAGAGGATAGTAAAACAAAAATGAGGTTTGCAATCCTAAACCTACATAGACTCACATTATAATTAGGAATTAGTTTTAAACAAGCATCAAATTCAGATTTCTTTTATTTCCAACACTCCTTTGAAAAAACATTCCGTACAAGTTTAACCTAGTTTCTCAAATATAGCTCGGATTTTCTTTTTCGAATCTCGAATTATTTCATCATATCCAAACCACCACCTTCGAGATCGGGTCGAATTATACCAGCTCCACTTATCCCCAACCCATTTCATAGGGAGCAATAAGCATCATTTATCTAATCTCATACATTTTCTCATCAGTTTCCACACAAGTGACGCACAGTCGCACACAACTACACAACATCAAGATTGGAAAAGAGGCACACCAAACAATTAGCGGGAAGTGACAAACAAACCATAACAATGCTACTTAGCCTTTATCATCATAGTACCAGATTTCATCAAAATCAACCGAAAATTTTCACTTTACACCATCATTTTTCTGCAACTCAACTGAATTTTCTGCTTCAACCGCCATAACCAAAAGCTTCAACTTCACTACCCCTTTTTATCAAATGTCATCACTACTATATAACTCCATTGTTGTTCCTTCTAATCTTCACCACACTAATCTTGGAAGCTTCAGTAATTTTTCATTACAACCCTTCAATTTTAGTGTAATTACTAAACTACCCATCTCAAACTCCACTGCTATTGGTTATAGTTCTAAACCTTTTGATTCATCATCAAAGAAATCATCTTGTTGTTGTTGTTGCTCCATGGCTGTTGAACTTGATTCCTCTTCTTCTGCTTCTCAGGTTCTTTCTTTTTCTTTTTTGACTTTCTTATTTAATAATTGTATTGTGAACTTGTGATTTTGTTGATATGTTTTATGAAATTTATGGAATTATGTTTGTTAATGAAGTAGGTTTTGTGTTTAGTGTTGCTAATTTGTGTACATTTGCTAATTTCTAAAAATATGAACTTTTGGAGTTGCAAAGAATATAATTGAGTTAAGTAAAATGGAGGTTAATGAAGTAGGTTTTGTGTTTAGTGTTGCTAATTTGTGTGCATTTGCTAATTTCTAAAAATGTGAACTTTTGGAGTAGCAAAGAATATAATTGAGTTAAGTAAAATGGAGGTTGTTCATAACATGTTGTGGTTGTATATTTAAGAACAAAGAACAAATGTTGTATATTGGCTCATAAATGTGGTACTCCTATATGAAAGGCAAAGTAGGACATTATATATTAGCAATATAAGATCATGAAATTTTGATTTTAATATACATATTTTTATAACAAAATCCAATTGAGAAAATGTTATGAACAAACTTCCTCGTAATCTTTATGAACTAGGTGTCACTCGGATGTTCGAACTTCGAATTGCAATCATATACTCCCTCTGCCCCTATATAGATTTCCCATTTCTCCAATGCACGTTTGCCAATGCGCAATTTTATTGTTAATATCTCTAATTACATATTAGTAAAAATCGTAAAAGTTTGATTTTCTAAATGTACACAATGAGACTAATCAAAGAAGACCCCACATGACTATGTTTTATCTTATACTATTGGAATTTTTTTTAGGATCTTCTTTACCTACGAATAGTGTCCAAATTAGACATGAGAAATCTATTAAGGGACAGAGGGAGTAACTTTTTTTTTCATTTTCTATGGGTGTGTAGTGTGTGAGAATTTGTGTTGGAAATTTGGCCCCTCAACTATATATCTCTAGACCTCCTCAAACTAGAGTTTGTTTTATCTTATTGATTTTGCTTAATTTGAACTTTTTGGTGGAACTTATTGAAACTTATTTGAACTTATTCTTTGTAAAATATGTTAAAATGAGTTTGATAGAACCACTATGTGGTGGTAATTGAAATATACTAAAACATATCAGAAGATGTTGAATAGAATAAGTGGTTTGTAGTTTGAAGTGGAATATGCTCCTCGGAAAATCTCACTTCTGTCAAGCGTATAACAATTTCAACCATGGTTTCTTGTGGTATATACTCTCTTGAAGGGGTTTTCCTTTGAGATGACACGTTTTTGGGAGAGTTATCTCTTCTGAATGAGAGACAAACTATTTCTTTTAGCAGGCTTCAGTGACTAAAGTTCTTTGATGAGGTATAGTTGGGATTCGTCTAATAACTAGAGCTTTATCTAGAACATGTGTTCCCTTGCTGGTTTCATGAAGAAAATTAGTCTATAAAATGTAGGTGAACCAACCTCGTGGGTTAAATATTGGTTGTTGTTGTTGTCATTGTACTATGCAGCAGTCATTAGGATGTTATTTCCTACGGCTGCGCTTCCATTTATTACCTTACAAATGTCTTGATGATTAGTGGATACTTCATTGTTGCAGAATGGCTTGCAAGGGAGTTTGAAGTATTGTAGAGCATATTGGCCTAGCAAGTATATCATTGCCTGGAATTTTGACGTTGGGAATGGTTCATACTACTTGTTTGCTAGTAAAACTGCTTCACTAATGGTTACAGATGCTGGGATACAAGGTCTGCTTTCTATGCTATATTTCTCTTATACAAGTACCTACGCAGCCTCATCCCTTGTAATATACTTCCTGTGCTTCTGAAATGATACGGCACAGTGATTTTTGCACTATCTTTATGCTAACATTGACCACATCTTTTACTAATATATAAAAATCAAATATTATTATCAATTATGTGATATGTTGATGGTTTAGTCTCAACCTATATTTTCTATACATCATCTTATTATAATTTTTATGAATAAATAATTAAAATATCAATGGTCAGTTTATGCATTTACAGGTTTGAAAGTCAAAGTATTGCATTTACTTAGAAACACTGAAGTATATAATTGAAAAAGATGCTCTACTCTAACTTGGCTGATATTGGAATTTATAGGTAGTGATGTGAAGATTAAGCTTGAGAAGGACAATGGAGGACTGCCAACCAATGTAAGATGATTTGATTTCAGTAAAATTTGAATTGCTCTTACAATTACCTTGTATTATAGTAAACAGAACATTACAGTCCGCTTCTCTTGTTTTATTCTTTTTTTTTTGATATATATGTGCATAACTTATACTCTCTTGCATCAAGTCTTCCTTATAAGTTCATATCAATATTGGCACTTGCAAGCATGATGAGTGAACTCATATTGGTAGTTCATACTTCATACTAATATATGTTTGCGAAATCGGTACTTCATGAAGAGGTGTTTTTCTTGATCTTATCTTATTGTTTTTTTAGGTCACTGAAAAATTTCCCCATATTAGGGGATACAAGCCCTTAAGAGCTCCTGCCAATCTGGATGTTGACAATCTGCTGAAGTGTCAACTAGCAGTTGCTGCTTTCAGTGGTAAGCTTTAACCCATGACCTCTCCCATCCTCGAAACAAATTTCATCAAAGTGTGTTTATTTGCAAGGGACATATGCCTATAGTTCTCCTGGTGTTCAGAATTTGACAGCTAGAAAGACATGTGAAAGTTATTCTGTAGTCTTCGTCTTCTTCTATGTTAAAGGGGCAATTGATTTCCTCATAATTCAAACTATTAAAAGGAAATAGAATGATGTTGTTAGTCGTCAATAGTTTGTATGATCTTCTCCCCCACCCCCCCCCCCCTTTCTTGCACATGTTGCTTATAAGTAAAAAATAATAATTCCCGATCTTTTGAAATTCATGGTGCATCTAATGTCCTTTATAGTCAACCAAATTTGTTTTGACAAGGATGCTTGTTTCCAGATCTCGTTACTGATAGACATTACATATAATTTTACAGCTGATGGGACTTGTAGAAATGTTACTGGGTTACAGCTACCCGGTGTAATCGATGAGTTATATTCATATGATGGGCCTCTGGGTGCTATCTTTTCGGAAGACTCCATATCACTTAACCTATGGGCTCCCACTGCTCAAGTACATTGTCCACTTCTTTCTGGGCTTCAAGATCTCTTTTTGTGTTTTTAAAGTTACTGTCAGTATATAACTGAAGGATTTTCTCTTGTATCTGTCCCAAACAAGCAGACTGTCTCTGCCAGCATTTTTAGGGACCCTTCAGGCGGTGAACCGTTGCAAACTGTCAAACTAAATGATACTAATGGTGTTTGGAGCGCTGTTGGGCCAAGAAGCTGGGAGGGTTGTTACTATGTGTATGAAGTTGATGTCTACCACCATACCACATTGAAAATTGAAAAGTGCTTTGCTAATGATCCATATGCCAGAGGGTATGTTAGTTTTCCTTTCAAAAAAAGTTACGACTTAAAAAAATGTATCCTGTATAAAAGCTTCCTTAGTTTATTGTATAAATACATTGAAAAACAGAAAGTAAGAAAGCAAGCTATATTTTGACTTATTTAGCTCTTTATGGATAAAAAGGATCCGTAAAAGGGATATGATATTGGTGATTCAATAGATTGAGATAGTAAGGGATAAGTAAATGTATATAAAGCATTTTTGTTTTTTAGTAGTTTTGATTTTGAATTTACCAAATATAGAGAAAATCATATGACCGTTGTTTTAATTATGTGAAAGAAAACAATTACACTTGAATTTAAAAATATAAAAATAAGATCTGAGTTTTTTCTGTCAACATTTATGCGTTTAAAGAGATAGTCATAACAAAATTCATTTTCACACTTATTAGAGATATATATTTATATATTCATTGTGTATTATTCAACATTATTGGAAGATAAAGCTAAAACTGTATAGTTAAATCATTAGTTATATAAGAATTTGAATAGAGAGGATAAGGCTGGACTGATTAATTATTCTATAGAGGGAAAATGTTATTGAGTTACATAAAATGGGGTTTTTGTTTCTCAATTCATAGAAGTACGTGAGTATAACATATTATTAGTATAGATGTTATGCGGTTTTGTTTGTCCATGAAGCTGCTGTGGTTATTAAAAGTACACATTCGGTCATTAATTGATGGCATTGATCCAACTTAAAATGGAGGATGATTTCTTGGGTTTCTCTGTTTAACTAGGATTTCAGCTGATGGAAGACGAACATTGTTGGCTGACTTGAATTCTGAATCTCTGAAACCTGAAGGATGGGAAAACCTTGCTGATGAGAAACCTCATCTTCTTTCGCCATCTGACATCAGTATCTATGAGCTGCATGTAAGAGATTTCAGGTAGGTTTCCTATTCTCTTGACAATGAGACGTATTAATCCTTCGGTAGTTGTTAAAATTATCTAAGTCAATATATTAGGAATCATTCTTTCGTACATAATTTGTTGCATCACTTTTGAATGGTAGTAATGTATGGAGACCAGGGAAAAATAATCACCTAATAATTTTGTAAAAAAGAAGGTACAGTAAAAAAAAAAGAACTTTTTGTTTTGCTTTTACATGTACTGTATTCTCTCTTCAAGGTATTAAGGCCTTAATGATTGTGCTCTTCTACAGCGCTAATGATTTTACCGTGCAACCTGACCTCCGAGGTGGATATCTTGCTTTCACATCACAGGTAGTTTCCTTTATTTTTCACTTGTATGCTCTTAAAGTCTATTTCTGAACCTGCATGGATGGTTTCTTCTGTAGTCTACCTCATCTCTGTACACAAAACCCCATTTTAAAGTGTGTAACCTATAATAAATTGCAGTCTGTTGAAATTTTCCCCTAAAATTACTGCCTTTGAGCTAGATAATCACTAAACTGAAAATAAGCGAAGAAAACCGAGATAAAGAAAAACCACCTGCCGTCAAGGTCTAAACAAATTTCATGGTATGTATAAACAAACCTATCTTAGCTTGCAAGATATATCAAAGTTTATACTTATATCTATAGCATATTTCGTGGGTTAAGATGCAGCATTAAGCAGAAGTTGACCAACCCATATATGTCAGGGTGGTAATATATTTGATGCTCTGCAATTTGAGATGTACTTAACTTTTCTTGTAGATGTTAAGTTTATAGTAATTTAGTGTAGGATTGACAGGGGATATGAGTGACCAGAGTCTTAGGATTGGTTGACATGGAAAGAGTTGAGAGGAGGTATTCTAGAGAGATCTGAGGAAGAAACTTTATTTGCATTATTCTCAAGTTCTGGTTTGTTTTGGTGTCTAACAAACACTGAGTGGCGATAAGTCAAAGCGTCAAACTAAGAATACGAGTTCAGCTGAGATAGGCTATATCTAAGTACTTTTTTTGATGGGCAGTCTACATCTAAGTAGACAGGAAGAGATACTGGAAGTTTGGAATCATACAGAAAGATCCTTAGCGTCTTTATTTCTTTGTTGTAAATCCAATTTAATGCTTTCTAACTCTTCATCTAAACCAAGTCTATTCAGAATTTCCTTACTTGCAATCATTGTGTATCTTCTAGCAGAAGGACAATTTCTGTAAAGTTTAAGTTCCCTTGACACCCCTCTTTCCTTTTACTTTTTTGTGTATGAAGTCTATATCAAGTTTTAGCATAAGCTGTCTCGTAGCTTGATGGATATATATATATTGAGTGTACAAATCACTATTTATATCTCCCAAAGAATGGTTTGGTTTTTGGATACAAGACCTTCATACTTCCTGCGGGTGAGAAAGAGTTATTAATGTAGCATTACTAATTAAACCTCTATGTGAAGGACTCAGCTGGTGTTCTTCATTTGAAAAAGTTGTCTGCTGCTGGTCTTACTCACGTGCATCTGCTACCAACCTTCCACTTTGCTGAAGTTGATGATGACAAAAAGAATTGGAAAGTTGTAGGTAAGTGTATTTCTGCCTTCTTCTCTACAATTCGATGTTAACCTGTGTAGATCAGAATGGCTTCTTATTGGTTCCAGAGCAAGCATTGCTGAAATTGTGTTAGTGGACTTCAGAATTAATTGGTTGCTTGATCAGGCCCTAGCTGAAGTTCCCATATAAATGTGTGTGTGTATATATATATAAATAATTCTGAAAATGTTTTGAGTGCAGAAGCTTCTTAACCTAACATGTGAGAACAAGCATCTTTCCATGCTTTTAGTTTGTATAGCTTTCAATTTTTGTTTTATGACTTTTGGAGGAGAGGTACATTTGACACACCATGTTCTGTTCTGCATCTATTTTTGTCAAGCTCAAATGATTGGGGACATTTTAATTTCCCAGAAGCCTTGGCTTGAAATAGAAATAACTTGGCCTTTATCCTTCCATGTGGTGACACAAGATTACGTTCTCCGTTTATCTATTGTATGGAGTTTTGGCAGAGTAAGGCTCCTTCTATTGGCTCTTAATTCTTGCTCTTTTGAACGTGATTTACTCCTTCAGGCTGCAATATCAGCAATTCTGAGGATAGTCTTACTCTTAGCTGATATGCCACAGCCCGCAGCATAAAAATAAACTTCGTTCGAGATTAGGAAGTTCCAAATATATGTAGATGCAGTGCCTTTACACTATGCCTTTTTGTTTCCCCCATCCCCACCCCCCAACTTAATAATAAATACTTTTTGTGCAGATACTAAGGTATTAGAAACACTACCACCTGATTCAGAAGAGCAACAAGCTCATATAACTGCCGTCCGAGATGAGGATGGATATAATTGGGGGTAAGCTCCAATCTTCTTAGTATAAACCTTTTTTTGCAACAATATCTGATGTTTTATCAATTTTTGTCCATTCTACGAAGGTATAACCCTGTTTTGTGGGGAACTCCTAAGGGAAGCTATGCAACTGATCCAAATGGTCCGAGTCGTATAATTGAGTTCAGAAAGATGGTTCAGGTGTGTCTCTTTCCTTCTACTTGAAGTGGATAAAAGAATTATCTTTTCTAGAATAGAATTCAAATACGGGTACCCATTCTATTATTCTATCATAAAACTAAGAAAGCCTTTTTGGTGACAGGCGCTAAATCATATTGGGCTTCGTGTAGTGCTGGATGTTGTCTATAACCATTTAAGTAGCAGTGGCCCATTGGATTACAATTCTGTCCTGGACAAGGTTGCATCTTGTTCTTTTGATATGATACTTTCCATTGAATTTCTCCCATTTGTTCGGTCAGCTGATATACACACCATTACTTTTGAAAAGATTGTTCCAGGTTACTACTTGAGAAGGGATGCTGATGGTGCTATTGAGAATACCACGTGCATGAATGACACTGCTAGCGAGCATTATATGGTTGAACGTCTGATTTTGGATGATCTAAAATCTTGGGCAGTCAATTATAAGGTGATTGAGTATCATTATTTCATCATAGATTGTCTTGTGATTTTGTCATAGCGTTGGATTTAAACAAGAGAAGCATTTGAATGTCATCTGTATAAATTATGGCTTTCTTTTAGGCCTCCTATTAACTGAGAAAGAGCGGCAGATGACTGTTGGGTGTTTTTGCTATTAGCTTTAGATGGCTTGGGCATAGGTCTTTTTGAATTGTTACCTAGTGTTAAATTAGGCTGAGATTTTCCCTATTTTGTCAATTTTTTCTCTGAAATTTTTGGACATTTTTCAAGTTTGCGTTCTCATTTTTATATTTAAATGTCTGAAACTTGTATTCTATAATCATCTTTTGCCAGGTTGATGGTTTCAGATTTGATCTAATGGGCCACATAATGAAACATACGATGGTATGAAAACTATTTTCTGTGCATTATTCTTTATATCTATAGGTTGTGCTACTTTTATGCGTTTGTAGTTTTGATGTCTCTTGCTTACTTTCGTCTTCCCTTTTTCTTACAAATAAACTTAAGTATTTGTTGATGGAAGACATTAGATTGCTTGTATAATGGACACATACATCTGAACTGATATTTATACCTCCAAGTGGAGCCACAAGGGAAAAAGTAAAGGCATTATAGAAAATTTACATCAAATGCATGTGTCTGTGGTTCGAAAGAAGGCTCATAGTAACGTGCACTGTATCATTGTAAAGGTATATAAGGGAATCAGGCAGCAATGTGGCCATTATCATCATCCATCCATGTTTGCCTGAGTTTCACATATCATATATGCAAAATGCAAAAAATTTCTGCATGCAATGTCGACCAGAAAAATTAAGTGGCTAATCTATCATCGATATAGTATGTATGTGGAAGGAAAGTGACTAATGTGTCTGGATTTTTCAGTTTTCCTTTTAGAATTTGGAATGTAATTTGGGTGAAGATCTTTGTTTCGTTGGAGTATCAAATTAGACGGTACAGAAAATTTTTAACATTTTCGGAAAAAAGTGAGTTGAGCATGATCAATCTATCAAGCTCTTTTGTAGACTTGTCCATAAAATTCAGTACAAGCAGATTGTAGCTTTCTATGGGCTGTAGCGATGGTTACCTACTTACCTTTGTGAAGGAGAAAACTCCCCAGATTAGTTACTATTTACACACCCTCAGTCTGAAATCTACAAGAAAGCTTACTCTTGTACTATACTTCAGCAATAAAGAAAACTGATCAAATGCTTTCCAGAAGCAACTTTCACTGGCTATTTCTTCTTGCTGTTAGAAATTTCTAAAAAAAAAATTCTAGTAAAAAAAGGAGAAAAGGTGTGAATGGCGTCTACTGTTGAGTGTATTAGACCATAAACGTAATATTTGGTGAATGCTCTTAGCTCAAGACCTGATAACTACTATGTAGTTTGCTTCTGGTGTCTGAATCTAAGTAATTTTATTTACTGGTTTCAGGTGAAAGCAACAAGTATGCTCCAAGGCCTGTCAAAAAGCAAAGATAGGGTAGAAGGTTCAAGCATCTATTTGTAAGTGTGCAATCAGTTGGCAAACTTAAATTTGTCACCTGTAGTTTCTGGATTCCTCTTTCCATGTTGAGTTTGTGTTGTCCGTTATAGTCTCTGTTTATTCTGGTTTAATTTTGTTGTTTCGATCATCATATGCTCTTCCTCTAGATATGGTGAAGGATGGGACTTTGGTGAAGTTGCAAATAATGCACGTGGTGTAAATGCGTCTCAACTAAATCTTGGTGGAACAGGGATTGGAAGGTACATGTTAAACATTTACTCCTTAAATTTGTTAACTGATTTTATATCCAAAAAAATTGTTAGCTGGTATGATGCGTTTGTTTCTGTTATTTTCATATGTTAGTGAAGATGTAATCTGACAATGATGTGGTTCATCTCTGTTCAGTTTCTAATACAATGCACACTATAACTGAGGCTAACTGTTATCCTTATCTTTGATTTATATTACTTGTATTAGAAACTGAAGGACTTGACAATGATGTGATTTATATTATTTATATTACCAAAAGGCCAGTCTTACAAAACTAATACTTGGTAAGACTGGCCTTTTGGTTGGGTACCCTCTCCAAGAACTTCCCTATAAATCCTTCATAACAGAACATCTGTGGTGAGCTTGAATAAACCTAGGTAGTGGCTCTAGGGCCCAGACAACCGACGAAAACACCACTGACCTACTATGCTCTTTGGTTTCTATTAAGTTTATGCTTGGAGATGATTATTCCTGTGGTCTTAAGTGGACTGTAAAGTATTCTCAATTCATGGTAGTTCTTTTGTCTTTTCAAAAATAAAGAGTTCAACACTGCTCTTGTGGATGTAAATTCTTAGCCGTGCAGAATTGATTTTCAGTGCAATTTCTAATATCAAATTTTGTTCAGCTTCAATGATCGAATTCGAGATGCAGTGCTTGGTGGGGGTCCATTTGGTCCCGCTTTGCAGCAAGGTTTTGTGACTGGTTTATCTTTACAGGTAAAATGTTATTTCTGCAAACCATTTGTTGAGTATTTGTCTTTATGGTTTCTCTTTGTTAAAACTATGTTGCTCGTACTTGGATACTCATGGCAATCATGGGTATGTGTCCAATTATCACACTCAGCTATCTATGACAATTTTCTATGTTATTGGTCCATAAGTGTCAAATCAAAATCCACACCATGGAATTAAATCTCGTCTGTTTCATTATGAAACAGCTGTTATATAACGGATATTAGATTTGGCGTTCTGCAACATGTTGTTACATAGCGGCCAGGATAAAATTCATGTCCGTTTCTCGCTCGTCGGCTACATGATGGTGACTTACTGAGTCACCACGATAAAATGTTTTTTTTTCCGTTACAACCTGTCCTTGTCAGAATTGGGCAAAAAAAAGAGAAAGGAAAAACATACATTGCAATAATAATCACATGCACACGCCAAGAGAGGGAGAAGAACTTTATGTGGGCATTCTGGTTGGGTAATGTATATGTGTTGTTTCTATTTATATTTATAACAGAATGCGGCATATATGTATAAAGTAATTAGTCATTCACCAAGTATATTATTCAATCGTATGATAGGTTTGGTCATATTATGATGAAAAAGTATTACTAATGCAAATCTGAGGCTAAAATTCTAAAATGTCAATATTTTGAAAAAAATTCACACTGTTGCATTAGCTGCGATCCGTTACATTTATCCATTACAAGCTGCTTCCACAACATCGCGACCGTTACCATGAACCTGCACGCATCTACAATTTTTTTTTCCTTGTGTCCAAGTGTTAAGGATCCGACATGGGTGATTGAGGTGAAATGAAGAATTAATTAACATAAATTGGAAATCTTCGGAAATCTCAGGTTTAGAAAGTATAATAAATGAAAATGAAGCAGCAGGCATTCTTTAATCTCTAACTTGTTGATTATGTTTAGGCATTAACAGTTGTCCAATCATGTATTTTCCCATCAGTTAATAGTTCTTAAATTGCAGCCTAATGATCAGGACCATGGTGGTCAAGCTAATGCAGATCGTATGCTTGCCGTATCAAAAGATCATATTCAGGTTTTATACTCAGTGCCTCTATACTTATACATATTTCTTTATTTCTTTATTTCTTTTATTACACTTGATTACAATAATACTGTTTTTTTTGTTGATGTAAACTAGGTTGGGCTGGCTGCAAACTTGAGAGACTATGTCCTAACAAATTGTGACGGGAGAGAGGTAATTTCTCTGATGACTAAGTCCTGTCTGTAAACAAATTCTTTTACTTGGTGTATTTACATGTTATTCTAACAGTCATTAAACTGTAATGTCACTAGACACGGTTTCAATGTTTCTAGAGATTTTGGCATCACATTTTCCATGTCCTTGTCTTTGCTATACATTAGGGCCATTTTCTTCTATGTATCCCTTTGTTACTATTTGATGACTTCACAAGACTCGACTTTTTAGAGTGATTTATTTATAAACCCGAGTTCTCTTTTGCTATGTGTTCTTTTGCTAAAACTATTTGAAAAAGTAATAAATCTTATTAGCAGTATCATTGGTCATCAATCATTTCCTGAATTTCTAATGTGATATTTCCTATATGTATTTGACTAATATCACATAACATCTCATCCTTTTATTCTCTGTGGGTCCTTAGACTGAAAGTTTTTTTTTTTTTCTTTTGAAAGGCCTTGACTGAAAGTTGAAGGTTGATAATTAGCAGCAAAGAGGCATTGAATTAGGAGAACATACCTGTATAGCTAAGTAGTTAGTCTAGAAACTAGGTGTTCATCTATCTACAACTCTATCTGTATATATAGTAAGGATTTTTTGAAAATAATACTAGTATTTGTAAAAAAAGTTAGTACAGGAAAGTTGAGCGTGATAAGCTTAATGTAGAATGCATCTGTCAAGCAAGATGATTGCTAATTCCTTGACTATGGATGTCCATAGCAGTCATAAATCCTCTATGAACAGTTGTAGTCCTAGACTATTTGGGATATCTTTATGGCCGCAATCTTAAATCAGGAGGTAATGGTAATAAATTTTACTGTAGTGTTATGCGAAAAGTTTTGTGCCAATATATATGGTATTGAAACTCCATCCTTAAATATGATTTTTCCTTCATAAATTTTCATTACCACTCGCTCAATGCCACCTTCCAAAGTGGAGATGGATGATGGTGATGATTTTTTTGCAAAGGAGAAAAAATGTTTGGGGGTAGATTTGCATTGCCTTGGATATTAACATGGCACTTCCCATACAAAATGTCACTAAGGTTCATTTCATTTATAACCATTTGCGAAGTGGGGGATTAGCCTCCAATTCTCATCAGATGACACTATGTAGAATCTTGTACGCCACTGTAAATGCTATTTAGCATATATATTTTCTTCCTTTGCTGGGCAATTTGTATGAAACCTATTTGTGTGAACCTTTGCCTTCCAGGTAAGAGGTTTTGATGTTCGAACCTATGGTGGATCACCAGTTGGGTATGCTATGCAGCCAATAGAAACTGTGAGTATCAATTTAAATATCTATTTTAATATCAAATTTCATCAGATGCATCTTGAGGCTTCTGAATCTTCTAATTTTATTTCCCTTTTCGTTTTCCTTATTTTTGTAGATCAACTATGTCTCAGCTCATGACAATGAAACTCTGTTTGATATTGTCAGTTTGAAGGTATACAAATTTAGTCACACAAGTCATTATTAGTCAAGTCTAACTTCTCTTGATGCGACATGATTCATTGGTTTCATTGGTTGTCCAGACTCCTACTTACATCACGGTGGATGAGAGATGTAGGATAAATCATCTAGCTACCAGTATCATAGCACTTACTCAGGTTACAACTCTTGCTTCTTGATGTTTTGCAACTTTATGTATTCTATTATATTATTAATGCCTATTGATAACAATTTTAGTTATGATCCGAGTAAAGGAGATTTATTTATACATATTTCGTCAGCAGTCTAAAATAAGTCACATACAATACAAAAAGCTTAAAAAAAAGGGCTTCTATAAAGTTTTCTTTGCTACGACTAGTGCATGGATAGTTAACATTGAAAATTCACGCTCAAAGAAGCTTGAAATGTGCTTAAACTCGAATGCAAGTGTTACCAGTCAAGTCGACTTTCCCCAAGCTCGGCCTTCATTTGGCTTAACATGTTAACTGGTATTTAAGAGTCACGGAGAGAACATTGTAGTAAGGAAATGTGATGAAGTGAGGTTAAAGAGCCAGATCAAAGATGAACATGTCCAAAAAAGTGAAAAGAAAAGATAATGAATAAAGGGTCCTTCACTTGGTGTTACTGGATCCCAGGTTAGAACCAGAATTCAACTAGTACCAAACTGAGACCTAATGGCACTGCTTGCATCATAGAGAATTATTGATTGATGCTTTTTCATCATCTAGGGTAAGTACTACGTCCGTCCCCAAATATTAGGTTACGCTTAACAATGAATTTCAAAGATAGATTGCACTCATATTATGAAGATGTAAAAATTAACCTAGTGAAGGTTAGTTGTGAGCTTGTGGCATTGTAAATTAATTTCTTAAGGATTCCCGATCAAATGTCGGTTGTTCGTGGGTTTGACTGGTAAATATTATGACTCAAACCGTCCAACGCATACCTGGGAGATCAAAGACATTGTATGGTTGAAAAGTCTCTTCATGAAGAAGAATGTGATGTGGCGATAGGTGAAGTAATGTAGAAAGGATTAGATTTTGATTTATTGATGGAAAAATAAATTTTATTCATGATATATCTCTTCACATTAGAAACTTATATTTGGAGAACAAGTGTTATGTTTCTTGTGCACATGGTGCAGTTTCTGCTCTTAGTTCATAGGATTTGTCTCCTGTTGTTGCTGGATTAACATCCGAACCACTACTGCAAGTCAGTTTTAATGCATAAAGCTGGACAATTTTCTAAACTTTAGCGTATCAATCAAACCTAAATACCTCTGATTGAAATTTAAAACTATATGCACTATATATTTATTTGTATAAAAATAATAAGTAAATTTAAAAGTTAAAACTATATGCACTATATATTTATTTGTATAAAAATAATAAGTATATGTTCTCTAATCTGTTCTTAATTTCAGGGAATACCGTTTTTCCATGCCGGTGATGAAATGCTGCGCTCAAAGTCCCTTGATCGTGATTCTTATAACTCTGGGGATTGGTTTAACAGGTTTGTCAGAAACTCATAATGCCTGATTCCTTCTCAGTTCAAATGTCTGCACGGTGAATGCCATTCATTTTTCCAACACTTTATGATGACTGGCTTCACTGATTTCAAAATGTGGTATCTATCTCCTAATGAAGTCCTGTTTTCCTGTCTTCATCAGGTTGGACTTCACCTACAACTCCAACAACTGGGGTGTTGGTCTTCCTCCAAAGGATCACAATGAGAGCAAATGGCCTTTGTGAGTTTTGTTTCGTTGAGTAGCTTTCATTAAACTACCATGGATTCATATCATGTTGCCATTATTATTGGCTTCCTGTTCATGTTGAATACTTAAGTCTCATGCATCTGTATTGTTTTATCTTTTTACTTTTTCAGTATAAGACCAAGATTGGGAAATCCATCCTACAAGCCTGATAAGAGCCACATCATTGCTGCTGTTGAAAATTTCACGAACTTGCTGAAAATTAGATACTCTTCCCCACTTTTTCGTCTAAGGAGTGCGAAGGATGTTCAGGTTAGCACATCCTTTTGCATTACTATGAAACTAATTCTCTGAACGGCCTGTGTTGGTAAGTGATTTGAAATGACGGTAATTGTGATGAAAGTTAGTGTAATTTGATAAGGGAAGTCTCATGTCGATTGTCGAGGTCCATGGTTATGTTTTGCCACGCGCAAACAACTATTTTTTCATAATTTTTCCTTATCATCCATTACCACTTGAATGGTAATGAATTTTATGAAGAATAACTCGGAGATTCATCACCATTGCCATTAGCATGAGAGTTTTCTTATAGAATTACATTCATTACCACCACCGCTTTTTTTTATTACTGGCTACCAGATAGGCCATAATAGTTGCACACTACTTCTAGTAAGCAGCAACTAACTATTTCGGGCATACTACATGCTGATATGAGATCTTACTGCTGAGAAACATCAAAAGATTCTGTATTTCTCATCTTGGCATTCTAGAAATCAGAAATTTTCTTTTAGTTAGTTAGGTTACAGAGTAATAAAAACTATTCTTATGCATATGATTTTTTCTGTCTCAGGATCGAGTACGCTTTCACAATAATGAACCATCTTGGATTCCTGGGATTATAGTTATGAGCATGGAAGATGGTCATGCTGGTTCCCCTGCATTGTCACAAATCGATCCCAAGTAATCTTATGAAATGCTTGCACATCTCTTGAGTGAAAGTTTATAATTTGTTTTGGTTGTTGCACAAGAAGATTTATCTAAATTAATGTTCCTTTTCTCCCATATTCTTTGAATTCAATTTTGCAGGTTCCAGTATATTGTTGTACTAATCAATGTTCGTCCCACTGAAACCAAGTTTTACAACCATGATCTGCGAGCTAAATCCCTACAGCTGCATCCGATACAGGTACATTTTTCCCTTGGGACATTGTTGGTTGGAAGGAGAATATTTTCCTAGTAAATTTGTTTTCCCATTTTTCCTAATTTGGTAGTAAATGGTGGAAAATAATTCTTTTAATGATAGATAACATTTTCCTTTCTAAAAGAAGGAAAGCCACAGTTTCCCTCATGTTCGCGACCTTGCTCTTTGTCTTCTCCAAGTCATTTGTCCCCGTCATCTTCGTTTTTTCTTTTCTTTCTAACTGGTCTGGTACGAAACCAAACAAAGGAGAATTATAATTTACAAATTACAACAGTGGTATCTCTTGTAAAAATATTCCATCCAACCTACAAAGCCTCATTCTTGGTCCAAATAAACATTATGTGCTTCACTACTCATTAGAAAGCTCCTGTCATTAGTGATAATTTTGTATCTCATAATTCTTGTAATCTTGTATAAACCTTCATAGTTGGAAGTAAGACATAATAATCCTTGTCATCCTCATTTGTATGCTTTGCTGTGCCCTTCTGCAGTCGATGTCAAACGATGTGATTGTCAAGCAGTCGAAGTACGAGCCATCCGCAGGATGCTTTACTGTACCCCCTAAGACAACCGCGGTGTTTGTTGAGCCCCGACAGAGTTAAGCTGAACTCAGAGGTTGTTGTCTGAGATCACGACTGCCTATGGCTGTCATAAAGAGGAGTTTCTTTCTAAATAATGCACGGTTCAACAAAATAACTTAAGCCTACAACTGAGGCCTCATAGTACTTACATTTCAGCAAAAATAAGTGTACTTTGTACCAATCAAGCGAGCAGGTGGCTCAGGTGGTTAGAACTTAGAGCTATTCTCTCTTTTATCTCCTTGAAGTTAGGTTTAAATTTTCGGGATATTACACTATATGAATAAATAAAATAGAAAGGGTGACAAATTTGTTACTTGTTCGTCCCAATAAAGGGCCTCCCAAGTCCCAAATCTTATGTGTTGTGTAGTCCTTTTGTGACTCGTAAATAAAACAGTGACTTGTTATATTTACGTCGAATATCAATATGGCTCGATAAGTTGTACTGATGTAGTAGTGTTAAATGTAACGATCATTCAACACCTAAAATTCCTTTTACAGGAAGAAGTAAAGAAGATTATTGACTTATTGTATTGTTTTCATCATATAGCATACCATATTGAATTATTGATTGATAGTTTTGAAACATTAAGACGAGATTTAACCAACAAAGTTATAAGGAAATTTATTCGAAGGGACAAAATAATGCTCAAAGCTATATATAGAGGTAAATACAACTTTGTTAGGGGTGTGACTTGATCTCAAGGGTCTTGGAATCGGAGGTTATTCTTAATTCCTTACATCACTAGGCTAACACCCGCAGCTTGGATTCCTTCCTATATGATCTAGTTATAAGGAATGTAATCATATCATATATTGTACGTTTGTTGAGAATAACGTAGGTATGTTAGTTGATAGAATGTCATATATGGTTTTATTATGATAATAGGATTCTAGTATTGGGAGATAAGATTAAAGTTAATAAGATAGAATTAGGAGATAAAAAAAATGGCGTCCTTCATAGAGAAATTTAACAGAAGGTGTTCCTGTTTGATTGGTGATTGATGGATTGTAACATTTTCATCATCAAGAAAGAATAATTCTCTTTTTTGTTGAAGTCGACATCACTGGTTTTGTGCATCTCGACTCTTTTTACTTTTCAATCGTATCGTCCATAAAATTGTCGTTACGATTGCGGGAGGGTGTTGAGGATAGTTATCGTAGTTGATAGAATATTATATATGGTACTATTATGATACTAGAGGTCTAGTATTAGGAGATAAGATTAAAGTTAATAAGATAGAATTAGGAAATATTTTACAACTATGAGTCTAGTTGGATATGTTGTATGAGTTAATGTTTAGTAAGGTTTGCTGACCATGTAGTATAAATACGTGATTGATTAATGAGAAAAGATGTGAGCAATATTGAGCGAGATTGGTACGGGTTACTAGATAGAAACTTAACAACGTGTTTTCTTAATGCCACAGCTTTACAACTTCATTTCTTCTTCATTGATCAGCATTACACAAAAAAAAGCTTGATATTCAAATAATTATGTCATGAAAAATACACGTTACTTAATGGATCGAACTTACTAAAGTGTATATATTATGTAATTATGTGCATCTGGCAACCCTTTGATTGATAAATTATATATGTCATATGTGTTGATTGAGATTAATGATTTTGGTGCATTAGGAGACAAAATAGCACATAGATTGATAGATATAGCACTTAGACACGCCAACCCACTAATAATAGCTCTGTAAAAATTATAGTCTATCAATCAATTAGCAAATTTCTATTCAGCCAAATCAAGATATTGTTGTACATATTATCGTAATAAAACATGGAAACCAAGCTTTAGTGTGAGCATGAATAATATGAGCAATCTGCCAAATACCATACATGATTAATATAAGTAATTAAGATAAGATAAATACACAAATGAAGTTTGCTTGCATCCTGTATTTTAGTCCTTAACCAAATCCATTTTAGTAAAATGACAAAAATATCCTCTTTAAAGCTCAATAATCAATTCCACATATACAAACTAACATTGTGGAATTACGACAAGTCACATGATGAAGAGGTCATAGGTCGGATCGGGTTTTGGCAAAAAATAAAATGACCTATTCTAGGCCAAGGTTTCGGACCGAAATTTTCGGTAATTCAAGCAGGCTTTGGACCGGGTGAAAATTTAACCTGATTTCCCATATTCATGTTTTCTGTGGCCCGGATTTTTTGTCCGAAAATCGGGCCGGGATGGTCCCGAATCACAAGTAAAAAATTATCTCCAATATTTGCCCATTCTCGGGTCGAGTTGGACCCATGTTTATCACCTCTAACTTAATGTTACTTACTACCTTCACCAAAATCATGGCTTCAATCTCACATAATCTCCCCCCCCCCCCTTTCCCCACACGCAAATATGATCATGTGAAAATCATTCCTTATGCTGAAAAGGCAATATGGAGCAAAAATTTGTTGAAGGAACAAAAGTTTCTTAAAATGAGTAAAAACATAAATTGAGTAAAAAAACATATGAATAAAAATTTGTAAAATGAGCAAAAGTTTCAAAAATGAGCAAAAAACATAATGAGTAAAAATTTGTAAAATGAGTAAAAATTTGTAAAATGAGCAAAAATGTTGGTTTTAAGTTTTCATATTGAGGCTAATTTTCAGCGGTTCCTGCCTCTATATAATATATCATTATCCTTATGTGAGAACATATATCATATGAGAGGGCATATTTATGTTTAGAAAGATACGCAACACTTTTTAGAACATATTACGATACGTTTTTAATATTTAATAAAAAAAGTTATAAATTTTTTGATATATATCACTCATGTCGATAAAATAATTTGAATCCTTTGTCTATTGTTATTGGAAAAAAAATTATCCTTTCTTTTTTTATTAATATTAAGTAAATAAATGCCAAACGCGAGTCGATGACCTACGCATAAAGTAAGAAAAAAATTTGGATTTGAAGTAAAAAACAACTTCGCAAACAATTACTTATATATATTTCTATAATTTTGTTCGGATCAGAAGAGTCCTCCAAATACTCGAGTCTTGATTAATGATCCATTTTCATTTTTGTCGAATATCAACAGAGAAGAGAGGATAGGTTCATTACATTTAAATAAAGGACATACTGAACTTTTTGTTTTTAGAACATTATTCAATATTTTTTAGAACATATGCTATGATTTTTAGAACATGAAAACATCTTTTTACGTAAGAAACTAATCAAAACACACACACAAACACATATACACACACACATATATATATACGTGATTTGAATTTCCAAGCTTATGTCCTTAATATATTAAGTATCTTCTAAAATATTCTAAGTGTGTTTCAAATTATTTCAAGTATGTCATGTTCCAAAGAAAAAGGTAAATAATTATTAAATAATTTTGAGAAATTTTGGTGTATTTTTGGTAATTTTCAGTTGATTTTTATTTTGCTTTTTAATTCCAAAAATGCGGAATTCATGGTGAGGGAGGTGCAGAAGTTTCCTACGCAAATTCTCCTCTTGAATGTTCTAATTATATGTTTTGAACAATTTTTGAATTTCCAAACATTGTAGAATGATTATCATCTAAGATTTATTTTTATTTTTTCATATTGTAATATCAGTATTTGCAAAGCATACAATAATATTCATATTTAATTATTTATTTTTTTCTTAAATTATAAATTAGAAACATCAAAATTCTAGTGCGACTATTTAAAACACGACAAGAACATATGAGTTTGGGGTTACATACTTAATTTACGAGTCTTAACCACTTTCATCGTGGTTTGGTGTGGCCGAACAATTTCTTGGCCATTTTTTCTTTCCTTTCTACATTCAAATTGAAGTTATGTTCTTGGATAATCTTACATTTTTTCTATACATCCAAATTTACCTGTATGTACGTTTTTACAATTTCTTTTCTACTCGATCATTTGTTTTTTTTTAAAAACTCTTTCAAATTTATTTTTGTATCCATATAAGCCACGAAAGCAGTACAAAGTACAAAGAAGGGGAAGGGATTTGAAGTTGTGACCTAACGTTCACAGCACCTCAATCTTAACCACTAAGCCAAGCCGCCAAAACATCCTTGGTAGAACTCTTCTCTTCCAAATTAGCAATTAGCAATTAGCAATTAGCAATTAGCAATTAGCAATAAATACCTGTAGTACCCAAATGTATAATGGAGATTCTAATTCTTTTAGCAAATGAAGCTTCCTATTCAATAGGATAAAGAGCCAATTTGTGATAAATATCAACTATCCAGGCCATATGTTTTAGCTTTTCTGTGTGCTTAAGCGTCCATAATTCTTTTAAGTAGTGGACGGTGGATTGCGAGACCTGAGTAGTCATAGATCACCACTTCGACCGTGGTTATCATATTAATATTTAGCTAACCTTAAAGTCTTAAACCATAAATATTTCAAAGAAACTGCCCCCCTACCTACCCTCCTAAACCCAAGATGTTGAGTGTTGAAGAGAAGTAGAAAAAATCAAACTAGAAGAGACGAAACCAATTTGTATTAAACCAAAAAAAAAAATAGCTTTTAGTCCCGGCAATTTCCGTGTTATTAACATTTTCATGTTAAAAGATATCATCTAATGTTGCATAACTTATGGATTAGAACTTTCGTATATTAACTTGAGGTCACGTGATCATACTTTATACGGAACATGTTTCTAATTTTTTTAAAATGTGCAAAATGATGATATGTAATGAACAACTATAAGGCGAGTGCCATGTAACGCGTATACATGTTTAAAAACGCTTTTTAATACGTTAGTATAGAAGTATAGATAAGGCCATAGGGGAGGAGCAATGGTAAGAGTTACAAAAAAACATCCCTAAATACAAATTATCTCATATACGTATGTAAAGATAGAAAGTAAATTTGACACTTATGAGTTGTATGAGCTACTCCAATGTTAATATGAAACCTTGTGTATGTTTGTTATGCGGCGAGACTCTCCTCGTACACAATCATGCATGTCTTTGTGCATGTGTTGTTGCATGTGGTCATGTTGGGTGTTTGTGCGTAGATGATATATGTGGTATATGCAAGGAGTATAAAGTAAGTTGCAATTCGAGCAGTAAGTCCAGAGAATCCGCTTTGCTCGAAACAAACGGGAAGTAATGGCTTTAGAACGCCCGGCCTTCAACACGATGTGCCTGCTCCTGCTTAAGAACTCTATTATATACTCCTGACAAATTTTTTATTCACCCTATATTCCCATTTTTTCATAATTTACCATATACCTCCAAGTTCCAAAAAAAAAAACCTTTTAGCTAACGGACGTTAGATCTCCATTAGTGGATAACCTAATTAAACCCTCTAACCCTAGTTAACTCATCTAAACCTAACCCTAATCCTAATCCTAACCTCTAGTCTAATATCCTAATATCAACCACCCAACCAACACCACATGACCCCTACCCAGCCCCAACCTTCCGCAGCACCCCCACCAACCCCATCCTCCTCCCCCAACCCCCCTCGATCTCCCATCGCGCCCCCCTCCCCCAATCCCCCGATCTCCCCCGCGCCCCCTCCCCCCAATCCCCCGATCTCCCTGTTGTCCCCCTCTCTCACATCCCTTACCCTCTTTCGGATTCAACCTGAAAAATGGAGTCATAATCCTTTGAAATTGTGTTGAAGAAGAGGAGTTAAATTGGTTAGCATCCTGCGAGTAAGAGAGAGGGAGGGCTTCATGAGGGGGTTGCAGGTTGGGGGAGATCGAGGGGGGGGGGGGCTGCGGGGGAGGGAGTTGCAAGCTGGGGGAGATCGAGGGGGGGCTGCGGGGGAGGGGCTTGGGGGGGATCGAGGGGGACTGCGGGGAAGGGGGAAGGGGGGTTGTAGGGTTGGGATTGGGGGTTGGGGGCTAGTGGGGCAAAGGTTGGGGCTGATGGGGTTAGGGGTGGGGGTCAGGTAGTGGTGGTTTAGTGTTGTGGATTAGGAAGAGAGAGTTAGGGTTCATTAGAGAATTAGGGTTAATTGGGGTCACTTAGGATTAATTAGGATTAATAACTAACGGAGTTAATTGCATTAGTCATTAAGGGCATTTTAATTTATTTTCAAGAGACTCGAGGGTATATGGTAAATTCTGGAAAAAAAAACGGAGGTATCTGGTTAATAAAAAATTTGTTAGGGTTATATGGTGAAAAAATCGTATAGAAAATTTAGATAACCTAAAGACAATTTTTACGATCATTATTATATTGAAAGTTAACATAGCATAAATAGATGTTAGGTCGTTTTGAGGAGCTTGGAACAAAATTATCATACTAGAAAACAAGTTAAGACCACTATAAAAAGGTTAGATAACCAAAAGAATAGAGACATTTCTTGAGTATCATCATTTGAGATCTGATTTCAAGTCTCGGTGTAGCTTTTTGATTTTTCTCCAAAATCTCGGGATCACATAAATTGGAAAATCAAAATAGTGAGTGAGGTCTTTATGAATTTAAGATATTTGGAAGAGGGTTGACATATTAAAATTACTTTCAAGAGATAGATAAATCGTGAAGTTTTTTTTCTTAAGAATCACTCAAGGAGTTGAATTATTGTTCCTTCATATACTAATTTACACTAAGAAAAGAAATTGATTTTTCCTCTAGAAACTTCCCATAGTCCACGAATATCATATATCATGATGCAACTAACAGATGATATCATTCATTTCCACAAATAATTACATTACAATAATCTATATGACAATATACTACCACTTATAGTCAAAATCGGTATCTTACGTACATAAGCAACAATAATCATCCAAAGGAATCCTCTAGTATTTGGCTTTTCTGTCTATATTATTATGCAAAGATTAATTAACTTGTTCACTCGAAAATAAACTTTGGGATTTTAACGTAGCTCCAAAGTTTTTCAAAAGGACAAGTCACGTCCCGCCACGTTTAATTTTGTTGCCTTTAAAGTTACAATTATGCGCATATGACATTGTCTTTGCTTTTACGTGATAATGCACGTTGTAAATAACTACTCTTGGCTTACGTGATACACGATGTAATATTTCTATTTTTGCCTTACGTAATGAAGATAAACCTTTACTTAAGTTACACGAAATTCTAATAATAGGCACACATACTTATGCTTAAGTAACTAAAAATTCTAGTACTAATTAGGGTTATAATCATAATCTACGACTTATAAGCCGGATAATTAAATGAGTATGAGATACACAGTGTAAATGTAGAAGGTTCGAATTAACCACTTGCATCTACAAAGAATATACTATCCTATATTCAATCAACAACGAGAGTATTATTTTTTCAAACTTATGAAGTGATTTATCTCTATCCTCTTATTCAACGTAGAAAAACACATGTCGATATTGCAAGGAATACAATTTATAGTAGTACTTGTCTACAAGATAAACAATAAAAGACTATATTATCATATAAAATATAAATATGTGATAAAAATTCAATATTTTTGCAACTACAAATTCAAAGTTATGAAGTTAATAAGTTTGTTTACTATGAGTAACTTATAACACATAACCAAGAACTAATTGTCCGTACCAAAAATTAACATAAAAAAAATGCTTCACCGTTAGAGCATATTACCAATTGGGTTCTCGTGGACGAAATTGATGGATGAGTAAATCGACCCGACATATCCCGATCGTGAATTGCACTCTACTTCGAAACGACCCATTAAATCAGGCGAGAAATGCAGAAAGTACTTTATCCTCAGCCCATTTATCAAAAACACTAGTGTATAAGAATGGTATCGAAAATTATTTATTATAAATAATAGTGTATATGCAATTACATTTAAAATCAAAACGCGTTTTAATTTACACAAAATAAACATTGAACCGGTAAACCAAACCTAAACCGGTCCAACCCAAACCAATTCAAGTTTGAGAAAATCCAATCCTAAACTTGAATCGGATCGGATCGGTTGGCCCTTGACCATGTCTAGCTCCGACAAACCAACTGAAATCAGAAAAACCCAACAAAGTGAAAGCACATTAGCGTGATACACGTTTGTAAATTTTCTATACTTACTTATGTATTAATTAAGTCTTACCACTCTTACCTAGCACGTGAAACATGATCACCAATATCATTCTAAACATGATTACCAAGATTTTCTTCCGAGTTCCAAGTTCAAAGTTTCTTCTCAAAATTTCCACCATTAAGCAGGAATCGGCCGATAACTTGTACTTAGTTCTATAGCCTTTGTCAACGACAATAGTTTTTGGGTTTAGGTCATCTAATGGGTACATTAGCCTTTGAAGTAAACTTTTTCTATTTAATTTCAAGTAAAAAGTTTATGCCGACTCTTAGATGGATTTTACTAGATTGCACAATAATTGGATGTTAGTTGGTAATAATGAATATGAAACCATATATACTCTATTTGTTACTCAGTGTTCGAGTTTGACTTTTGATACTTCTTTTTAAAATAAATTAAATTAAATAATTTTTTTTATATGAGAGTTTTTTGAAAGAAATGTTTCATTAAATTTAAATAGAAGGAAATACACACTTTATTTTAACCACTAGTGTGCTTAATTTTATACAATATATTTCATCGCTTAAGAGTAAGTTGATCATATTGTGAAGATATACATAAAATGCAATAATCTTTTATATTATAATATTTTTTTTATATACATCAGTGAGAAAAAGATGGTCAAATAAATATGTAAATGCCACAAAAGTCAAAGTGGAACAACTAATAATTGAGAAAGGAATGAGTATAATCAACCTTTTTTTTGTCTGAAGGGTAGACCTAGAAGCCGGTTACATAAGCTTCTTTTAATTTAGGTGGCAACTCGAATTCAAATTTTTTAGAAATACAATTTTTTTAATTAGTGAATAATTAAAGATATCGATAGTACGGTAAGTGAGAAACTATTGCTTTTAAAAAAATATGAAAGTTTGCAACTCTCTGATCCTACATATACCAGAGTAAAAGTGATACACTGATCTATCGTGCTTCCTAATATTATTGAAATACGCCAATGTCAGTTGCCCATGCATGATATTTTAGAAGTTTTTCTTCCCAATTTAGTAAGAGAGATTTTCCTACTGAAATTGCTAACATTTTTTTCTCTTAAGCTTCTCCATCGTACAAGCAAAGTCATGCTTCACGATATTATAGCTAGTACGTACTACGTAGTTAGTAGTTACGTTACAATATGAAGAAGCGACACAATCGCTATTTGGACGTCTGTTTTTTCTATGTAGTTGGTATCTTTAAAAATTCAGCATCATTGACAACAAAATATATGCTATATACTTACGTAGAAAGCAGCTAAATATAGGTTCATCATTCAAACTATGACATATAGTTATATTGGAGAAATTACTTTGAAAATTGATACATATTGACATTAGAATGTGCAATATGCGTCACACATTATAGTATTATACTATTTGCAATATGCGTCACACATTATAGTATTTATACTATTCCATCTACAAAATGATTGATCAACTTATTATAACTATAGGTTTTCATAATAATGTTTCTATCATCAAAATTTTATTAAATTTCCCGTCAAAAAAACAAAATTTTATTAAATTTGGAAAATATAAAATAAGAATAACAAGGATATGACGACGTTCGCCTTCCTTGAAAAAATCTACGAGTATGTTGAAAGGACGCACACTAATGAAGTGAGTCGGTAACATGTTGCTTAAAGCTTGCGTTATGTTTACATTGGCAAGACTTGGAAATCTTATTTTTCAAACTACAGTTGTTTGTTATGTGTTGTTCAAAGATTTCTTAAATTTGATATTATAAAAATTTGTACTTGTGTATCACAAACTTCATTATCATCTTGACCGCCTATATGTTAAAGAACTCCAAAATTTCATATCAGATAGATTGTAGCCATGAAATTTGCGATTCTAGCAACTAGAAATTAATTAAGTTGAGCAATTTGCAATATCTCCCAACATTAAAATAGGGAAGCAAAGTGTGGATGCAAATAATAGAGTAAAAATTTAGTGAACAATTAAAAGGTATTGGATTAACAAATTATATGAAGAATGCCTAATTGATTCCAAATATATATAAGTAGCAATTATAATATTTTTTTTATAAATTACAATTTACAAGGAGGAAATTAGGAAATCCTTCTCTCAAGATAATTTCCTAATTTATCAAAATATAGAATATGGGAAAAGACTCTTGTCTGTTGTCGAGTTGATGATTGTTGCTTAATTGGGCAGAGTTTGCCCTAATTTTGATAGATGATCAGCAACTTGATTTGCTTATCACAATATGTGTTTGAACTTGATCATCCAAAATTCTTTAATGATTTGGAGAATATCCTTTATGAGGTACTCAAGCTTCATGGGCAGTTGAATTTACCTTGAAGGATGCTGATAAGGACTTGGTTATCGCCTTCAACTAAATGGTGAGGAATCACTAGTACAAAAACGTCGATTTGCGCCGGACCCTGGACCCCTATTTGCGTCTGACTTGGGTCCGACGTCACAGGTCACGACGCAGATGACCTAAAATTGATCTGCGTCGTATGCAAAAACGACGCAGATTAGTTAGCTATTTGCGTCGCACGTTGTATACGGTGCGACACAGATGGCTCTCCCCAGCCCAACACCAAGATTCAAAGGGTAATGTGCATCGCACATCGCCTAGGGTGCGACGCAGATGAGTGATTTGCGTCGCACCTTGGGCTACGTGCGACGCAAACTTGCAAACTACAAGAACTACAAGAACTACAAGAATCAGATCTCAAACTACAAGAATCGAAATAGAATAACAAAATACACTAACAAAATGAAATGAAAATATTGAACAAAAACAAAAATCTGAATCGATTAACAAAAAACTGAGAAACTACAAGAACTACAAGAATCGAAATAGATTAAAAAAATACACGAACAAAATGAAATGAAAATATTGAACAAAAACAAAAATCAGAATCGATTAACAAAAAACTGAGAAACTACAAGAACTACAAGAATCGAAATAGAATAACAAAATACACGAACAAAATGAAATGAAAATATTGAACAAAAACAAAAATCCGAATCGATTAACAAAAAACTGAATTTGGAAATATCTTCTTTCTTGATTCGCAGGGGAAAACTCAAAAAACATAACTAAAAAAGAATCTGAACCGACGAGAGTTTAATGTTCTTCGATCTTCACCGACGAGAGTTTAATCTTCAATCCTCACCCTTTAAACCGACGAGAGACAGTCCTAAATTACCCAGTTTTCTAGTAGAAAACGAAATTAAAAAAACCGAAATAAATAAAATTAGATCTAATACAAAAAAAAAACCTAAAATCTAAAGCAATAAACAAACCGTCAACTTTCCTTCTACTCGCCCTTCGCCGGCGAGAGTGGGAGATCTTCGTTTACTGTTCCGGCGAGAGTGAGAGTGATTATTTCGACGTTCCAGCGAGATTAAGAGAGAGAAAGGCGCTGCAATGTTGAGATGGAAAAGGAAGATGAAGAGAGAGAGGGGGAGTGACAGTGAGATGGAAGAGGAAGATGGGGCGCTAGAAGTTGGAGTGAGAGTGAGAGTGACAGTGAAATGAAGTTGAGAGAGGCGCTGCAATGTTTAGATGGGGCGTTAGGGTTTAAACAAAGTGAGCGGGCCTGGTCCACCTTGCGTCGGATGGGCCTAATGGTCCGACGCAAATTGTGATTTTGCAACCAATCTAAGGCACGTGCGACGCAGATAATGTGAATTTTTTTCAAGGTGGAGACGATTTGTGTCGCATGAGTCAGGGAATCCGACGCACATTAGGCTTTTGCAACGCACCAAAGGCATGTGCGACGCATATTCTTTGTCCCTGATACTTGATTGTTGATGTTTTGCGTCGTACATAGTGTGGCATGCGACGTATATTGCCTTTTTGCGTCGTTTCCGTTTCAGTGCGACGCATATAAGGGGACGCAAATCGTCGTTTTTTCTACTAGTGAATATTAAAACTTTTGGCAGTGAGAAGACCCTCTCGGAGAGCAAGAGCTTCAGCCACAAGAGGAGTGGTATGTCCAAATTTAAATGCACTTGTATTAAGGAGATCGCAGTCGCAGTTGTTGCACAATGCCTACAGTTAAGGATTTTTTGTTAGCTGACCCATCAAAGTTGAGTTTAATAGTATTGGGTGTTGGTCGATTCCATCGAATAAGAATATTTTTGGGGTACCTGAATATTTAAAATGGGTTGTTAGTAATTAAATCTTCTTGAATTTTGCTTGCCATTCAGAGAACTTATATTTTGCTCTATACAGAATTCTATAAGTTGAAAATGGTACGGTCATTGTTAAAAAATGAGAAGATTACACTCATTCCATATACTCCACAGAATTAATATGACTTTTGGGATGGATGTGTCTTTCTTTGAATGAAGGAAAAGCAAACATTGTTCAGTGAATTGGTTTGGAAATTTTCCTTAAATTAAGCTTTGAACATCTAGGGAATTCCAAAATCTCTTAACAGTAGAGCATTCGCCAAAGATATGATTTCGAGATTCTGGTTGGTTGTTGCATAAAGGACATACTAAAGAAGTAATGATATTTCATTTTACCAAGTTGTCACGAGTAGGCAGAGCGTTTTGAAGCATTTGTATGAAAACTTTTATCTTTGGGGATATGTCTACATTTCAAATCCAATTAAAGGGCCATTTTGATTTTAGGAAACTATTAGGGTCATGTGCAAGCCAAGTGACTAACTTGATCGAGAAATTTCTGTTATCTGTAAGTCCCCAAACTGGGACATCTAACTGCTCCTACTTTGAAATAGGTATACCCAATATTATTTGGACCAATTGTTCGGAGATAAGGAGTCGTAAGTAATCTATATTCCTTTATTTAGAAGGGGTGATACAGTCATCTACTGTTAAGTGGGGGTTCTGAATAGAGTTGGGATCTAGTGTTAAGCATTCAATGATATTAGTTGGGAGGCATTAATTATCAAGCCAAAATAATATATTGTTTCTCGTTCCCAATTTCCATTTCATTCCTCGTCTAATAATGAGATTGCGGGTAGAGAGGATTGCTTTCCAAATGACAGAGTCAGATTGTTTGTTTCTATATTCAAAGAATGAGGTTGTAAGCAAATACTTTCTCATTATTATTGAAGTACATAATGAATTGGAAGGGTTTGAGTACTTTTCATCCTAATTTGGGTAAAAAAAAAAACTTGGTTTACTAGCTTTGTTTTTCTGAGACCTAGTCCTCTTAAAGATTTTGGTTTACAGATTTTATCCCAAGAAATGAGTGAGATACCTTGTGCCTTCGAGGAGTTTTCCCAGAAAAACTTTCGATTAAGAACATCTAGAGATTTAGCAGTTTTATTTGGGACTTTTCTCCAATAGATCGATGATGGAAGTCTTTTGTGAGGTATTCATAAAAGGAAAAGTGGATGCCGAGATAGCGTCCAAGAGACATTTTGGTTGCATATGAAGGTTGCTCGGAATTTGCTGCTTTCGTATTAGAGGGTATGGTGTATGTTTAGAGAAAATAATCGAAGACTTACGGTAGTTTATAAGTTGGCCTAAAACACTACAGAAATTGCGTAGAACTTTTCAGCACCATTATTTTAAATTAGTTACTCATATATCATTATTTTTATCCATATAAGCTATAAAAGCGGTACAAAGAAAGTGAGGAGAGACTCGAAACTGTAACTTATCGTTCACAGCACCTCATCAATCTTAACCACTGGACCAAGACATCCTTAATAATTAGTTACTCGTATTAGTAGCAAAGTAAACCACTTTTCTAATAGAAATGTATGATACATAGAAGTATCACACATGGACTGAAGGGTTTCTCCTGGATAGTATATTGGAGCATCTCTTAATTCATCTAGATCTATAGTAAGTTTGATAAGAGTACAAATGTACAATGCCTCCAAATTATTACACATGATATTTCACATCAAGTCTAATATCATGTACGCACGGTTTTTTAATATTCCTTGACAATATCATGTGCTGTTATTCCATAACCTATAGTTTTCAATTCCTTAATCACATACGTTTCCGTACGTAATCTATACCTCTACTTTTTTGTCTTAGACCAACTTAATATAAAGAAGTCGCAGATAACTTATACAATTATACTAATAACGTATTACCATAATGTCTGCTTATCTTTGAGTTGTTAAACATACAAAAACAGTGATTAAAGTTTGTCTTTTTTCGCCCGCCTATAGTATTATGTTTGTTTAATTTCGATTGTGAGGCCTTGTTTGGTTCACATGGGAAGTAATTTCCCATGGGAATTTACATTTCATGGGAAATTCTTTCCCTTGTTAATTTCTTAGGAATTAGACAAAATTGTTTGGTTGACACCATAGGAAGTTGCATTTCCTAGGAAATTACTCACCAAGGGGGGGCTTGGTGAGTGATTTCCCATGTTTCATGGGAAATTCTATTTCCCTTGGAATTTGTATTTCCTATGCTTCTCCTATTTCCCTTCAACCAAACACAACACTCATAATGTATTTCCTAGGAATTTGTATTTCCAAGGGAAATAGCTTCCAACCAAACAACACCTGATTATATTACTGCGTTATCAACATTTTTATGTATTAATGGAACATTGAGTAATTAATTACATAGGATCCAAATTTGACTTTTACCTTTTAAATGGTGTATTTTCTTCACCAACTTGATGTTACAACTTATGAGGGTGACACTTCTAGAGAAAATTTGTGCATAACAGCATATAATTAGATAAGTAAAACAAATGAATTCTACCAAAACAGAAAAAGATAGAATAAAATGAATTAAATTAGAAATATGTCAAAAGTCTTTATGGAATCAACGGCTGCAAGTGGGTAATGATTTTAGAGCACGAGACATAGAAATAGAAGGGAAGTCACATTTGATGACAAACTTTTGATTTATACTCAAGACCGTCTTAAAATTTTGGAGTTCTTGTTCTAATATGAAGATTAGGGCTTTAAATTTATAAAAAATAATGAAGGAAGGTCAGGATATTAAAGATGAAAGTTGAAAATTTAAAAATTAATCATTAAAAAAAATTTATAAAGATGAAAAACGAGGGTGAGTTCCTCAAATATAAAGTAAATTTGTTTAAATAATCTTAGATTCGCCAAGGTTAAAACAATAAAGTTTCTCTCCAACCCTAAACCTAGTTTTTCTCTCTAGTCGCCTCCCTTTTTCCCCTTTCCCTTCATCGGTTAGGGGCTATCATGGATGATCTTATCCATGGTAAGCCCCTTTTCCTTTCTTGTTTTCACTTTCTAGTTTGTCCTTTTGTTTTGTTGAATAAGTTAGTCTCTCTTTATGAGAGTTTCCTGTGCCCTGATATGGGAAGATTAGTCTTCTCTGTTGTGGAGGTCTCCTTCTCTTTTATGGGAGTTGTGAGTCTAGTTTTTTCATTTGTAGGTATGAGAAATTGTTCTCATTGGTTGAAGTTCAAAACTATCAACATGAAGGTATTGAAAGCTCGGATGCGGTCAATATGGATAGATCAAGAATGTTCTTCTCCAAAATATATCAAAATGATAGACAGTTCCATTAATAGTTGCTTGGGACAACAAATACAAGGGACTTGCGCCACAATATTCGATCTGGTTCATTGTAGTTTCATCGAAGACGAAATTGATCTGATCTTGTTTAATTGTATCCTGTTTTTCTTTATTTTTTATTTTAGATGCCGTTTGGCCTTCAATTATTGAAATTTCTCTTTCAAAAAAAAAGTAAATTTGTTTAAAATAATATATTTTAGGCCCTTATAATTTTGGGACCCTGTACTATTGGTGTCCTTACACACCCTCATCTACCTCCAATTTATACTCCATAGTTCATGGTATAATTATTTTTTTTATGCTTAATACTCCATGGTATAATTAATTGGTGGTGCTTACTTAAAATTAAGACTATGGTGGGTTACTATTCAAAAAAAAAAAAAAAAAAGACTATGGTGGGTTACAACTTTAATTCAAAACACTAATTGACGGCTATTTGTGGGCTTATTGCCGGGTATCCGCGTTTGACATAATCTAAGCCAATTTTTCTAAATACTCATTGTGTGCTCATTGTGTACTTGTGTCATGTATAGAAAAATAAGTTTGCTTCATTGTGTATTTGTGTCATGCACATCTCATGAGTGGTAACATCTTGTTGTTGGACCCCTCCGTCCCATAATATAGTACATACTTCGCATAGTAGCTGATGCTTTCGCGAAGCAGGGGATCTTCCGTAGTTCTGATTTTGTAGCATGGCTCTAATCTCAAATGGTTATGTTGATTGTGTCTGTAGTTTTGTAATTCTGCTCTCTGTTTTAAAAACTCCTCTTATGTGGAACGCTTGACTATGTATGAGATTCTCCTCCCCAACAGTTGACTATGAAATAAAACTATCAAAAAAAAAAAAATAAGTGGAACATGAATGATAAATAATTAATGTTGTGGGAAAAAACACTGATTTTAGTAGAGAGAATGGTGAATAATGGGTGAAAGATCATTAAATATATGACTAAGTCAACCCTTAAGTTCAATAAACAAAGAAAAAAATCATTTTCAAGGAGCAAATAAATGATGGTTGCATGGTTTTTTAGGCGAATCAAGAGAATTGTGGAATTAAAAAATAGAAACAAGAACAACATTTAGGAACACCTAAAATGAAATACAGATACTATATTACGAGACGGATGGAGTACCTAATTAGGCTAACTAACTCATTATATCCTTTACAATACCTGATTAGCTCATTGAATAAAAAGAAATAAGAATTGTTTGGAGCCCCATATTTCGAAGCACCCCAACAATCATAATAAATCGATCGATTGATTTAGGACCAAATTCTTCATCTATCCAAATCAAATAACCAGTTTTATATGAGATTTAATTTGTTTTGAGATTCGATCATATAAAGTAATTTTTTTTATGGCTTATGGGTCTGTCCCTCTTATAAAAATGCGAACATTGTACTAACTTTGTTTAATAAGTGAACATTGTACATAACTTGTCCACCTACAAAAGATAGGTAGCTCTTTAAAAAGAGATGTTCTTCTTATATTCAACGTTAGACTACATAACATGTTCCACTCATGCGGCTAACGAAGTTTAGGCTTGATTCTAGTATGATAAATAATCATATATCTACGAGAACTACGCTTTAACTTCATGTGATAAATTATACGCCATGGCATATTTGTTATTTCTTCACCATGCATATATTAAATCAATCGAAATTCGACCTTCGTTTGATTTTTGCGGCCGGCATAGATCTCATGAGACTCGTCCACTATGTACTTAACAGTTTTGAATTCAGTAAAACATTAAAAAAAACTACACCTTAGTAGAGTTTGAATCATGTCAGTCGTTGTTTTTAATCTACTAATATCTTTCATTTTCATGTAAAGATCATTTCTTTCACGAGTACGTTTACCTACTCTGCCAAATACAAATACGCTACCATAAGCTTTTGCAATATCTGTAACCTACTTGTACAACTTGCAGATATAGTTTGAGTATAGCCTCTCATGGTCCAAACTCATAAGTCATAAGCAACCCCCACTAAAACCCCCCCCCCCCCAAATTGTTGGTGATCCTATTCCTAATAACATTAGGTATTTGAAGGAGAGGGTTTAGCTACATGATCATTTACTTCATATCCTAATTCGTATATAGACCAAGTTTTTCATGCTTCTAAGTAGAGGTGGGCACGGGCCGTGCCGGGACGGCCTACGTGCCACAACGTGCCGTGCCAAAACGGGCCAAGAAATGCTCGTGTCGGGCCGGGCTCGTGCCAAGTTGTAAAATCTAAGGCCCATGCACGACCCGACCCACGTGCCGTGCCATCGTGCCTTATACAAATTTTAAATATTATGAAATTTGAACCAAAATAAGCGTGCCAACTTGCGGGTCGGCCCGTCGTGCTCGTGTCGGGTTCGTGCCAAACTTTTAGAATGTTGTTCATGCGTGGCCCACGGCCCACCACTCGTGCCGGCGTGCCGTGTCGTGCTCATAGCAGGCTCGTGCTGGGCCGGGCTCAAATCGTGTCGTGCCGGGGTGGCCCTCGTGTCGTGCCGGGCTGGCCCTCGTGCCGGCCCGGCCCATGCCCAGTTCTACTTCTAAGGTAGTGCATACGTGTTATACAATACTACATAATCCTGTAAACTCTGATTTGTCAACAGGTCAATATGACATGAGCCATTTCACAATGCATGTACACATGCACAAAACAAAATTCTCAATTATCGAATGCTAATTGAGTTGACCAGTGGTCTGCAAACAACATACTCGACTTCGTCAAAACTCGGTTTAAACTCAAGCCTAGCTCGAATGCCACTTGAGATTCAACTTGACTCAATAAACTCTTGAGCTGATCCATAATTTTTTCTCAATAATTTATATTACAAAATCACTGTTCAGAAGAAAATTATTTAGGTTATTTTTGTGATAAAGTAACATCTACAAATCGAAAAATTGGTATATAATTTAACTTACGGTAGATAACTTATCAAAAGACTAATAAGTTATAACCCATAATATAAGGTTATCCTGCTGATAAGTTCTCTAACCAATTCAACCACCTCTGAGTTGTAAACAGACGAAAACGAGTGATAAGTTTTTATACATTTTCCTTCAACAAAATAACTTAGGCTCCAAAATTGACCTAAACTTTTTTATGGACTGTTTTCTTCTGTGCCTATAAGTTACGAAAGTGACGCCAACAAAGATTTACTACCATGACAGTAACATCACAGCTACTATTATTATCTTGTAGCACTTTCGTAATCAATTAAATATTAAAATAAACAAAAAGAGCCCTACAAAAACGTGTCCATAATGGCATGGTTCATTCTTGAATGAACTATTCTACAAGTTGCCTATGATTAATTAGAAAGCGCACAATGATGAATGATGGGCTCCAATTAAAGGGAAGGTCTCAGTTGTTGAGAACTTGTGGTTTCCTAAAAGTTACCAATGGGTAATGGTTATAAGTAAACTGTTTTTATATTTTTCATTACTAATATGGAAGTCATCTAACATAAATATAAGTAACCACACTTATACGATATTGTCTCAAATAATTCTAAATTTAAGCTTTATAAGACTAAGGAGTAGGGCAGGCAAAAACTGACCCAACCTAATAACCCGATTTGAAACTGACTTGAAATTTTCGATATTGGGTTGCGATTTTCAATCTGAAAAAAAAATGGATCGATCCAATCCGACCTGAAAATATAATGGGTTAGGTTCAGGTTGACCTTTTGAACCTGAAAATAACCCGAAATGACCTGATTTAAAAATAACTTATATTTTGTTAGGTTAGCCCTTAGCCGATTAGGTTATAATATTGGGTCAAGCTCAACTCACTTCAAGCTGAAAATTCCGGCTTTGAATGTTGAAAGGTAAACATGTTATATGTACAATATCTTTCTGAATTAAGTTGGCAGTTTTTTATCATTGGATATTTAGATTTTTATTTCACGTCATTTTGGGTTGGTTTCGGGTTAACCCGAAAAATATAAAGTCGGGTTTGAGTTGAGGTTAAGTGACCTGAAATATAAATCAGGTCAACCTGAAACTGACCCAACCCGACCTGATTGTCGGCCCTACTAAGGAGACATGTAGAGTTGTTAAGTTTCCCTGGCAACCGATATCAATGTCAATATTGGTCACACTTTTTTTCAATAATCAATCATGTATTTATATTACAAGGTTAGCAAACCTTGCTAAATATTAACTACTAAAACATATCCAACTATACTCCTAGTTGTATAATACTTACTATATCTAACTTTAATCATATCTCATAGTATGCTAGACTTCTATTATCATAATAATATCATATATTATGTTCTATCAAGTAGGATAACTATGTTATTCTTAACACTCTCCCACAATTATAACAATGGTTTAACGAATGATACGATTGGAAAAAGTATAATATCTTCTATTTGATGAGCACCAGATTCTAATGTAAGGCTAAATAACTGAAAATAAGAAAATAAATGAAAAAAAAGATGTTGATTTAATGGAAGAATACAATATAGAACACATGAAAAAAAAAAAGTTTAAGGGTACAAGTTGGAAGATAAAATAACTTTGGCGTAAATAACTGTTGTGAGTAGAATTAACGAAACAAAAAAAACCAATGAAAAATCAACACGAAAATTAATGTAGTTCACTAACAATGCGTCCACATGTAGAGGAGAAATAGTTTTATTAGGTTTAGGAAAGAGTACAGATTACATAACAATATGGAGGCGAAGACCCTCGTGCTTGGTTATTCCTAGCGCTAGATAAATAATTCAAGGCATAATTCAATAATAACGCTAAGCCAAGTTCTTTGTAGGAAAACCCTTATTTCTAATTGTACATATTGTGGATAGCATATGACTTTTGATGAAATTTATTTAAAGAAAAACTAAAAATATATATGAAGAAATAGACTTTTTTTGACAGGAATGCTATAAAGGGTGAATTCATTAGAAGTGTACGTCTGATAAGTAGTTCCATATTTCCATTGATTGAAGTTTTTCCAACCACATCTTACTACAATAACAAACATCATAGTGTCTTTCTGAATGAAAATTGGGGTCCATAAAACATCAATGAAAATCAAGTCTTATCCAATTCTTTCTGGAAAGAATAATAAATTTTAGCAGGAAATAACTAAAAGCCACTGAATTATAAGGTAAAAATGAGCCCATACTTTTCAAATGAGCTAAAGGAGTAAGTGTGAGCAACAAAATATTTTAGGAACAACTTCACTCTGATATGCTACATCATCAAATCTACTAATCTAGCTAGTAGAATTCAGCTAGTTATTAGATAATTGATCAACTTTATTAGTATATTCTTCAAGAGATAAATTTATGAAACAAGATTCGTTTCCGTTGTTTAAATCATACATATTTACTATTTACGTGGTCGAAGCTATAGAATTTTGATCGTATTTCTTGATTTGTTTATATGAAAGAATATTATTGTATTGCGGTTTTTCAACATATTTTTGGTAATATCAAAATTTCATAATCATTTACTTCATTGGTATAGGATTATTATAGATTAAATAGTCTAACATATGCCTTAAACTAAAAGATGTATACAAAGCAAAAGGTTATAAATTAATAAAAGTAACGAATAACAAAACATGGATTATGCACTAGGGTGCACAACGCAAAAGGTGAGTTAGAAATTAATAAAAGTAACGAATAGCAAAGCATGAATTATGTACTAGGATACACAACGCAAAAGGTTAGAAATTAATAAAAGTAACGGACTACGTACTATCTTATCTCTACAGATGATCATAAGAAAAATAGACGATCATGTTGTCCATTCGACGTAAATCATGTGCTAATCGTCTATGAATCATATTGATATAAAATCAAAATCGTTTGTTCAAAATTCTAGGTGTCATGTTTTTGGTGGTAAAGCAAAAGTGTTCTTTTTAAGCCTTAGATCCATCTCTAGTGATTCTGTGCTTGTACTTCTTTTTTTTTTTTCCTTCTTTTATTTAGCTTCTTAAAACGACATAATTTTGTAGAACCATTCTCACCACATATTCTAAATATTATAAGACGGTACGTAAAGCATGTACACTAATCACTTTCCAAGCAAACATCATATCATGGACATATACTTGATGGAATATGCACCTAAATATATTCACCGTTTCTATAAGGTACACAAATAATCAATAATTGCACCCAAAAAGAAAGCAATCTTGCAGTTTAAAAAAAAGTCAATAACATACAATTTATTTAATATCTATTTTTGGTAAGTATGCATGTATGTATTATATTCACAAACTAATCAAAGAAATGTGTACAACCTAAACTCTATGGAAGAGAAGGAAATCATTTTAGGGTGAAGACTAGCCAAGCCAATCAGTTCACATTTTATTTACAACTGTTTCAATCCACACTTTATCCAGCAATCCAATCTTGAATCTAATACAATGTTTAACACACATTCGAGTGAATTATGTTTTATTTTATAATTACAAATAATTGACGTGCCAATATAATTTTTATGACAAATTTTTTATGCAATACAGTCTTAAGTAGGGATGGCAATCCAACTTGGATCCGAACCTAGTCCGGTCCGATTCGAAGGAAAAAATCTGAGTCGATGCCAACAAAAAATAATGTGAATCTGACTCCGATTCTGTTTAAGAAGTCCTACTCCGAGTCATAGGAGAGTCGGAGTTGGACCCCATAAAAAAAATCCGACTCCGACTATAAGGCGTTTCATCCTCTCTTTTTTTATTGAAGTAATGTATTATATATATAATTTGACTCTGATTTTGAGACAATTGTATTATATAAGATTTTTTCAATGAAATGATTGTCAAAAATAATAATAATATATGATTACTAAAAAATAGTATAATAATTAGATTTTTTTTGTATTATATAATATTTTTCTTTTAAAAAATACGGTGAAAAAAAAAGTCGGATCGAATTGAAATTAAAGTCAGATGTTAGGATTTCAAGTCGGATCGGACTCGGATTTTCGGATGTGGATGTCGGAGTAGCAGTCGAAGTCAGATTTAAAATTCGACTTCTTATAAAATCGAAATTGTATTATGCATAATCCAGCTCAAGTCTGATATGTTACATCCCTAATCCTAAGGTACATATAGGACTTTGTACAAAGTAAAAAGTATGACTACTTCACTAAACTATAAAAGAATGATACACCTATGTACCTAATACTAGCATCTAAGGTTTTATAAGGTGACTACAGCTGACTAGAAAATACACATGCATGAGCTCCTCGGTGCATCACACATCACCAATAACTATACACGTACATGCCACTAATTGTAGATATAGTAATATACTACGTAAACTCTACTAAAAAATAACTGATGACCTTACTTGAACATAAAGCCAGAATATGAGTGTTTAATTAGGCCTCACTAAGGAACATACAACTGTTTCTACTTTCTAGTTTCTACCAAGAAAAACACAAGTAACAAGAAATTAGGGAAAGTGTTTCAGCCATACACTGTGTTTCTGTCTAGAAATTAAGGGTTGCGATTCCTTTGCTTAGGGAATACCGGGTCAGATTCGAATGTCCTGAGTCCAAAGTCCGTACGCCGGAATCCTGCAAAAGTAACGGTTAGACTGCCCCGGGGGTTGTCCCGGGATCGCCTCTCCGACGCTCAAGTCAGTGACCAAGCTTAGAGAGATAAAGTCTAGAGAGAGATGCTCTGGTTTGTTAGGTAAGAATTCAATACCTTCTCATTGATGAGGGGGTTGGGTATTTATAGTGCTTGAGATATCCCAACTGTAGGCCAGCTGGGGGGCACTGACAGCTGGAATGCACCATCACAGGTGGGGCCCACTGGAGGCTCTAAGGCATTTATTGGGCTGGATTATCCGTGGTAAGCTTAAACCAGGAAATAAGCCCAAACAATTAGCCCCACGCCAGGAAGGGGAAATATCGAGGCCCTGCTGAAATCTTTCCCGTTCGTGGCGGAACCTAAACAGTTTGGAACCCAGGTTGCCTTGCTTCTCAGGCAGGAAAGGAGGGCGCGTGCCGACCCAGTCCCCTCAAGGAGGAGGAAGGCAAGAGTGCCGACCCGGTCTCCTCAAGGAGAGGGGTGGCTTGAGTGCCGACCCGGTCCCTTCGAGGAGGAGGGTGGCTTGAGTGCCGACCCGGTCTCCTCAAGGAGAGGGGGGGCTTGAGTGCCGACCCGGTCTCCTCGAGGAGAAGGGTGGCTTGAGTGCCGACCCGGTCTCCACGAGGAGAGGAGTGGATCAAGTGCCGACCCGGTCTCCTCAAGGAGAGGGGTGGCTTGAGCGCCGACCCGGTCTCCTAAAGGAGAGGAGTGGCTTGAGCGCCGACCCGGTCTTCTCGAGGAGAAGGGTGGCTTGAGTGCCGACCCGGTCTCCACAAGGAGAGGAGTGGATCAAGTGCCGACCCGGTCTCCTCAAGGAGAGGGGTGGCTTGAGCGCCGACCCGGTCTCGTAAAGGAGAGGAGTGGCTTGAGCGCCGACCCGGTCTTCTCCAAGGAAGGTGGGGTTAGTGTACGGCTCGGCCTAGGGACCAATGAGTCCCATGGTTGTCCGAGCCGGTATTCTCATTCGCTTAGTCAGCCGAGGAGTGCCTCCATGGGCCGAGCTAGGTGGACGCGGCTCGGATGAGGGGCCAATGAGCCCCATGCTTGTCCGAGCCGGTGCCGGCTCTCGCTAAGTCAATCTGGGACTTAGGAGACTTACTCAACCAAGGAGGAGTGCCTCCAAGGGCCGAGCTAGGTGGACGCGGCTCGGATGAGGGGCCAATGAGCCCCATGCTTGTCCGAGCCGGTGCCTGCTCTCGCTAAGTCAATCTGGGACTTAGGAGACTTACTCAACCAAGGAGGAGTGCCTCCAAGGGCCGAGCTAGTGGACGCGGCTCGGATGAGGGGCCAATGAGCCCCATGCTTGTCCGAGCCGGTGCCTGCTCTCGCTAAGTCAATCTGGGACTTAGGAGACTTACTCAACCAAGGAGGAGTGCCTCCAAGGGCCGAGCTAGGTGGACGCGGCTCGGATGAGGGGCCAATGAGCCCCATGCTTGTCCGAGCCGGTGCCTGCTCTCGCTAAGTCAATCTGGGACTTAGGAGACTTACTCAACCAAGGAGGAGTGCCTCCAAGGGCCGAGCTAGGTGGACGCGGCTCGGATGAGGGGCCAATGAGCCCCATGCTTGTCCGAGCCGGTGCCTGCTCTCGCTAAGTCAATCTGGGACTTAGGAGACTTACTCAACCAAGGAGGAGTGCCTCCAAGGGCCGAGCTAGGTGGACGCGGCTCGGATGAGGGGCCAATGAGCCCCATGCTTGTCCGAGCCGGTGCCTGCTCTCGCTAAGTCAATCTGGGACTTAGGAGACTTACTCAACCAAGGAGGAGTGCCTCCAAGGGCCGAGCTAGGTGGACGCGGCTCGGATGAGGGGCCAATGAGCCCCATGCTTGTCCGAGCCGGTGCCTGCTCTCGCTAAGTCAATCTGGGACTTAGGAGACTTACTCAACCAAGGAGGAGTGCCTCCAAGGGCCGAGCTAGGTGGACGCGGCTCGGATGAGGGGCAATGAGCCCCATGCTTGTCCGAGCCGGTGCCTGCTCTCGCTAAGTCAATCTGGGACTTAGGAGACTTACTCAACCAAGGAGTGCCTCCAAGGGCCGAGCTGTGGACGCGGCTCGGATGAGGGCCAATGAGCCCCATGCTTGTCGAGCGGTGCCTAAGGTTTTGGACCACTGGCTGAGTGACCGAGTGGAACCTTGAGCTGATGAACTGGCAATACTGAGCTGGTGAACTTAATAGTTTCTTGGGAACCCAAATGCCACGTGGCAACGGTGGATTATTGGGGTGCTTGAAAACATGGTGGCGATTCAACTTCTGGTTATTCATGACTTTTGTACGATTGATATTCCGAGGGGTGTGCCTTTGAACAGTTTTGGGCATTAGGAGGCCCATTAAGGTGTTAAGACACAAGGCCCGGTCCAAGAGTGACGTGGAGCACGGGGACCGAGGTTTTGCCTATAAGTAGGAGAGAGGGGAGAGATTTTTGCACTTTTACAATTCTCTCTCTCTCTCTAAATTTGAGTTTTCTGCTCTCTCTCTCTACTTTAGAGCATTTTCTCTCTCTAAGTCCGAGCCCCATCTTCTTCGTCCGACCAGGTACGCCTTTGTTTTGCTTTTTTACTAAGTTTTTCTTCTCTTTCTTTTAATAAAATCGGCCGACCCCCTTCTGTTGATAAATAATGGGGAGCTCGTCCGAGTCAGTGACACCCCCTCCCTCACCTCCTTATAATTTAGCCGAGGAAGTGAGGGGTATGGGAATGGTTTGGTGTCAACTTTAATAAGTTGCCCGGATCCCTCGGCGTGCCTGAGGCGCTTTCCCTCCCAAGTACTCCTTCGCAAGCCGAGGAGGAGGAGGCCGAGGGTACCATCCCCCTACCCTGGGAGGTGTCCCTGGCCTATCCTTCTTCGAGGAGTTACTTAGACAAATATTTGTCTGATGGTGTAGTTAGGATAGCTATGCCAGGAGAGGAAGGCGAAGCTTCACATCGGGTCGGCTCGCGTATCCGAGATCGACCCAAAGGCGGTCCGGGCGCAAATTTCCCTTCCATCTTTAATAAAGGCCTTTGGAGGATGCCCGAGGCCAAGCAGCAAGTTCCAAATAAAGGACCCCTACTACTGGTCCGACCCGATGCTAGCACATATTCTGAGCCCACCCCTGGATGCACCGCCTTTTATTACAAGGCCATGGAGATGGTTAAGATTCCCGCTGACCCGTTTGAGAGAGATCTTGAACGCCTAAACTATGCTTGGGTCAGCTTTCTCCAAATCTTGGGGCGGATTTGCGGTTCAGGTAATATGTGACATCATCGGCGTAAGCCGACCCTACCTCTTGGCGCATTGTACAAGTTTTGAAATGCCAGCCGGGGATCAGGCCGGGTGGTGGTGTTTCCAGGCTCGGCGGGCTACCGAACCGTTCTTGACTACCCACTTCTCAAAAGGGTTCGCCGAGGTTTGCCTTTGTCTACTTGGGGGAGAATGGGGCATCCCACCGTGCCTCCATCTGACGACCAAACACTGCTAACTTCAAAGTGCCGAGCTATCGAGAGAAGCCGTGGCCGCTATTACTTTCAGTGGAGGCTAAGATAGTCGATGGCGGTGAAGTTTTGTAGCGGGGAACTGGCTCCCGAGCTGCAAACTTTAAAGAGAGCACTTCCTGCTGCTTCGGCTGAGCCGGCTTTCCCAAGGGTAATTCGGCAAAAGGGGGTCCGGTTGACTTGTTTTCGCTTTACTGTTATATTTTGCTAACTGTGTTTTTGTCTTTTTGCAGAAGCTTCCTTAGCTTACATAAAGGAAACTGACCAGAGATGGCCGAACGACTGACCTCCGCTGCACTGAAAGCGGCTCGGATTAGGGCCGAGATGAAGGCCAACAAGATTAACAAGCCTTCTAAGCCGAAAGTGAGAACCCTTTCTTCCGACCCGGTTTGGCTTTAAGTTCTTCAATTTCTCACCATCTTTTGATGTGTTTTGCAGGATCCTTCCAACCCTAAACCGAGGAAGCGCAAGGAGCGCACCGAGGAGAGGGTTGAAATGACGGAAAAGGCTTTGGCGAAGGCCCGAGCCGAGCAGGAGGCTGCCGCCAAGAAGGCAGAAAGGATCCTTCATCGAGGTGACAGTCCTCGACCCGATTCAGGAGGTGGGGGACACATGTCTCGGTCCACCCTTCAGACTTCGAGCCTGTTCGGAGTCCGGGGTACGAACCGGGGGCCTCCACCATTCCCCGACCGAGCGCTCTTTATCCGAGGCACCGGTCCCGTTTACGCAAATGTCCAAGACGGACAAGAAGAAGAGGATCTCCGATGCATTGGAGATCCTATGTACTCAAACGGACCGGGACCAATATAATGAGGTCAACCCAAGGAATGAGTCGAGTGAGCTCTTCCGCTCTTGGATGGACGTAAGTGAATTTTCTCCGTCCTTTTACTTGCTTTTTATTGGCCAACTTCTAATTGTTGTTATTGTTCTGCAGTTTCCATCCGGATGACCAAGGTAGCCGAAGACCGGCTCGCCCTGGTGCAAGAGGTCTCGGACCTGAAGCAGGCGGCTCGGTCGCACTTTGATGAAGTGTACCAGGCCAAGGAGGCCAAACGGATTGCCGAGCTGCGTTTGGAGGAGGCCAACAAAAAGATCGAGGACGGCGAGGCGATCTGGACCAAAGAGAAGGAGGATTGGCAGATCGAAAGGACCAACCTCTCTCTTGCTAAGGAAAACGCCGAGTCCGCTAAAGCCACGGCCGAGACCAAGCAAGCTCAGGCCGAGAAAGATCTGAAGGAGGTCCGGCTCAAACTCTCAACGACCGAGGCTCAGCTGAAGGAAGCCCAAGCGGCCGTTTCTCGCTCTCAGGAGGAGTGGTTCCAAGCTTGGCAGAAGTCGGATGACTGTACCGATTTCTGTGCCGACGTGGGCCAGTCTTCCCATAAGATGGGTGAGGACGAGGCGCTTGGTAGGCTTAAGGTGGCCTTTGCTGATTCCTGTCCCGGGGCCGATTGGAATTCGGTCTGGTCTCGCTACCAGGAGCTGGTCGATGCCGAGGCGGCTGAGATCAAGGCCGGGATGCCCGAAGAGTCGAGCTCGGACAGCGACTCTGACTCCGATGATGGAGAGGAAGATGCGGGGAGCACCGAGCCACCTCCACCAGAGCAACCTTCGGCCGAGCAGCCTGCCACCGGTCCTTCTACCTAGCTTTCTTAGGATTTTATTTTCTTAGCTTTGGCCTTGTCGGCCCTTTTAGCTTTTCTGCTTTCCGACCCCCACTTTTGTAAACTTTTGGTTGTATTTTACAACTTTAATCAATTGGAATACAACTACTATTTTGCAACTCGTCTTTGTCGCATATTTTTCGTTATTTGCAATATTAAACATTCAATAGACAATAAACTGGTTAAGTTTTGCTTGCCTTTTTGTTCAAAAATAGACTGGTTAAGTCTCTTTCATTTCTGGGGTAAAACCGACTGATACATGGACTGGTTAAGTCCGAGTTACAATTGATTTGTTTGCATATCCGACCAAGTACTGCTGGCCTTACATCATGCCCCTAGTGCAAGTAACGAAAAAAAGTTACACATAGAATCTTTTGAGATTATCTAGGTTCCAAGGCCGAGCCAGAGGGACCCCTTCGGGAGATTCGAGTCGGAATGTCCCTGGCTTGATGATTTCTGTAACTTTGTAAGGGCCTCCCAATTTGCCCCCAACTTCCCTTTGAGATGGGAAAGTCCAGTGGCTTCGACCTTCGGACGACCCAGTCACCTAGACTGATTGGCCGAGGCTTTACTCGCCGGTTAAATGCCTTGTGATTCTTTGCTTGTACCGGATGGCTTGCAGCAAGGCATTGCCTCGGGTTTCTGGCAATAGGTCTAAGTTGATGGGCTTTTCTTCTTCATTCTGGTCGAACTCATAGAATGTCATCCGAGGGGAAGGAATTCCCACCTCGACCGGAAGGACAGCCTCGCTTCCATAGACCAAGCCGAAAGGGGAGTGCCCCGTGGTGCTTTTTACCGTGTTCGAGCCGACCAGAGTACTCCAGGTAGGTCGTCACCCAGCCCCTTTAGCGGCATCAAGGGACTTCTTGATACCCTTCAGGACAATTTTATTAGCCGACTCGGCTTGCCCATTGGTCTGAGGGCGGGAGACCGCTGAAAACCTTGTTTGAATGCCGAACCGGGCACAATATCCTCGAGTCGGCCCACTGTTGAACTGCCGGCCATTGTCTGAGACCAAGGCTCTTGGAATTCCGAACCGGGTAATGATTTCCTCCATATGAACAACTGAACCTGCTTGTCAGTAATTGACGCCAGTGGCTCGGCTTCGGTCCACTTGGTGAAATAATCAATTGCCACAATTAGGAACTTCCTTTGCCCAGAAGCCGGGGGAAAAGGTCCGAGCAGGTCCATGCCCCACTTGTCGAAAGGCAGGACTGCTTGAATGGTGGTAGGGGAGTGGCCGGGCCCTCGGTATGTCCGAGTGAATCTGGCAGGAGGGACACCGTCGGACTAAGTCCGAGGCATCAGCCTTTAAGGTAGGCCAATAGTACCCTGCTCTTAGCGCCTTTCCGGCTATAGTCCGACCCCCTTGATGGCTTCCACAGGCTCCTTGGTGTATTTCTCGGAGGACATAGTTTCCTTCCTCGGGAGTTATACATTTGAGGAGGGGATGAGTGAAAGACTTTTTATAGAGCTGCCTTTCATGCCAAAGGAACCAACCAGACTTATGCTTAATCCGGTCGGCTTCTTTAGGATCACTGGGTAAGGTCCCGTCTCGCAAGTACTCCACAATTTCACCCATCCAGTTTGAGGATCGATTGAGTACGAGCTGCTCTTTAGCATTTATGCTAGGTCCTTCAAACCTTCCCAAGTAATGGTTCTGGGGGCCGACCCCTCAGCAGAACTAGCCATCCGAGCCAGTGCATCAGCCTGCTGATTTTCCGAGCGAGGAATGTGGGTGATCCGGAATCCGGACAACCTTGCAATGACAGCTCGGGCTTTGGCCAAGTACATCCTCATGTTGTCCTCTTTGGCCTCATAGTCTCCGGAAATCTGACCCACTATGAGTTGTGAATCGGACTTGGCTATGATTGAGGTTGCTCCAGCTAGGATGCCAACTGTATTCCGAGGATGAGAGCCTCATACTCGGCTTCATTGTTAGATCCGAGAAATTCGAACTTAACAGCATATTCAATTTTTTCTCCGACCGGAGGTTTGATACCAATCCGGCTCCCAACCACTTTTGTGGATGACCCATCAACAAGCAATTCCCACTCCTCTTGCGAACCGACCGGGGGTCGAGTTGCGCATTCAGTGATGAAGTCAGCGAGTGCTTGGGCCTTGATGGCTCTTCGGGGCTCGAACTCGAGCCCAAAATCTGCTAACTGGTCTGCCCAATCACTCATCCGACTCGAATGATTTCTATTTTCAATAAGCTTCCGGAGCGGTTGTCCGGTTAGGACTTTGATGGGGTGTGCTTGAAAATAGGGCTTGAGCTTCCGGCTGCCATTATAAGGCAAAGACCATTTTCTCAACATCGCTGTACTTCGCCTCGGCCCCCCTATAGGCGTGGCTGATGAAGTACACGGATGTTGCTTTCCTTCTCGCTCGGCTATCAGGACGGCGCTAAGAGCGTAGTCCGAGACAGCCAAGTAGATAAACAGGGGTTCCCCCGGCAAGGGGGAGATCAGTTTGGGCAAAGATGCCAAGTGATTCTTGAGGTCAGCGAAGGCTTGCTCGGCTTCGTCTCCCATGCGAACTCTTTTCGCTTCAGGGCCTTGAAGAACAACAAGCTTTTATCGGCCGACCGGGAGAGGAACCGACCGAGTGCCGCTAAGCAGCCGGTTAGGCGCTGTACTTCCCGAACATTCCGAGGCGATTTCATTTCTAAGACCGCTTTGATTTTGTCCGGGTTGGCCTCTATACCTCTCTCATCACTAGAAATCCGAGGCACTTTCCCCCTTTAACTCCGAAGACGCATTTTTTAGGGTTGAGCATCATCGGTATTTCCTTAGGGTGCTCAGCGTTTCTTTCAGATCTCAGGTGATCCGACTGGGCCTTGCTTTTGACTATCATATCGTCCACATATACCTCAATGTTCCGACCCAATTGGTCGCTGAAGATTTTGTTGACGGTACGCTGATATGTCGCCCCGGCATTTTTGAGGCCGAATGGCATCATTTTGTAGCAATAGACACCCTGGGGAGTGATGAACGCGTATGAACCCTATCCTTCTCGGCCATGGGAATTTGATGATAGCCGGCATTTGCATCCATGAAGCTGAGAAGGGCGTGCCCTGCCGTTGAATCGACCAGCCTATCGATCTTTGGCAAAGGGTGATTGTCTTTTGGGCAGGCTTTGTTTAAGTCGGTGAATCGACACACATTCGCCATGCCCCACTCGGCTTTTTGACCAAACACATTGGCCAGCCATTCCGAGTATTGACACTCTTCTATAAACCCGCCTCGAGCAGCTTCTTGACTTCTGCTGCTGCCGCGGCATTTCTTTCGGGACCTTGGTGCCTGAGCTTCTGCTTGATAGGTCTGAACCCCTCTTTGATGTTAAGCTCATGGCACATGATTTTCGGGTCGAGCCCCGGCATTTCTGTGGCCTCATAGGCAAAGACATCTTGGTACTCCGTGAGCACTTGTATGATATCTTGCCTTGTTTGCGGGTCCATGGCCTTGCCTACCCTGACAGTCCGACCGGGGTCCTGGCCGATCGCGACTTCTTCGTCCTCTTCGGCTGGTTGAGGACGTTCATATTGCTTGGGGTTTTCAGTTATGTACACCCCGAGGCTCGTTGAGGGCTGACCCCCTTCATATTTCTTTTTTTCGAGTCCTTTTGGACGTCGTTGTCCGAGTCCTTTTGGACGTCGGTTTTTTTGAGGCTATTCACATAGCACTCTCTTGCGGCCTGTTGGTCGCCTTGAATTTTTCCTACCTTCCCGTCATCAGTCTCAAACTGCAAGAGGAGCTGGTAGGTGGAGATGGCGGCCTTGGCCTTGTTTAGCATGGGCCTCCCCATTATTATGTTGTAAGGCAAAGGGATGTCTACCACCAAGAAGTCGATCGGTAGGCTTCTCCCCTTACCCTTTTCACCCATCCGAGTGGGTAACTTTATTGATCCGACCGGGTGGACAGAGTTGCCCCCGAAGCCTATGAGCGGCTGAGCCATGGGGGTAACATCCCGTTCGGTGTACTTCAGCTTTTTGAGGCAGTCAAGGGTGATTATATCAGCGGATGAGCCGCTATCCACCAATACCCTCTTCACCTTTGTATTCGCTACCTTGAGCTCGATGACAAGGGGGTCGTCGTGCGGAACGCAACGTCCGACTAGGTTCCCCAAATGTCATGACGGGGCAGCTGCTCGGGGAGCTGAACATCAAGCACCTGATGTTTAAGGTTCTGGAGGTGAGCCTTGCGCTCGGCCGGTTAGGCCTCCCGACGCAAATCCTCCAGCGATGACACCAATGAAGCCTTCGGTGTCCCCACTGTTCGACTGACCCACCTTTTGCTTTCCCTTTTCCTCGCTCGAACGCTTGAGGTAGTGGTTGAGCTTGCCCTGGTCGGCCAGACCGTTCAAGGATTTCTTGAGCTCCCGACAGTCATTGGTGGTGTGACCACATTCCTTGTGGTAGTCACACCACAAATTTTGTCCTCCGAGACGATGACGTCCGGATGGGCGTTGGCCTGGGAAGCCAATTTTTGTCCCGGATGCCAAAGTAGATTTCCTTCCGGTTTTTATTGAATCGGGGGTCGTTGCCATTATCAGTGAGCCGATCCCCTCGGCCCCCTGTTCTTTGATGCTTAGGCTGACCCGCGTGATTCCCTTCATCCTTCCTTTTCTTGCCAACCTCGTCCGAGTAACGGCAGATATCCGTTGCTTGGATGAATCTTTGAGCCCGAGCCATGGCTTCCGAGTAAGTTTTGACTTCATTCTCGGTAATGACCATCTGAGCCGACCCGGTTGGAGGCCGGACATGAGGGCAGCGAAGGCTACAGCGTCCTGTAGGTCGGTTATTTTAAGAGATCTTCGTTGAACCTCTTGATGTAGTCCGACAAGGATTCATTCTTGTCTTGCTTCACCCCCATGAGGTGAAGGCTGGTTTTTCTTTGCCTCTTTCCCGCTACGAACTGATGGATGAAGAGGTGCTCCAATATGGCGAAGTCAGTGATGACCCCGCCGGCAGTTCTTGGAACCAATTCAGAGCCAACCCTCTAAGGGTGGTAGGGAAGAAGCGGCACCAAGTGGCCTCGCAGCTTGTCTACGCTCATTTGAGCCTTGTAACTAGCCATATGATCTCTGGGTCGGTTAGGCCCGCAAATGGCTCGATCAGGGGGGTTTTAATTTTACCCGGAGGTTGGTCCTAGGATTTCCTGACTGAAGGGGATCAGGAACTTGAGCCCTCCTCCAGCTAGCTAGGGGGCTGAGAATGAGCCGAGTCCCCTTGGCCCTCTCGGTCATTTGCTTCTTCCTGAGGAACTCCCGAGCGTCATAGCCTTGGCTGAGGCGCTTCTTGTTGTTAAGGAATCTCGGGCATCTTGGGGTTTCCGACCCGCACCCCCCCTTGGGGATTTAGATACATGGGTCTCGCATGCTGACGGGCCGACCCTGTCGCGCTGACTTTTCTCTTCCCGGTGGCTGGGTCTCTCGCATCGGACCGTGGCCGGCTAGGCTGGGGTCCCGATTAGAACGAGAGTTGTCCCTCTGAGAGCGGACGACCGTGCGCTCCCTGGGCTCATGCTGATTGAGCGGGACAACTTGTTGTGGCTGCCTCTGCTGAAGCATGGCCATCATGTCCATCATGCTCTTTTGGAATGTCTCCTGGAGCTGAGCCGTGATAAGGGCCAGGTCAGACGCGAAGAGCGGCTGAGGCTCCACATGCTGGATATGCTGGGATACTGACCGAGGGTCCAAAGTTTGGACGGTAGGTGACCTCCGAGCCGGGGAGGGTGTCCGCTCGGCCTCTCGGTTATGTGCAGGCGAATGGCCTCGCTCCGGTCGAGGGATTGGGGGATCCCGATTATGTGCGGGCGAGTGGCCTCTCTCTGGCCGAGAGACCTGCTCCGAGGCGGCTTGCCCGAGTGTTTTTGTTGGTGCCATGATCAATTGGCGTTCTGAGCTGAGTAGCTGAATGAGTAAATCTGAGTGAGTGGTGGCGAAGTAACTTTTTGTACTGTTCCCCACAGACGGCGCCAAACTGTTTCTGTCTAGAAATTAAGGGTTCTGATTCCTTTGCTTAGGGAATACCGGGTCAGATTCGAATGTCCTGAGTCCAAAGTCCGTACGCCGGAATCCTGCAAAAGTAACGGTTAGACTGCCCCGGGGGTTGTTCCGGGATCGCCTCTCCGACGCTCAAGTCAGTGACAAGCTTAGAGAGATAAAGTCAGAGAGAGATGCTCTGGTTTGTTAGGTAAGAATTCAATACCTTCTCATTGATGAGGGGGTTGGTATTTATAGTGCTTGAGATATCCCAACTGTAGGCCAGCTGGGGGCACTGACAGCTGGAATGCACCATCACAGGTGGGGCCCACTGGAGGCTCTAAGGCATTTATTGGGCTGGATTATCCGTGGTAAGCTTAAACCAGGAAATAAGCCCAAACACACTGCAAATTCTGCTAGTAATTGGGAATCTCATCCCATATCGTCTAAATTTTTGGTAGAAATTAATGCAACACATTCAAGTTTATTTGTATATAGGATCTCATTTGTGTAAAGTCACTGCATTCTTTATTTTTCTGTATAATTTAATGTATGGTTATAATGTGTGCCACCGTTTCTTATGTTTATTATTTGGATTTTGGATAAGATGTGTGCAACCGTTTCTTCTGTTTATTATTTGGACATGATGTTTGTCAGTTGCCATATACGTACACAAAAGTAGTTAATCTGGTTATAACTCATATGTACATATGAAATTAGAAACACATGAGAAGAGAGAAATTGATTGGAAGTTATAAGGATTTTAGCCCCCCCAACTTGCAGATTAGCAATCTGCCAATCTTGTATTGATGCAAATAATGACAATTGCCAACTTCATCTGCTGAAATTGGAAACTATGTGCACCTCCATATAACCTATGGGCAGGTTTGTATATATTATGATATGAATACTATTTGTGTAACTAGAACTCACAATCCTCGGTTAGACGATCTATGAAAATACCAATATAAAGTTATCAAGTGAAATTTGAACTTCGCACGATGATAACATAGATAAACTATAATTTGTTTCGATTTGATTAATTATGATATGACTAATATTTGTGTAACTAGAACTCACAATTCTAGGTTAAACGGCCTATGAAAGTAGCAATATAAAGTTATCAAGTGAAATTTGAAACGATGATAACATAGATAAACTATAATTTGTTTTGATTTGATTAATTATGATATGAGTAATATTTGTGTAACTAAAACTCACAATCCTCGGTTAAACGGCTTATGAAAGTACTAATATAAAGTTATCAAGTGAAATTAGAACTTGGCACGATGATAACATAGATAAACTATAATTGTTTTGATTTGATTAATTTTTCAAAACTATATTTGCTTAGGTTGGTTAAATTTAGATAATATTAGATTCGTTTCAGGTCAATTTCAATACCGATTCAATAACCACCAGATCATGATTCAAGATTTTGGTTCTAGGTCCCAACGGATCAAGGGCACGTTTTCAGCTTCGATTTATTGCCATGAGTTAATGTATCTATTCTTTACATTGCGCTAATAATAGAAAATAGTTGTTGTGTATTTATTTGCATAATAAAATACTAAATTCATAAAAGCTACTAACTAAAACAACTCATAAATATCAAACTGCCCTAATTTGGTTGAATTCCACTTAATAATGTCAAAAGTTAAAAAACCAAAATAGTAAAGTCATCATAATTAGACATCATACATCTCACAAATATTCTTTTTGAAAGAAAATTTTCATTAATTTAACGTCCAACGATATCTAAAATAAGTATTAAAGGAAAACAAGATAGAATCAGACAAGATCAAATCAAATTCGTCTTCGAAGAAACAATAATGAACCAGGTCGAGCAATACAACGCAACCCCTTGTGTTTGCTGAATCACGCAGCTATTGATACGGGAGTCTATCAAACTGACATAGTCTATAGGGAAGAAAAATCTTGATTTAATGATGTTTACCGCATCTGAATTTCCAATACTTCGATGTTGATGGTCTTGAACTTCAACCAATAGATACAATTTCTCATACCAATTTTTAAGCTTCCACGTGGGAAGAGATTAAGACTAAACTCCAAACTTCCATGAAAGGAGATAAATAACTCAAAAATTGGGTAGAAAACTCTCAAAAAGATAGAATGAAAGATTATTATAACAAAAACAATGAAAACTAGAAGAAAAAAGAAGAATTCGAGGCTTACGACCATTAGAAGTATGATGGCAAGCCCAAACTAGAAGAAAATGATTAGGATTTTTTGAGAAAGAAGAAGAGAGAGGGGAGAGAAAGAGGCTAGGATTTACCTCTCACAAATATAATGTTAAATAATAAAGTGCAAATGAGCCAATACTACTAGTCTGGTAATAAACAAAATACCTCGAAGTTAATTATAAACTTGAAAAGGCAATCGATTTAATATATCATGATTAGATCAGGTTGAGTTCGGCATAATCAATTTATTCTCCAATAATGGGGTTCGATTGCTTTTCCGTGTTTTCGGTCATAAAGTTGTGTTTGAATATTCAATTTTTTGGATCGATTTTCAAATTCCTTTCAAGTTTGATCAATTTTATCTAGCTTAGGTAGGACATTGGTAAAACTTAGCTTATATCATTACCATAAAATTAAAGTGTGGGGGTCCTAAGGTATTATCATAAAATGGCAGTTAAAATATATCGACTACTAGACGTGACTGTGTATTTTGTATATTTTTATCTAAAGCAATCAACTTATAGTGATCTAAGTATCTTAATAGTAAATTCGATATCTTCAAGACTTCAACTGACAAGGATATTTAAAGTAAATGTTTAATTTTCCAATATCTAAGAAGCAAAATATCTCTACCCAACTTTTATTTCATCAAGAAGCATGTACGTCTTTGCAGGCAACTATGGCGTCATTTTTCACATGTAATAACAAACGGTGCAGATCCTTTTTCGAGTACTGTGACTTATTTATGGTGGTACCACATATAAGGAGTGGTGCTTGTGTGCTGCCGCGTACCATGGTATGAAATTTCAAACAAACTCTTAATTATGACTTGAAATCTTGTGAATGACATAAGGTTAACTTTGAATGCACATATTTCTCAATATATAAATGGTTTTGATGTGATTCAAATTAAAGGTGATAACTTGTTCAATGATCTTTCCAACAATAGGTGATATGCCCAATTCCGATGAGAAACGAGAAAGTTACGCCCGTTTTACGAATGACTGTCGAGAGCATACCGCGACTCGCGGTTTTGAAGATAAGTTTCCGAATCAGTTTTTCGTTTTAGGGTTTTGTGCGGAGTATATTCTAGGGTTCTTGTGCGGGGTTCCTTATGCTATAAAAGGACCTCTTAGTATTCATTATTTATACACAACTTATGAAACACTTTTAGCCTCTAGAATTTAGGACTCCTTGTATTATTCTCTCTGATTTTCTCCATTATAGTGAAGAAGCTCTAATCCCCCACCTGTGGACGTAGGTCAAATTTGACTGAACCACGTAAATCCTTGTGTTCTTTGTTTGTTCATCTTTATAGTTTTCTCACCTTTATTATTTCATTGATTTTCTGTTCCGAATTAATCAAACTACAACACCGATTTTCTAACACAAACCTTACATAGGAATATCGATCAATAAATTCCGTACAAGTCAAAGATGTTTTGGCCTAGTAGTTGAGATTAAGGTGTTGTGAACGATTTATTATAGGTTTAAATTCTCCTCTTCTTCTTTATACTACCTTCGTGGCTCATATGGATAAAAAAATAGATTCCGTGTAAGATAATTAGTTAGTAAACATGCAATTAGTAATGAGTGTTTTTGGACATTGATTTGGTTGAGGATGACATATCAAATATAGTTGTGTGCCCTAACAATGACCTTATTGGGAATTCATTATACAAGTAAGTCTGAAATTGGATTGAGGCTTCCTTAGCAAAAAAAAAAAAAAAAAAAGCATTATAAAAAAAAATTACAAATATATATAGAGAATATACTTCTTCCGTTTCTAAATAAGTGCAACATTTCTTGTTTCCACATTTGCCAATGCATTATTTTAACCATTAATATCTTCAATTATCAATAACTAAAAATTATAAAAAGTTGATATTAAAAAAATTCACATTCAGACGAATCTAACAAGATCCCACATGACTATGTTTTTCCTAAAATGTAAATCACCAAAGCTAATTAAAGTTTAAACTGTGAATAGTAAACACTATGCAAATGTTGCACTTATTTTGAAACGGAGGAAGTATATAAATATATTAAAAGAAATTAATCGAACACATGACTTTTGAAATGAAATGTGAGTGTTCAACCACCAATTCACTACAATTTCAATTTTTAATGTTTCAAAGTACTAGTAAAACATAATAAACTAGTTGCATATGCACGCGATGCGTGCGTGACAATCTTAGGTAGGTATATATAAATGGACATGTTCTTTATCTAAAATTATTTTAGTAGTGATGTAAATTATTGAGGTTCTTTTGTAGATGTTATTATCTTTTTAAATTAAAGGTGAATGATTTTTAATTGTTCAATTTGTCACTGAAAAATTTGGTAGATGATTTAATAATTTCTTCTTACGACTTTAATATAGTTATTTAACAATTATAAATGTTAATAAACTATATTGTTTGAAATTTGTAAATATGAAATATTATGTTATCACGATATATTGCAAACCTTTTTTTGGTTGAAGATTCTAATTGATTTCCTGAATTGATTGTTTCAATCTAGTTTGTCAAGTTATCAATGGTATTGCATATTCTATTTTTGACCTACTCATATGGCAAGTTTCATTGATTTCTCATTAGAAAAACATTGTTTTAAATTATTAGAGGGTATTCTAGTCACTTTAAAAGAGGACACTACACCTCCTCCTTTGGCTTGTATAATAGAAATTCTTATAATTATATGTAACTATAAAGAATAGACAAGTTTTTGATCTTTAATATTTTTTGAAGGTAATAACATTTTCTTACCCTGATTTCATTGACATTATTATTTTAATCCCCAAATTCCTTGGAAGTTATTTTGAAAACACGAAAAACTAATAAAATTAATTATGAAACTACGTAAAGCTAATAAAATCAATTATGAAACTACGTAAAGCTAATAAAATCAATTATGAAACTTATGAAAAATAATATATTTGATAATTGTAACAACCAGAGGCATCACCCGGGACAAAAATACTAATTAATACCCAAAAAAATAATTTTTGGACAAATCATTTAGTGATGTAATAGTATAAAATTTTGATGATTAACTGTCATTTAAACCCCTTGTTTTGATAATGTAAGTGTAATTGTAGTAATAATATAATAACCAGTCACTTTTAGTGATTCAAAGAATCAAGATAGTCCCCCTTTGTAAAAAAAAAAAAAATCAAGATAGTTTGATCTTGACAACTTAATTTATAATTATACACTTAATGCAATTTCTTAGTTGTTGTATGAAACAAGACATCCCTCTTATAAGGTCATATAAGCATGTAAATAATTCTATATTATAAAAGAGAACATCATGATTCTAAAAACACAAATCGTTCAATTTAAATTTATATTATTTTTTTGAATTTTTCTAGAGTGTATGAATTTTCTAATTTATAATTATTTCAAACTTTTCCTAAACTTTCATTAAAAAAATTAGTAATATTAAATTTACTACATTAAACAAGATTCTTTCTATATTTTTTCTAATTTTAAGTGAAAATTAATTAGTTTGAACAACCATTTGTAGATGTTTGAAGAAAACGCCACCAAACATATATGATATATTGTACCTTGCACGTGTGAAAAGAACAAAAGTGAAGATCCTTCTTTGATGCTTCCTGTTACAATCATTTGACCCACCAGCAGTAAAAATTAAAAAGGATGGTAAAAAATAGTACTGCTGGTTAATTTTTAAATTAACCGTTGGTCTCCAATATATGTACCTTCAACCAGAAGCTTGGACACGTTGGTGGCTGAAATTAACCTTTCTGTACCTTCGAGTAATGAGATTATGATTTATGCGACTGTATTTGAACCACAAGTCAATAGCTTTCCCATAACCTTTACCGTCGGTCTGATAAGTATATTTTTCCTCCGTTTCATAATACTCGCTACACTTTTCATTGTGGAAAGTTCGACGTATATTACTTGATACACTTTCTTTTTGGGCAATATGGGTCCCTTTTCTTTTTATTCTCTACCTCTCTCTTCTCCAAAAATTGCCTAAGAGTCCGTGAATTGAGCAGTGTAGCGAGTAATATGAAACGAAGGAAGTAAATAGTGAAAACCATTTGTATCTATATGCATCAAGATCTCGATTCATGAATATCTCGGTTCGAAAAATAAAAATAAGAGGATTGAATCATTTCTTATGACTCTTTTTTAAATTCGATAAATGTTGGTTGATCGTATATTTTCTTATAGTTTTATGATACTTACCTCGTCTAATAATAGTCCTACTTAATTCAACTTATTTTTAGTCTTTATTAAAACGTTCAGATAGGTCGACTAAGGATTAATAAGGTTTAATCAGTTCAGATAAGTTCAATTTAGCAAATATATATAACGTTTGACACACTAAAGGCATGTTCTCCCCACCTTATTTTCAGTTCAGTTCAGTCCAATTCAAACCAAGCAGTTCGGTTCGGCTCTGAACAATACTTTTACTCTCACACATCACTATTCATTTCAGTTCAGATCCGTTCAGTTCATCTGTTTTATGCCGAAGAGAACATGCCCTAACAAGATAAGATATATGAATTTTATATAAGTTCATATAAGGTTTAATAAGGTAGAGTAAATTCAGATAAGTTTAGTTAAGTTTTTATAAACTTTAGTTCAACGTAAAAATAAGTTGAAAAGAACATGGTCAATATGGTGCTTATTTATCATTTTTGACGGCAATGAAGGTATGGAAATGAAATGTAAACAATAAATATTGCGGGGGAAACAAATTTTAGGAGACATCGTGGAGAAAACAGGGGAAAGAACTTTAAATATATGATTAATTCAAATTTTTGGTTAAATGAATAGAGAAAAAAACTAATTCTAAGAAGCAAATATATTACGGTATAACCTGGTTGTGTAAGCAAATCATGAAAAATGGGAAATTTCGAAGAAGAAAAAAAGGACAATATTTTGAGATACCCAAAAAAGAAACAAACACAATACAACGGGACGGATGAATAGTAATTACTAGCTAGCGTTTATATGCAGGCTATGTGTACGAAACCGTGTAGAAAATTAATTAATTGCTAATTAAATCTGTTACATCAAGGGTTTTTATTTTTTAATTAGTTTATCCCACGAAATCAAAACTACTTTTCATTTTGTTCTTTTTGTTATACCTTTTTATCTTTTTATTTCTATTTTTTTTTTCCCTTTTTCTATTTTTTCATGTCACACAACTATTGCCATATACTCCCTCCGTTCCCTAAAGATCTTCCCTCTTTCCGTTTAAGGGTGTTTCCAAAAGATCTTCCCTCTTTTGCTTTATTCCTTATTTGGCAAAACAAATCTCCCTATTTACCCTCTCATGCCACTATCATATGGTCCACCATTACATTATTAATTCAATTTTACTCCCTTTCTCTCTCCTACTTTAACCCCTTTTTATTTGTTTATTTATCTTAACCCCTTTCTCTCTCCTACTTTACTCACACCATGCCCCACACAACTTGATTTTCCTTGGTATCTGTAGGAACAGTAAATGGGAAGATTTTTAGGAAACGGAGGGAGTATAATAGAGATATTTAGTGTTAATTTGCAAGAAAAGTCTCATTATAACATTTATGGCAATATTATTACTTCACGCGTTTCAAATAATCTATTTTCTTCTTAACATTTCATGATTTTCATCATCATCAATTACCACATGTGAATGTGGTATTGTGGTAATGACCAAGAATGATTACTCACTCTATTTCAAAATATAAGACATTCATGTTTTACGAAAATTTACTTTAATCTCAAATATCTTTCATAATATGATAAATAAAAATTATAAAAATTATGCCGCTGGATTCGTCTTGAAAAATACTATAATAACATTTTTTTAAAAAAAAATTATCAACATAAATTGAGAGTTATTAACGGTTAAAGTTCGACCTCAAACATCGTGCGTGCCTTATATTTTAAAACAGAGGAAGTATTTATGAAGCAAATCACATATTTAGGATGACACTAATAACCAGATGATTAGTTTTTTTTATAAGTTTACAAGAGATAATAACTCAAAGTACAAAATTAACTTGTCAAAAAAAAAAAATACTCCATCCATTTCACAATATAAGGCACGCACGATATTCGAGGTCGAACTTTGACCGTTAATTACTCTCAATTTATGTTGATAAAAAAATTTTAAAAATAATATTGTTATAGTATTTTTCAGACGAATTCAACGGTATAATTTTTATTTATCGTATTTGAGATATATTTGTGGTCAAAGCAAATTTTCGTAAAATGCAAATGACTTATATTTTGAAACAGAGGGAGTAGTACAAGAATACTTAGGCTATGTTTGGCAACACTGGCTGAAATGGAGCTGAAACTGATAAGGTGACTGAAACTGATTAGGTAGCAGCTGAAATTGTTAAGGTGCTGAAACTGAGAAGTTAGCTGATTGCATAACCTGTTTGGTAAAATTATTTATGACTGTAGCTGAAATATCTTTTTAGGCTTAAAAAGATAAAAAGAAAATATCTTTTTAGGCTTAAAAAGATAAAAATAAAGTAAAAAAATAAAAAAAAATTCAGCACCTGATCTCAGACGCTATATTTTCCTCCAACTCAATTTCAGTCAAATTTTGGACTTAAATTTTATTTAAGTTCCTCCACCAAACACTACTAATCATATAAGGTGACTTAAAATTGTAGCACCTTATCATTTAAGTCACCTGAAACAGAGCCTTAATACCAATGTGATTTCCCAAGATTCTCTTTCAAAAAAAAAAAAAATGTGATTTCCCAAGAAACTCAAAACATTCTTCTAGAATACATTTTTTACGATAATCTTATAAAATCTTATGACAAATTATCTCATATGATATTTTTATCGCAAAAAAGTACCACTGTACATAATCCAAAGAGATTAACAAATTTTTCGAGTGCTGACCCTCATAGCTCACAGGAAAGCAAGTGAACTATTCTTGGTCACGAGTTTATTCCTCTCTTAAAAGTTTATAATGATATACATAAATGTATGATAATGAATTGGTTAGACTAAAGACGTTTATTTACACTTCAGTCTACATAATAAAACGACTAGCTCTAGCCTATAGGAACTAAGATAAAAAGGAAAACAATTATTATCATAATTCATTACGGTTGGTCTTAGAAGAGACCGCCTATTTTTAATTTAAAATTAAGTTCGGCCTAAGTCTAATATTAAGAAGAACATGCCACATTTTTTAATATTGTGACTAGTTTAATTTATTTAGGGACCAGTTTAATTTATTTCGTTACCAGTTTAATCTCTTTAGTAATAATATTCTTTAACTCATTCAGTGACTAGTTTAATCCATTTAGTACTCCCTCCGTCCCATAATATAGTGCCTATTTCATTTTTGGTGGGTCAAACTTTAAAATCTTTGACCGAATATTCTCATTTGTATATATAAAAAAACATATTCATGTGGGATTTTGTTAGACTCCTCTCAATGTGTAGTTTCATAATATCAACTTTTTATATTTTTTATTAATACGGAATTGAAGATATTAAAGGTCAAAGTTACGTCTTGGAGACCGTGAAAAAAAGAAACAAGCACTATATTATGGGACGGAGGGAGTAACTAGTTTAATCAGTTCGTTAAGACTAACGAGTTATTTTTTGAAATTGTCTATTGTAGTTCGACAATCAAGAAAACAAAGGAAGGAGAAGAGAATGAATGACTGGAATTGTGTTGGGTTAGAGTGAAATGGAATGAGCGAACAAACTGAATCTATATTGTATTATCAAATCTAATTCATTTTTATCATAGTTATATCATACATAATTACTTTATTTGATCGAGTTAGATTATGCGTCTTTTATCAAGTTGTTAAAATCCAATTAAAATTTACTCCTCTAAATTAATTCTAACGTTCTTCATTTATTTCTATATTTTATTAGTTGAGGAAACTTGTATCTTTTTTCCCTAGACTCCTCACCTTCCCCGTTTTGTATAAATAGGCGACAACTTCTTCTACTCATATACTTGTGTGATTCACTTATCACTTTTTCAACCATAACATATCCTCCCTATAAAAACAATTCCAAATCAACAATATCTCCTTAAAATCTCAAACAACCCCACAATTCCTTCTCCCACTCAAATTCAAATCCCCCCCACCCCCCAAAAACAATCTCAAACAAAAAAAAAATCCGAATTCAATTTAGTTCAGTTCAACCCAACTCGAATTTATAAAATTCCGAGCCATCAGACTGGAATCCCCACCTCAAAAATCCCAACCTCTCCTATATCTCTGGAAACCATGCCAGAGATCTATGATACCCTCTCCTCCACAGCCGCCACCGCCCCCGAACAAAAACCAATCTTATTAGACAAATACGAGCTAGGAAAACTCCTCGGCCGCGGTGGTTTTGCAAAAGTCTACCACGGCCGAGACCTCAACAACGGCAAATCTGTCGCTGTTAAATCCGTCAGCAAACAAAAGATTCTCAATGGCAATCTAACAACCAACATCAAACGTGAAGTTTCAATCATGCGACGTTTACGCCACCCTCATATAATCCGACTGAACGAAGTTCTAGCCACCAAGTCAAAAATCTACTTCGTCATGGAGTTCGCCAAGGGCGGCGAGCTCTTCGCTAAGGTGTCGAAAGGCCGGTTTAGCGAAGATCTCAGCCGCAAATATTTTCAACAGCTAATTTCTGCCGTGGGATACTGCCACAGTCGTGGCGTATACCACCGTGATTTAAAACCAGAAAATATGTTATTAGACGATAATTGGAATCTAAAGATATCCGATTTCGGACTAAGTGCGGTTAAAGATCAGACCAGATCAGACGGATTGTTACACACAATGTGTGGAACACCAGCATATGTTGCCCCGGAAATATTAGCTAAAAAGGGGTATGATGGTGCGAAAGTTGATATTTGGTCATGTGGGATTATATTATTTGTACTCACAGCTGGTTTTTTACCCTTTAATGATACAAATTTAATGAATTTGTATAGAAAGATTTATAGGGGAGATTTTAGGTGTCCGAAATTTATGTCACTTGAACTTAAAAAGTTGTTGTCACGTCTACTTGATACAAACCCGGAATCACGAATTTCTATACAAGAAATAATTGATGATCCTTGGTTTAATAAAGGTGATGAGAAAGTGGAGTTAGGTTCTTTTTATCTTGATGAAGAGGCTAAAGAGGAGTTTAAATTAAAAGGGAAGGATTCGAGTTCGGGTTCGAGTTCAAGTGAAAGGTACTTAAATGCGTTTGATTTGATATCATTTTCGCCCGGATTTAATCTATCCGGGTTGTTTATGAAGGGAGGAAAAGAAAATTGTTGGGAGTCGTTTTTGTCGAAAGTGGCGGCGGAGACGGTGGTGGAGACGGTTGAGGAGGCGGCGCGTGGGATAGAAAAGGTGGAGGTGGAGAGGTTGAGGTGTGGAATGGGAGTTAAAGTAGAGGGGCAAAATGGGGAATTGGGTGTTGTTGTGGAAGTGAATAGATTAACAGAAGAATTAGTTGTGGTGCAAATTAGAAAGAGGGAAAAAGATGTGGGCCCAAGTCATGAATTTTGGAAGGAGAAATTACGGCCCAAGATATTAAATTTAATTTATAAGCCCGGTCGAATTGGACCGGCCGGTTCACTTCCTGGACCGTCTTGTGTATTATAGGCTATAGATGTTTTAGTTAATAGTAGTAGTTATGGTATTAGTTGGAACATCAAAAAAAGGTTAAGCAACAATGGTCATGTTTGGAAATAAAGGAAAAGGAAAAGTTTATTAATTTGGTACTAAACTAATGAGGTCTTAATTACCTATTTACTATTAAGACTGAAGTTGTAAAGTACTATTAGTATAAGTATTATTGTTGGTTTTATTATGCTTTATATATTCATTCATATATGTACTTATTAATTTTAATAGTTATGAAGAGAGAAGATGAAATCGAAATCGAAATCGAAATTTGAGAATATGGTTGGTTCTTGTTGGTTCAAATGTGTAGTACAAGTACTTTTTTTAAATTGGATTATTTGTATGTATTTTTGACAAATAATTGGTTATTTGATTTTGCTTCTCACTGTCGGTAAAATAGTGTTTGGATTCTCTAGAGTTGTGAAATAATTTTACAAGGTAGATTTTGAGCAATATTAGTGAAACTCTAAAGGATTCGAACTCTTCACTGATATGAATTATGAGCTCTTGATTTTAAAATATATGGCTCAAATACAACTCTACCTTGTAAAGTTACACTAAAAGTCTAGAGGATTCAAACTCGATATGAGTGATGCGTACAGAGTTAAATTATGTTAGTTGGATTTATTAGGAACTTGTAAAGATGCATGTATATGTTCTTGTGCAGCCAAAAAGGGATTGATAAAGAAGCAAAGGGGAATAAATATAACTCAAACAATGTAGATTTGAATGAGATATAATTTTTTTGGAAGTGTGGAAGTGTTGAAGGATAGAAACGCAACCGATTTTCTTTACTCAATAGAGTTTGTTATCTTTATCTGAAAAAGATAAAAACAACAATCATGTTTTTTCATAAAGTATGGTGTATGGAAGAAGCTCTACTTTTTCTTTATTTTGTTTAGGGGGTGGGAGAAGCGTTACCTATACTTTCTCCGTTTCAAAAATAGTTGTACCGTTTGCTTTTTCACGTTTGTCAATATACTTTTTGAACGTTAATATCTCTAATTGCGTACAAATAAAATTATAAAAAGTTGATATTGTATTGAGACAAATTTAACAAAATCCCACTTGATTATGTTTTTTCTTATATAATGGCGAGGAAAGACTTGTCAAAATTGATTTATGAATAGTAACCAAACATCAAATGGTGCAACTATTTTAAAACGGAGAAAATATTACCTTTTATATGTGGACTACTTCATTATTTGATATCACTTCTTAGGTTACAATCATGGCCCATGGGTAGCAATATCATAGCGTGCACCATGGCGATGTATGAGATACGCTAAATAAATTAAGGTGAGTGCCTCACCTTTATCTTTATTCAAATCATTTCTCCTACTATTATTCTTATAATCTCCTTTACCTCAAAGTAATGTAGTATTATGTATGTCCTACTCCTCGCTTGATATGGTCACATAATTTAGAAAAGCGATCACTACTTTTCTTGGTTGACTTTAATTTTAAGTTTTTCCTAGAAAATATTGATAACAATTCTTAAATAGACTCTAAGAACTAATCCAATTAGTAAGAATCTCATAGGCAGGGTGATAAATGAGGATATATCAATTGAACATAATTAGAAAACACACTCTTGCGGTCTAGCTTTGAAGGACATGTTCAACAAAACTAATTAATAAGGACCTATTCTTTTCGACCAAAAATAACTAAATTAAATTGAATTGAACTGATTGCAACTGAACAGAATTGAAATGAGGTGAACTGATTGCAACTGAACAGAATTGAAATGAGGTGAACTGATTGCAACTGAATTGAATTGAATTGAAATGGATTAAATTATAACTAATAGAATGATAATTGGAGTTGAAGTGAACTGAATTGAATTGGACAGAACTGACTGATTGCAACTGAAGTAAATTGATTGCAATTGTACTGAATTGAACTGAAATGAACTAAACTGAAAATAAGGTGGGGAGAACAGACCCTAAGTATTGTGCTGAACATCGGCAATAGCCAATAGAAATAGCTGTTGACCACGGGAGAATTACATTAATTATTAGAAATAGTTGTCAAATTAATTAGTTATTTGAGATAGGTTTTCAATGAAATTTAGCGGTTAAAGTATTAAATCGAATGAAAAAATGGTATTCCAATTCTTCAAGCTAAAATTGAAGTTGTTAGTTTTTGCTAAAAGGATACTTCAAAAACTAGTTTTATTAATTAGCTCACTTTGAACTTTGAGCTATCATCCAAAAACATTTGTTAAAAACCTCTTAATCTCACAATTATAATCCTGGTAAGTAACTTTGAGGAATCATGAAAAATGAAAATAACTTTTAATAAATTTTTTTTTTTTTTTTTTTTGAGGGGAACTTTTAATATATTTTAGTTGGTTAAATAAGACTTAGTTGTATCACGTATAATTTACAATAGTTTTAGAGAATGTTTGATGTCCATAAATATAATGGAGTATCTCTTTGTAAATGATTGTACAAATGTAGGAATTGGGTTGGCTCAAGTTGTGAGCTTTCTCATCTTTTCTAGAAAGGTTTAGGGTTCAATTCCTTCAATCTTACCTCAAGCATTTGCATGGAATTTAAGGGGGTTGGGAGGTTGAGGGGTGTCTGACTTGTAATGAGTTTCTGGATAGAGACCTTGTGCGAGGGCAGCACAGAGAATTTCTTCTCATCAGTTAAAAAACAAATTGTACAAACTTTAAGGCAAATAAAATTCGAAAGGATAAATGGACAATCGAAGTCATGTGTAAGTAAGGACAAATAAACAAGCGAATTTTTGTCATAGTAGTTGAAACTTTTGTAAAAATATTTAACACAAAAAAACCTAATATAAAACGAACCACCATATGCTCACAATTGTCTTAAATTCGATCACAAATTCACAATTGCAGTCACTATAACAAAAAAAAAAAGCTTCACTCGTAACTAGCAACTATCAAAGCTATCAAAAGCAATAGGAAAGTGAAGATGATTCAGATCCTTAGCTGGCGAATTATGGATCACTCATTCAAAATTGACCAAAAATCTTAATACTGAAATATAGCTCAAAATTGCTTCTAATATTAAGAAATATGAAGAAGTGAATAGTCTGTCATATGGATCCTGTGAAACTGCCTATTAATTACCAAACCATGTAGATGTACGGTAGCATTTATTACGGTACATTGTATTCGATCTCAAAAGGTATGATTTCGCTTTAATATGAAGGCCAAATTATTGGATGTTGCATTGACTTGTTCGTAAGGTCAACAAACTGATTTTGCACCAACAACTTCTTATCTATTTCCTCTATGTTATACTTTCTAAATATTAGATGTTACACTTTCTAAATATTTACACTTCCTTTTTAGGCAACAATTTCTCTCTATTTCTCTTCTATCACATGGATCCCGTTATACCTCTCTATCTCTCTTCTCTTTAAAAAAAATTGCGTAGAAAAGTGTGTTTTTGAAAGTGTAACATCTATGAGAAAGTATTAATTTTTTGGCACCAAAAAATTGTATGTAATCTTTTTCTTAATTTTATTTAAAAAATTACGAAAATTCAATGCTCCGTCACTAAGAACATCAACCTCCAACATAAAATCGTTAATATTGTATCTTTTGTTAGAATTGTGATTTACGACGTGGTTGGCTTCCCATCGCATATGATGATACTTAAATGTTTATATATGAAACGGATACTTTCTCCGTTTCATAATATAGTGTTTGTTTTATAAACAACCATTTGTGAAGTCAAACTATTGCTGATTACATGGCTTTGAAGGAGAAGAGAGGTGAAAAAACTACAACTTCGAAGGAGGAGGATAGCAGGTTGTGGAAGAATATTTGGAATTCATACAGGGTTATTGTGGTATGTATCACCTTTAACATGGATGCAGAAAATAGATTACAAACTCGAGTTTGCAAATAAAATTAGCTTGCAACAAGATTTGAACCCGTGACCTCTTGCTATCATACATGACACAATTACCATCTCAATCAACTTTTAATCAATAAAACTACAAGACCAATTATAAATAATAAAAAAAAAAACAAGTATGCAGCATGGTTGAAGGATGAGAAGGTGGGAGGGGGGTGATCTATATATAAGGGTAACCATAATGTTTGTTTCAGTTTTTCAAACAACTAAACTAGTATTTTGGCTCGATGATTCCCCTTAGTTACAATTTTCAAATAAATTATTATATATATATTTCATAATTGATTTTATTAGCTTTCCATAGTATGTTGTCTAGTGCGAATTTGGAAAATAACGTTATAGCATAAAAAAATTAAACAGTTAAACTTCTAAGGAATTAGGTATAAAAATAACAATTTTAATGGAATAAGGGTAAGATATGTCATTACTTAAGAAAAGTGTTAGAGATCAAAAAGTTTGTCTATGTACTTTATTACTACATATAATTATATGACTTTATTATGTTTTACCTTGAAATTTTAAGCATTAAATTATAGTGACGTATTGGTTAAACTCTCACATTTCATTTCAAAGGTCATGTGTTCAAATTCTAGTAAGTATATATTATTAATATTTTTATATGACATTATAAACATGTGTATTAGAATTTAGAAGTTTGAGAAGAATGTCACGTAGCATAGTTCCTATGATAGATTCATTATAGAACCTTAACAAATTAACTCAACCTAAATTCAAACTCACTTGACAAATGACCAACCTAAAATGACAGGATTGAAATAAAATACAGTCTTAGAACAACAAAACAAAATTTGTTATGATTTACAACCCGATCCTAACGTAATCCCATAATAGCCAAAACTGAACCCAAACCTATAATTACCTAGACCAAGCACGACCGGTCTTTAGACTGACCCAATCCAAAACTCGGCCTTATAATTAGCCAATGATCCAAATTTCACCCTAACCAAAAACTCATGTCTTAAACTCAAACCGAACTACTTGACTCAAAAACTCGACTTGAAAGAATATTGGTTAGAAAATGAGCCGATTGGAATCCACACTAACAGACTAAGTATATTGAACTAAAATAACCTACTTAAAAAGTCCAACACACATAAAAAAAATCAGTTGTAGCATGTCAGGTCGGGCCGAGCTAAGCTTCAAGCCAATGAAACCTGCTATTTTAGGTCAAATATATCAGCTTTTTCGGGCCAAAATCGTGTTGGGACGAATTTTAAACTAAAAAAATCAATATTAAGCAGCTAAAAAGCAAAAATTTGGTCGGCAGGGTTCGAAAATTGGGTAAAAAAAAGCTACCCAAACTCGGGCATTTTTGGGCACAGGATGGGTTCGAAAATTGGTCCATAAAATTCTACCCAAACATCGGCATTTTTTCCGACCGCGTGGGACTACTTTTGATCTCCTCCACTCGAACTTGACTCGTATATCCAAATCCACAACTTCAACTATAAACATTAAAAAGCATACATTTCCATTGTCCATCAACATTGAGCTATAGTTTTTAAAAGGCCAAAAATAGCTTGTTAGAACACATTTAAGTTAACATATACATACTCTTTGTTTGATTTCCATTTCCATCAAAAAGATGGATATTAAGAGGAAAGTTTGTAGAAAAGTCTCAATCTCATGCCTATCACTTTTCCACTCAATAGTATGTCCTAAATAAAGTAGTACTTGTTGTATCTTAAATTCCTAAATGGACGAAAGATCATGAGAGAAGAATAGTATATAGTACTACTACTTAATAATTCTTAGAATTATTTACAACCACCAAAACTTGCCCTCCTTTAAACGTTCGAGGAAAGCAAACAAACAATAACTTATGACCCTACCCACCTTCCAATGTCCTTATCAAAAATTAATAATGGTGTGTTAGTATGATTGTTGACTGTGGTTATCAACTTTGCTTTTTATTGTCTGTTCCCAACTATGATTGTTTTTGATTGATTACATAATTATGTTCGTCTTTTTGTAATCTCATTTCATTTAATCATTTAGATTAGTATTAGTAAATGGTACTATGCGTAATAAAACACAATATGATACTAATCAGAAACCAGTGACTAGTGCCTTAAACTTGAGGTATTATTTGAATAATCTGTTGTTTTGCTGAGTATTTGATACTCGTATATCACATGATAATATGTTGTGAATACGTGTATAGCTAGCATCCCAAATAATACATATTATACGCGTACAATCTTGTAATTAGCTCACTTAGTGAGATTGTGGGAGTTCCACCTCATGAGTCATGACCTCAAGGCTAGAGGTTCGAATTCTATCAAGTGTAGGGTATTTAGAAGTAGGGATGGGCGAGGGTAGGGTCTGGGTCGGGTCTAGTTGGACCCTAGACCCGGACCCTAAATATTTTTGCAGACCCAGATCCGGACCCGGACCCTAAGGGTTTGAAAAAATTGGACCCTGACCCGGACTCTTAGGGTCTGGAGGGTCCAAGCCTAAATTTTTTATTTTGCTAAATTTTCAGCATTATTAATATCAATAATCATCTGAAATTCGCATGAAACAAACACAAACATATAAATTGAAAAAAACGAAACAAACACAAACTTATAAACTGAAAAAAAAATGAAACAAACACAATTCACAAACATATAAACTGAAAAAAACGAAACAAAACACAAACATACAAACTGAAAAAAACGAAATAAACACAACTTACATAAGAGTTTAGAATGGGTGTTTTGATGTTTTAATTTAGGTTTTAGTCTTTTAGAAAATCAGTTTGTTTTTTCAAAAAAAAGTTAAAATGTATATATTAGATAAGTTTAGGGTCTAAGGGTCGGGTCTGGGTCCAAAACTTCAAGACCCGGACCCTAAAAAATTTACTTGGACCCAAACCCGGACCCTTAGGGTCTGAAAAAGTTGGACCCAGACCCTTAAATTAGGGTCGGGTCCAACAGGGTCCGGGTCGGGTCTTGGACCCATGCCCATCCCTACTTAGAAGAGGATTCCTCCTTACCAAATCTCCTCTCATTTCAAGTGTTTGGCCTTTGGGTATGGCCTTGTGTGAGGATAGTCCAGAGTGGTGGTTTTAAGAGAAGAGTTTCAGCCAATATAAAGCCAGAAGATCCTCACAAAACCAAATAATAGGCAGAATACTAGTCCATTTTCTTTAATAATTGGGGATTCTTCTTGTAAGAGGTGAGACTCGATGTCATGACAATACCAGCCACTAGATTGTAATGCTAATACTATTAGATTAACGTCTGCTCCTAAAGAAACTATATAAATGCCATTTTTCTCCTGCTTTTCAAATAAATAACAACTAATGTATGACTTTTTCCCACCAACATTTTGAGACACTTATGTAGTACTACTAATACATCTACATGTAACATGTTAGATTTTTCTTTTTGCACGAATTTTCTTTTTTTTTGCAGGAATTTCATAGCGCAATGTAAACAACAGTATTGAGCTAATAATAAGTCTACGGTCTACTTTCTCCAAATACACGTTTATTGCGAATTTTCTTGAAAGCATGAAGTAAATAATGGTAGTCGGTCGAAGACCTAACTAACCAACTAATATCCGTACTAGGGACCCTATTGTACTCTCTTTAAACATCCTTTTCTTTCGTTAGTCCCTCGAAAATAAAGTGCAATGTCACGGAAATATATACTCAATCCAAGCATCCAAGGTGCATCATGCATGTAGAATAAAAAAATGAAGACAAGTAAAAGTGTAAAATACTACATGTATATCTCCAATTAGTCTAAAAATAATAATCCAATGGAAAAACGGGCTAATTAAGGTCTATTCATTTTGAACATTCTAATTATGACTTTGTTTGGCAATACTAATTAGAAATAAACTGAAACTGATAATTAACTGAAATTGATAAGGTAAAGATGAAATTGATAAGGTGGTGGAACTGATAAGGTAGCTGATTGGCTTAACTGTTTGACAAAATTAGTTACTTAAGTTGATAAATTTTTTGGCAAAATTAGTTGTTATCGAAATTTTAAAAGGATTTTCCAAAATTGTAGTAATCCGTGGTCAATCCTATTTCCAATAGGAGCAGTTGACAATTGAATCCAAATTTCCTCATTATTTTTGTATCTTAGTAGTGCGAAAAGAACTCCCGCCTCCAAGTTGTTTAAGACAAGAATAGTAGAATAGTGGCGTACGTTGAGTTTCTCGAACATATAATCTGGAATCTGATAATCGAGTTGATTCGATGATTATAAGTTCATTCCACACCGGACCAAAATAGGATTATATACATGCTCATTATAAGAAGGGGTCAATTGAGCGTATCTAAATAGATACTATGTTTCTAATTTTAACAAAGTAAAAAAATTTGTTCAAGACTTTTGTATAAAGTACTTTTGAAAAATACTACTAAATTACTTTCCTTTTTAAAAATGCTATATGAAAATTCATCTTACCACGAGGTTTTCGAAAAGAGGCTCCAAAAAAAAGAAGTTTTTTTCACCAAATACCCCAGAAAAATTAAAAAAAAATTCACCATATACCCTTAACTTTCCGAAAATGTGCACCAGATACCCTTTTTCTAATTTCCATTAACTCACTGTTAGCTTTATTTACCATTTTGCCATTATTAACCTAAACCCTAATTTTAATCTAACCCTAACTCTAATCCTAATCTAACTCTAACCTTAATCCTAATCTAACTCCTAACTACCCACCCTAACCCTCCCCTCCACCCCACCCTCGCCCCCACCCCTCCTCCTCCACCTCAGGAACCACCCCACCCCCACCCTTCCCCCCTCTACCTCAAGCCAACGCCCCCACCCTCCCCCTCCCCCTAGCCCCTCCACCGCCGCAGCACCCCTCCATCACCCAGTCATTTCGTCGAAAAACTTAGCCCCCATTTTCGCAATCAGATCACTCTCCCTCCTCAGTTTTTCCCAAAGAAACTATGCTCATCCCAGCGCACACCGCAACATCAACTCCTCCCCCTCCCTCCGCCGAAATCGAGCCAACTAATTAAGCCCAAAATCGAGACGCCCAAGCCCCGATTTCGATGGGGAGGGTTCTATTTTCACGCTATCTCTCTTCTTTGTTTTTCGAGGGTGGTGTTGAGATTGTTATCATTGTTGTTGTTGTTGGCTGCGGAATTCGACGGGGAAGGGGAGGGAAAATCGATGGGGAGGGAGTGGCGAATGGGCAGTGGCGGTGGAGGGGAAGGGGTGGGAGAGGGGTTGCGGCGGTGGAGTGGAGAAGAGGGAGAGGTTTGGGGAAATGAGAGAGAAGAAGTTTGGTGCGGTGATGCGGCGGTGACGGTTTGGTCTGGTGCGGTGGTGGCAGTCTGGTGTGGCGGCAAGTGATGTGGCGGTTTGAGGTTGGGCTGGACTGGGGTTGGTGTGGGGGAGGGGGAGGGGGAGGGTGGGGGTTGGGATGGCAGGAGGCTAGGGTTAAGGTTTGGGTGGGTTAGGGTTTACATGTTAGGGTTAGGGTTTAATAATGGCAAAATCGTTAATAACGTTAATGGTGAGTTAACGGAAGTCAGAAAAAGAGTATTTGGTGAATGTTTTCGAAAACTCAAGGGTATATGGTGAACTTTTGGACCATTGAAGGTATATGGTGAATTTTTCAATTTCTCGGAGGTATTTCTTGAAAAAACCGAAAAAAATATAAAAAGAAATATTCTAATAATTTTCGAGTACTTCTTTTGTTCTTTCCAACCGAAACATTGTACTCATATTTTAATCTTTGTTCTATGGTATTTATAAGTACATACTTGAAAGCAAATGATAAAAAAATAAAATGTTATAATTTGATTTATATCAATTTTTTCATAACGTTTCTTATAGATAATTAAGATATTGTTGATAAAAAATGTGCGATTAAAAACATGAAAATTAAAATATTACAATAAAAAAAATGGGGAAAATATAACTTATAGTATTTTATAGAATCGTCAAACATTTGCATGCATGGTTATTGGTGAGCAAGTTTTAGGCTGAAGAAAGGTAACTTTTTAAGACATATGATCAGTATATCAGGACATATGATCTGCATGTGAGCATATCATATGATTGAATCATCAAATACATACCTAAGTGTTTGGTAGATCGATGCTTTGTTTTTTGTAACTTGTACTGTATTTGTATATGCATGATGCATGTGAACACATGGGTTATGCATGCGGTCCACCTTATGGCTATATAGAGAAGAATGACAATCGATAGATATATTCGCAGGAAACTACCAAGAAAGTGTGAGGCTATAGCTAATGAAAGAGATCAGTCCAAATATGTTAAGGGTCAGGCATATTCCAAGGTATCCCAAAATCTTTGTTTGGTCCAAATAATCATACAGAAATAAGAGTTTATTGTCTTGTAAGAGATCGCCTATTTTTAAATTAAAATGAGACGATGGTAAGTTTAATATTAAAAAGAAGATTAGCCTAATAGTAATTAGGTTAATTTCTTTCGATGATTAGTTTAATTTATTTAATGACTAAGTTTACTTTTATATTGAAATTAGACCATCTCTTTTAATAATTTTTTGAAGAAATAAAGATATTGTGGTCTGTTCTTATAGAGGGTTTTGGCCTTTGGGGGGCTTTTTCCCAGCATTTGCGCCAAAATATTGGTAATGACTAAGAGATTATGGAGGGTTCAACTATCATCTTAAAAATGAGAAAAAACAAGAAAGCTCATGATTATTTGTTGTCGTTCTTTGTATTCAGGTTTTTTAAAACCTAAAATGAATAGTATGAAAATTAAAAAAGTAGTTTTTAATTGTCGTTTTTCAAAATATACATGATTGGTATAGGTATAACTAATAAAGTAATAAGTTTGTTACACAATATATAAAAGTTTATATATAATACAAATATTATTAAAAGAGGCCTATTATAAAAATCTTTAAACCAGATACTGAAAGAACGAGTAATTTGGTTTTTTTTTCCTTGCAAGAGGGGATAATTTCTTCAAGAAATCTTACAATATTAAACACTACCCTAATATGCAAGCAATGCGTGCGAATTAATATGTAATAAGTTAATTGTCTTTTTTTTATATAGAACTGTCTTTGCAAATTTTTTTAAAAAAAAACCGCTACATGCGGTACTTTTTTCTTTTTCCCCCTTTTTTGTTTAAAGGAAGGAGTTAGCTATCCCTTTTTCTTTTTTTTTTCTTTTTCTATTTTTTTTGTGTCCCTCACATATTGCTTTATATAATAGAGATAGTGCATGGAGATTGGAGACTGGAGTGCACACTTTGAATGTTACCTTATCAATAATATTTTTAGGAAATTGATATATGCCGCCAACATGTTAAAAGCTGAAATGAAGATATTAGGTAACAAATAGGCATTAAGCACATTAATTGACGTATAATTTTGTCATAAATTTCTAAACTAATACTACCATAGGAAATTTATCTAATATAATGCTTATTTGCCATCCTTACGGGTTGTATATATCAAAACATAATTTTTTTCTCTATATAGAAAGTCACATAGGACGATTATAGAGATGAATTTTGTATAAAAGACATCGTCCAAAATTATTTTCTTCTTTTTTTCCTTATTCTCTCGACCATATTTAAAGTAGATAGCCATAAGCAGAGGCGGATGCATGTTAGTATTAGTGGGGTCAATTGATCCCACTTAAATCCATAAATTTTGAAATTCTTCCTTATATAATTTGATAATTTTTGAATTTTTTTTTGTAAAATTAATTGTTTGAACTCATTAAAAACTAAAAAAATTATTTCGACCCAACTTAATACATATTCAGAAATCCGCCGCTGATCATAAGGTCCCATCTTGTAATCCAGAGATTATATATTTTGGACCCTTCGTAACATATTCCACTAAATGATACCCAACATTATTACGTAGTTCTTGATAGATTATACTAGCTTCTCGAGTCTCGACTTCCTGTCATCAAGGATGACACATTTTGGCAACCTATCAATTATTGATGAATATTCATTCATCCAGAAAAGAATATTTTGTAGATATACCGTGTCCATTATACTGATTCTTCCTATATAAAATTTATGAAATAATAGAGTATTATATGAAAGAAAAATTATGTTTAGTCTCTTACCCTTCTTCTGTGCATCTATTATGTTCCTAAATTATTCGAGACACTATGTGATTGTGGATAATGACATGACTAGGGCCCATGGGAGAGATGTGAGTTTACATTTATTGGAATAATGCAAGTATTTTTATACAAGCGAAGATTTTTCATACAACTGTTGCGTTATATACATTACAATAAATCACTTTGAAAAGGATGAGTAATTTTTGAATTATTGTCACGAGTTTTCGAAAAGGATGAGCAATTTTTGAATTATTGTCATGAGTCGCCATAATTCGTTTATTGTATTGGATAAATAGAAGACAATTTTGATTAGTTAAGAAGTCTTTGTTTGTAACACATAGAGTTTATTATGTAATTGTAGTGTATGACATTTGATTAAAGACGTAAATTTTTGAAGATCTTGTTACAATTATTGTTTTGTTAGGTTTCACATATGTACCATTTAATCAAGGATGTCTTGACCTAGTGGTTAAGATTGAGATGTTGTGAACGACATGTCACAGGTTTGAATCTCCCCTTTCCTTCTTTGTACTTTGTACTGCCTTCTCGACTTATATAAATCAGGACATACGTACCATGCCATAAAGTGGTAGACTCTCTCTTTTTTCTTTTTCTTTTACTCATTTACTATAGTTTCAAAACAACTGGCCATAGAAAAACTGAGGTGGTTAAGAGAAAGAGTGTTGTATGTGGCCTGTGGGCTTTGTGTAAGAAAGGAGGAAAAAGCCCACAAAGCAAATGTTGGTAATTTGCTGCATAGGACCTTGGCTCTTTGTTCAAATATTGTTAGTCTTTGATGGTAAAGTGAAAAGAAAACTTGTATTTTCAAATACCTCTTCCGTTTTGTTATATGCTACACTTTTTTAAAAGATGTGTTTCAAATTAGATGCATCACTTTTTTTTTTTGGAAATAAATTATTTCTATCTCTTTCTTATCACATAAGTCCTCAATTTTTTTTTCTCTATCTTTCTTCTTTTCAAAAATTACATAGGAATCTGCAATTTTAATAGTGTAGCATTTAGGAGGAAGTATGTGATAAAGTACTACCCTTTTTTTAATTGCAACATTTGATTTTTTTGATTTAGCCACTATAGAAGCAAATGTTGCATACTTGCAATAACAACGAAAGTATTTTAATGGTAAAAATTATATGTTCAAGACGTAAAAGTTTTCAAAGCGATAGTGTAGCATCTAAAAAGAAACGTATGTGATAATATACTACCTCTATTTTTTTTAGATGCAATATTTGATTTTTTTTTAATCTAACCACTAGAAAAGCAAATGATGCAATAATAAAAAAAGTATATTAATGATCAAAATTATATGTTCAAGACGTAAAAGTTTTTAAGGCGATTTGAGCAGTTAAGCACTGCTGCACCTGGAGCAGTTTAGTGGTGTTGTGCTAGTTCCTACTTCGAGTCCATTGTTCGTGGAGCTAACATGATATGGGCTTGATATAATAAACAGCAATGTGGGCCAAAGCTTACATGTGCCCAATATACTCCTTGTATAGGATATACTTATCTTTCTTTTGCTAAAGATTCCTTCTAAAATAAACTCAATTTTTCTATAATTAGATTTACAATCTCTATTATATAATAGAAGGAAGAGCAATGGTGTCCTCTTTTGAAATACCTATTTTGTCCTCCTTCCCTTTCTAAATTACAAAAGGAGTGTCAAAATCAAAATTGGCACTCAAAGAAAACTACCGAAAATTAATTTACAACACTCACTCACAAATCACTTAAAAAAAGAAGAAACTTTACAAATCACTCGTACAATTGAGAAAATCAAATCACGCAAATCACTCAAATAATCAGAAAACTTGATTAAAACTTAAAATTAACATACAAACTAAAACTAATAACCTAGAACGTCAATACATACAAAAACATTTACAAAAATCTACTTAAAAATCACTATTCTCAAGAACCATTCACAATTAATGGTGGGTCATGATAAAAATAGAGGTGTGTTTGTAGTGAAATCAGAATTTAGAAGTTATACAAGGAAAAAAATTATTTACTTTTTTTATAGTGTTTAGAATTTAGAATTAGTACTGTACTTAATTCAAAAATCAACTAAAAAATTATAATATTAAAAATCATAAATAAATTCAATAAATTTCTATTTTGTTCATAGAATTTAACTTTGAAAAGTAAAAAAAAAAAAAAAGACAAAAATAATGGTGAGAGACTTAAGTGACAGAAACTAAACCAATCAAATTTTGCAACTAAAAACAATTATACTTCATATGTCTAATGTTTAAATTTTGACTCTTATATCGAAGAGAATCGAGTTTCTGTTTCGAAAAAAATTCAAGTACGCATCGCGTGTAAAAAAATCTAGTATCAGTATTACTGGAAGAAGAACAAAACTTAATACACCTAATGAGTCAAATAAATTTTTTTTATCATTTATCCTCTTTTTAAAAAAGTGGTAGTAATAATATTGTGGTTGTAAATGAAAAGTTACTAAATTTATGAGTAACTTTATTTGATATAACAAGAAATGTTTTTAGATAAGATGATATACTTTTGTTTTTTCTTTTCAACGAGAGTATTTTGATTATTATAGTTCAAATGAATATTCTAATTATTATCCTCGTTTTTCCTGTAAAAAAAAAAAAAAGAGAGATCCAAATGGATCTTTGTTTTTTTTTGTTCCTATTTTTTTTATCTAACCAATTGAAGGGGATAAGGATATAATATGTTTAGAAGGTAATGAATTACACGACAAAATTCATTGAAAGGAATAAAGATGTGTTTTGACGTTCATAATTCAGTAAACGTTGGCCTAAGTGAAATTCCACGGGTTTCATCATTCATGATTTCATGTGATAACTTTGATTTATTCTTATAGACTTTAATAGTCTATGCATCATACAATTGGAACACAAGTGCTATTGGTTGTATTCATATTAGAGTTGGGCCATTGAAAGTCCTCTATCTGTAGTGGAACTTGGGCTAAAGCGCAGTGTATACGGCAAGAATATAGATTTATGATGAGGAAGAACCACAAAGATTACTATTGAATTGGTCTTGTAAAAAATCGCTTATTTTTAATTTTAAATTATGCAACGGCTCAAGTTTGAAATAAGAAGAGAGCGGACCATCTTATGAAATATTTTGACTAATTTAATCTATTTTATGACCAATATAGGGCATGTTCGGCAAAAGTAGTTGTTGTGGTAGTTGTTAGTAGTAGAATTAGCTGTCAGCTGTTGTAATAGTTGTCAGTTGTCAGATATTAGTTGTTAGAGTTCGACTGTGAAGAGATTCTTATGGTTCGGTAAAACTAACTGTTAGTGTAAAAACAAAGCAAAAATAACTATATTCAATCTTCAAAAGCTACTCCAAGTGCTACCTAAACCCCAAAAGCTAATATTTATAACTTTTCTAAAATAATAGTTCAAACACCAAAAGCTACTCCAAACACTAATTCATCAAACATGATTTTTCACCATTATTTGAATATGACTTAGTCAAAATAGTAAAAGCTACCTCAAAAGCTATTGTCGAACACACCCTTAATGGTAATATTTAAGGGCGTGTTCGGCGCAAGCTTTTGAGGTAGCTTTTAGTGTTTTGACTAAGTCAAAACACTAATTAATAAAAAAAATGGGTGTTTGGTTAAGTAGTGGCATGAGTAACTTTTAATGATAGAAGTGTTTTGGTAGTGTTTGCCAACAACTATAATTTGTAACTTTTGGAATATCGTTTAGTGGTGTATAAACTTTATATTAAAGTTTCATTTGAATTTTTGACTAGTTATTTGTAAACATTTACTTTAACAACTTCTTTTACCAAACATCAACACATTATACTGTTAATTTGACAGTTGACAACTAAAAGTTAAACACCAACCAATAATAGCTATCACCTCATCTACACAACTACTCTCACAACAAAAAGCTACATCGGAGCGACCATTGCCGAACAAACTCCAAGCAACCAGTTTAATAAATTTGGTGTTCATAATATTAATTTCATTTAGCGAATAGTTTAATCAATTTAGTACTAATTTGTGATCAATTCATTGTTCACAATCTTTAATCCATTTTTAAGAAGAGAACGACATGTGTCATCTTTGAAATCTGCTTTAGTATATTGTGATAGAAGACTTACTACTCATTTTGTGCGGAGCGTTTCAATCACTAATCCAATTAATGAAGTGATAAACCTTCAAGATAAATTAATAATTACTAAAGGTGATCATTGGTTGGGTCGGACGTGGCTTTGGCCAAAAAAAGTGAAACGTTTTGTGCCAAAGCCTTGGGCCGGGCCAAAACTCGAGCTGAAATTTCCGTGCTAAAACTCTATAATCTGGACCGGGTAAAAAATTAGCCTAAATTTGCACATTCAAATCGCCCGTGGCTCAGATTTTTTGCCAAAAAAATAAGACTAAGGCCGACATCGGGTCAAAAAAATAGTGCCCAAAACCCGTTCATTTTCGGATTGGGTTGGAGCCCATGTTGATCACTTTTAATTTGAATTACTTCTCTAAAATAGAGCTAGCAATTATTCATGGGTGAGTTGATTATCCACACACCTGATCCAGATATATGGGTGAAAACCTGCGATGGGATGGGTGACTTGCGGCTAGCGAGATGGGTCGAAGATATTAGGCACCTTCTCGGTCTTGGATATCTCACATTGGAAGTTGAGGAGAACAAAACATTCTTTATATAGAGGTGGACACCTTAAACTAGTGTAGGTCTTTTGGGTAGAAGTATGATCCTGCGGAAAAGCACAACATTGTTGTTTAGAGCCTAAAAATAACAATATCTACTAGTATCCCCTACAAGAGCATGCCACATCAAAAGTTAAGGAGAACGGAAGTAAAAGCAACTGCTAATCTTCACAATCTCATCCATATTCCTCCTAAAGTTGTTAAATTTATCCTTTCTCCACCCCACAAGTTCATGAGTTGCAACAACAATTTGTTCAACCATGTAGCCTCCCCAACGATGACCTCCAAACACCATACCCTTCACCACCATCTCACCATCTGATCTATAAATCATAACGTATTCAATTTGAACCTTTCCTTTTTCCTCCTCCCAAAAGTTTTCCCCCTCCTTCAAAATACAATCCGTCCTTTTTCTTACCCAAACTAACAAGTTACCCCACTCCCAACTACATCATCGAAGCTCAAAAACCTACGGCACATAACCCACAATCATCTCCAATTCCTCTGCAATCACCACAATCCAACATTACCTAATTACTTCTAAAACCTAAAAACAACTTTTACTCGTTATATTCTCTTTAATCTTCTACCATAGGCCACAATCGATCTTCAACCTATAGCGTCACATAAACCACAATCATCTATAATTCCCCCACAATCACCCAACATTACCTAATTACTTATGAAACCTTAAAAAAAACTTTTACTCGTTATATTCTCTTGAATCTTCTACCATAAGCTAGCCACAACCAATCTTCAACCTATAACGTCACATAAGCCACAATTACCACAATGACCACAATCCAACATTATCTAATTACTTATGAAACCTAAAAAACTTTAACTCGTTACATTCTCTTCAACCTTCTACCATAAGCCACAACCGATCTTCAACCTATAACATCACATGATCCACAATCATCTACAACTTCCCCCTACAAATTTAACTGAAGCTGTTCAAACAAGTATAGGTCAACTAAACGGTATTCCTGTAGCAATTGAGGTTAAACAATCACCACAATCCAACATTACCTAATTACTTCTAAAACCTAAAAAAAAAAAATTACTTTCTCAAATTAATCCCCTCATATTCTCATCAATCTTCAATTAACCAAGTTAATTTTTCAAACCAAAAAAAAAATATTAAAAAATAAAAATAAAATACACACTTTCTTAATTCTTCTTCATATCCTCTTATCTTTTTGGTTTATACACTACTCTCTCTCTCTTCCTTTTTTTACTGGTAAACCGAAAATCCAAAAGAAGGAAAAAAGAACAACAACGAAAGACGAGCAAGAAAACCGAGCTCTGGCCCCTTTTTATCCGAGTCGACTCAGCCTCAACTCGGTTGCTTACCTTCTTCTTTCTCTCTCCTCACCATTTCTCACATTTCAATCAATCAAATCGTTTTTCTTTTTCAATATTCATCATCTTCAATCTTTGGCGGGCACTACAACAATTTGTAAGTCTTTCTCTCTAGAAACAATTTTCAATTTCAAATTTTTGTGAAATTTTTTGGTTTTTATTTTGATTTTTATGCAATTTCGAAGCTCGATTGAAAGAAACCCAAGAAATTGATTTGAATTGGGGGATTGTTTGAAAAATGAGGGAATTTTAGGTTTGTCGTGTGATTGGGGGATTGTTTGATTAATTTAATGAGGGTTAGGTTTGAATGAGTTAGGGTTAGTAGTTGATGATATTGTGAAAGAGAAGGAGTTTGAGTTTTTGAGGGATTTGGAAAAGAAGCTGAAATTTCTTGACTTTTTATGTGTTGTTGTTGTTGTTGTTATTAGGGTTTATACAGCTGGAAGAAAATTGGGGGAAGATAGGTGTAGGTTAAGGGGGATAATGTGTATGTTCTGTGTGATTCAGAAGTGGTCGCGCAGGGTTGCTACGATGCTGCCTTGGTTAGTTATTCCACTTATAGGGCTATGGGCTTTATCTCAGCTCTTACCGCCCGCTTTTAGGTTCGAGATTACATCCCCGAGGTTGGCTTGTGTGTTTGTATTGTTGGTTACATTGTTTTGGTATGAGGTTTTGATGCCACAGTTGTCTGCTTGGCGTGTGAGGAGGAATGCTCGTTTGAGGGAGAGGAAGAGGAATGAGGCGTTGGAGTTGCAGAAGCGTAAAAAAACTGCTACTAGGAAGTGCAGGAACTGCTTGACACCTTATCGGGATCAGAATCCGGGTGGGGGGAAGTTTATGTGTTCGTATTGTGGGCATATATCGAAAAGACCGGTTCTTGATTTGCCTGTTCCTCCTGGTATTTCGAATTCTGGGATTATTAATGACTTGTTTGGTAAGGGTGGGAAGATATTGAATGGGAAGCCCTGGACGGATAATGTATCACTGTGCAGTCAAGAATGGATAGAGAATGGGAGTTGGGTGGTTAATGGCTCTTTTCCGGTTAAGTCTTCTTTTACACAACGGAAGAATGGTGTTGGATTGTTTGACAGAAGTGAATCATGCCTGGCAGAGCAGTCTTATTCAGGTGTTTACTTTTTCAGTTGTAAACTTTTGACGTCTTTTTTGTTGAGCATAAGGTGGCTTTGTAGAAAGCTCTTTAGGATTAGCTCCTCAGCGGATTCTTCATCAGATGCTGATCACAGGGGGATGATGTCTAAGAAGGGTGAGAATGGCAGCACAGGTCAAGAGAGCAGAGGTGAGAAAGCTCGTAGGAAAGCTGAAGAGAAGAGGCAAGCTAGATTAGAGAAAGAGATTTTGGAGGAGGAAGAGAGGAAGCAAAGGGAGGAGGTGGCGAGATTGGTTGAGGAGCGCAGGAGGTTGCGGGATGAGAAGATAGAGGCTGAGAATCGTGCCAAAGGAACCTCTTCATTAAGGGAGAAAGACAGTAAGAGGGAAGCTGAGAAAAGGCGACAGGAGAGAAGAAAGGAAAAAGACAAAGGATCTAGTAAAAGCAACTCTGATGTGGAGGAGACAGAAAAGAAGCCGGGGAAGGAAAATGACAGGAAACGTGACATTGAAAGAAAGAACGAGTCTGATCGACGGGAGTCGCCGAAGTCTGCAGTAGACAGTGTGAAGGGTCAAAATGCTGAAGCAGGTTATGCAGCAAAGGGTAATCCTGCAAACAATTTTAGCCGGGGGAATGTTGGTGCTAGATATTTTGACCGTATGAGAGGTACCTTCTTGTCTTCTTCCAAGGCATTTACTGGCAGTGGTTTTTTTGGCAAAGCTGCCCCACCTACAGTTCCCTCTTCTAAAGAAATCAAGCCCAATGGTTCTGGAGATAATCCCTTAATGACCAACAGCAGACGTGATTTTCTTCCACCAGAGCGTCTGCCTGGGAGAACCCTTACGAATGCAGATGATAAAAGCAGTACTCGTCCTGTAAGCATGCTGTTTATTTGTTTGCATTCTTTGGTTATTGCTTGTTCTTTTTTTGGGGGGCAGGGGGAAATGGTGTTGGGGGGTGGGGACTGGGGAGGGATATGGTTCCTCTTCTAGCTGACAACTTAGTCTATAAATACTTGTTGTTTGTAGATATGGGGACTTGAACATAATGTAATATTGGTTATGATATTGACAAGTTTAAGCTGCTTGCGCTCCAGGTCTTTTCAGATATGCAACCTAAGACACAACCAAAGTCGTGGCAACAATTATTTACTCCACATCCAGCCTCCCATCCAAATGCCATTAGCAGACCGAGTTCAAAATCTCAAGCAGAAGGTCAAAGTGCCCACTTACCTTGCTCAGTATCGTCTATGCCGCTCTATGATAACCCAATCAATTTCCCATCTCCATTTATGCTCCCCTCCTTTTCAAATGGGCCTCTGACTAACAGTTGCCCACCTGATGCAAAGCACTCATTGTTTTCTAATGTTTTGGACATGCCTCATGATATATTGCCGGAAGAGCCAGAGCTTTTCGAGGATCCATGTTATGAACCCGATCCTGTGTCACTTCTTGGGCCTGTATCCGAATCACTTGATAATTTTCAGCTGGACCGTGGCAATAGCTTTGTAAAAGATGAAATTGGCAAACCTTATCCGTTGATCAATGTTTCCACCCCTTTGGAAGTCACCAGGCCTTCTCCAATCGAATCTCCATTGTCCCGACTGAGAGTTGCTGATGAAAAGCCGAATAACCCTAGCCACTTCTCTAGTAGTCCGAGGGCCCTTGATATGCCATTTCTCCCAGCTGCTGACTTGAATGATATCAATGATAAGGGAACATGGCATATGTGGAATTCTTCTCCTCTTGGTCCTGATGGGTTAAGTATGGTTGGAGGTTCAGCCAACTGGAGTACACCACTAGAGCGAAGCAGACTGAACTGTGAAGATATGATTCATCAATCACTGCAAAAGACTACAAATTCTTTGTTTTCTAAAGAGGATCTTTTTGCTTCTGGAACAAATTCTCATCAGAATGTCCTGATGGAAAATGCCCAAAATTGTAGTGCATTTGGTGTCTCTGCTTTTAGCTCTAAAAATCAAGATCAATGGATGCAAGCGGCCTTTTTTCCGCCGCTTTGTAGCAGTGAAAGCCATCTTCCTATTAGTCCTACAGAGGAAGCTTCTGAGAAGAATAATTTATGTGTGAGTTCTAGTGGGGCTGGAGTGAATGCTCTTGATCCATCCACACCCAGTTGGTCCAAGTGAGTTATGATCTTTATGCTTTACCATGCTATTTCTTCATTTACTCTTTGATATTCAGTTGCTAGAAAGTAGATGAGTAATCACACGTAATTTCTTTTGTCATATGCACTAGTCTATACATCATTTTATGCTGTTAGCTGGATCAGAATTTCCCACCGTGTTAGCAATACAGAGAATTATTGCTTGATCCCCTTCCTTTTCGATAGGTGGTTCTTATCTCTTTTTTAGCGTCTTGACGGAGGGGGATCATATCTATTGCAGTGTTACTATTATATCTGCGCCCTGTTACGTGAGTACATAAAGTCAAAGCCAAAACCCTGCTATGCGTACATCTGACATTCAAGATTCAGTGACTTTGCGTGTGTCTTCCGCTTGCAATTGTTTGCTAATTTTGTGAGATAACTTTTGTTGGGTGGATACATGTATCACATCTTTTATTAAATGTATATTGGTTGTGGGCCTATAGGGCTGTGATGCTTAATGTTGGCTTACATCATTTTATGTTGCAACTTTTGTGCATTACGGTGAGGATCATTAGAGATCTTAAGACCTTCTTTGGACCTTTTTACAAAAGCATCAAATTTGTTGTGCCGAATCATCTCCTCTGTCTTATCTTCAGTGTCTTATGTACCTTTCTTCCTGCTCCGGTGTCACTATTTGAGGGGAAAAATGTTCTTGATTTTTCTCTCTTCTTTGTTATAAAAAAATTGATTTATATAAAATCTGGCATTCTTTTATGTCTATCTTTACTTTGTTATACAGAAGCTCCATGAAAGTTACATTTCCATACTGTAGAATTGTCTGCTTTTTTTTTTTGAAACTTCTGTGACTCATCCAATCTTGTGATTGTATATCGGACACTCCAGATAGGATTCTGTGATGAAGTGACATCACTAGGACAGATTAGAGAAGAAGATTAAGAAGTAAAATGGACTTGATTGATACTTTTCTGAAAAACAGTAAAATAAAGATAGTGTATACAAGCTTTCGAGAGGCTTGCTCTCTCCCAAAAGAACTCTTAAAAGTTCACCCAAAATACTACTCAATATTCAACATCCCCTCTCTCTCCATATACTATTCTATCTATAGAGATATCTCCTCCCTAATTCCCTAACTTATTATTCAAGTTACAATTAAAACTAACTAATTATCAAATACCAAAAGTGCCCCTCTCCCTAGGCTAGTCTATTACAGATCCATAGGCGGGTATGCCATACATTTTCTCTATGTGCATGTCTTTTGCTACATCATACGTGGATCCTTGAGAGGCTCTGTTATAACTATGTGAAAATGTATTGATAGTGATACTCACTTCCATTTGCAAAAGATAACGTTTATATAAGCAAGAAGAAGGATGACGGATGAGAGAAATATTTGTTGGCTTTAATGGAGTTTGGGCTGAATATTTGGTTTTGCTAGAGGAAGGGTTCTTGCCAACCCCTATTAACTTGTTGGATGGCACTTGAGTTTTTCCAGAATTGGAGCCATACTTTCGGCCTTCGGGAATAGTCAAAGTTAAATTCAGGCTCTAGAATTTAATATCATTTTTGCAACCAAGCATACTATACGCTATCAGCCAAATTTATCTAGCTTAGATGCTAAAATTCTGGAATACCTAGACAATTCTGATATGGAAGTCAATGTAGATAGGATCTCTAAGTTAAGTCAAATTAGTTATCTTATAGTAGGCAATTAACTGATCGGCTGGACTTTACTATATAAGATTTGATAAATATCATTTATCTTCTTTGTCAATGGAGAAAGAAGTATTTTCCTTCACAATGTAATGATTTTTTGCTTCTAATTTCTACGTTGTTTAAGAAGTTCCTTTATAGAACTAGTAAGTCACAACCGTTATTCACAATCATATTACACCCGTTCAGAATTCTGTCTATCTGCCCGTCAAAAAAAAAAGAAAAGAAAGAATTCTATCTATCTGAATCCCCAGTTAGGTCATTTTTTTTTGTCTTCTATCTAAAATTTGAATACATATTATACCAGTAGATTTTTAAATTTTATTTACGGTTTTGATATATGTAGCCCTAAGGGTTTATATAAGCATTAGATACATTTCCTAAAGTGATATTAGTTTAGGAATTTATGACAAAATCACCCGCACTTTGGTATTATTAATGCTTAGTAATTGCTTAATATTCCCTTTTTAGCTTCTTAGCATATATCTATTTCCTTATTTCTTAATTATTTTTTGTTCTGTTTATGAAAACAGAGCTTCAAAATTAGCAGAACTGGATGTAAATTTCATCCATACTTATTCCGAATGCGCATGGCAGCATTGTTTTCTGCTTCCTGAAATATTCTCTTTTTCTAGTGGTTTATTTTGTTTGGATTTATGAAAAACTACTTGAGATATAAATGTGGGTGGGCAGGTGTGAGGCCCAATTCTAGAGAAAAGTAGAGAGAAGGGATTGCCAAAAGGGTATGTGGCAAATAAATTTGGACAACCCATGAAAGAAATTGTGGCAGCTAATATGGGATGCTGGGAGTAGTTTGTTGTCATGCCTATTTAGTGTGTTCGCTTCACCTATGTGCCTTTTCTTCATGATGGGTCCACGATATGCCTATGTTCCATGTCCGTCATGATTGCACCTCATAGCTGTTAGAATGCTAAGTTTGATAATTAGTTTACGTAGATGTTATTTTTTTTATTTTTTTTTGGGGTGGGGTGGGGGGTGGGGGGTTGGGGTGGAGGCTATGAGCAACTGCTGGTATTCTTTTTAAGGTGGTGCTGCGCAGGTCTATTTAGTGTTTGAGCAGTATCTTTCTTTCCTTTTATCTTTGGAAGGGGGGTAATTGTTTGAGGCAAGGGTATCTGATTTACTACTAGTTGGGTGATTTGTACAGCATTCAACAGGCATATTTCATCTCAATTCTGCTTTAGTGATCTATGTCAAGAGTTAAATTAGTATTTTTCACTGGCGAATGCCTTTGGTTCTCTTATGCGCCACCCTGTTGAAGCCCTTGTCAAAGGGATGCCTTTTTGTTGCTCTGATGCTCTGCTGAGGTGTAGTTGGTTTATTGTGATAGTGTTTAGGCTGTTAGTTGTTACTCCGGTTGCTTAAAGATCTTTGTGGTTGCTGTGGCAACGGATCCAAGGAAAGGAGAGCTGGTGGTACTTGGAAACCTAATAGACTTTTTTGGTAGAAGAGGAAATTGGTTAGAGATTGTGGACCAAAATGGGTCCCCCATGTGGTGCGATAAGGGAGGATAATGTGGAAATAAATTCATACCAGGGATCGAATAAAGTAAATGCAAGAACCTTATGGAACCAATGAAATTGGATGTACGAAGATTTGTAAAGATTGTAGGAAGTATTACTCTAATAGTAAATTATTTCTCTCTTTTCCCCGAATCTTTTCACAATTGGTGTTAGGACTAAATTGAGAGTTTGAGACTACATTAGGTGGAGCGTGGCCTGTGAATGTTGAAATATTTGACAATGGATAGTGGGGCATGTGACGACGTTAAGGAGAGAAATAGAGCATCAATTAAGATTTACCCATAAGGGTTTTTTAGGCAATTCAAACCCAAAAGAGAATTGCGAAAACAATTTGGGACATCCATATTAAGGAAATGCAAAACGATTTGGGACATCCATACATTCTTTGTTTCTTAATAGATGCATCATATTGACTTTTCGACGCTACTTGGATATCAATTTTGATCATTTTTAATTACAATCTTGTAAAAATAAATGTCACTTTTTTAGTTGTTGGGTCAATCTCAATGTATATTTTCAAAATAATTTTTTTAAAAAATTTTTGATATTATTTTTTGATGAAATAATTTTTAATAATATATAATTGAAGATATTGATGGGCAAAGTTGTAGTGTGGTTAACATTAAGGGATGGGAGAAGAGAGAAGAATCGTGCCTTTAACTATTTGAGGCAGGTATAAGAACTGAAAGATATGTCACCAATTACCTAAAAGATTTATTTTCTTTTCCTTGTCTTTGTTATCTCTATTTTGCGAGTTGCGACTCCTTGCTTCTTCTACCTGAGCATGCAATAAAATCGCCTCAACATGCCTAGCCGAGGGAAGGGTTAGATAATAGATAGAATCAACCATAAATTCTCTTTACAATTGTATTGAAGCTCTTTCAGCCTTACCCTGAAATTGCAAAGAGCTTGTTCCACAAAGAGTGTTGACTTGAAGGCAACTTAATAGCCTATGACTTCACCACCATTTAGAAGTACGAATTAGTACTTCGTTATCTAATGTTGGAGAATTGTGTATGCAGACTCTTGCAATGTTATTTAAGTTGGACGAGCTGGCTCTTTATAATGAAGTTTTGCATATGAAGATGAAAATGTATTGTAGTCTTTTTGGCTATTAATCTTATAATTAATTCTGCCATCCACCACTACGCCACCACCGTCCACCGCCACCACCACTGGAAACTCTCCCCCGAACCTGCACATCGAAAAACCCATTTCCCTTCCCCCAACACCGAAACCAACACCCTCCCTTGGAAACCACCCCCGAAACCCTCATCCCCTTCTAAACCACCTTTTTAACCGAACCCTTCAACCACCACCACCACCACCACCACCTTTTTAACCAAACGCTTCAACCACCACCACCACCACCACCACCGGCATCTGCTGTCTCTCCCCACCACCACCATTGCAGCAACACAACAACCATCGTCAATTGCCCTGAAAACAAAATTCTCTCCAATTTTTCGAACCCTTAAAACCAAATAATTTCTCTCCAATTTCACACACAAATCAGCCAATAAAACCTTAAAATCCCCCAAACTAAGCAACCCAGATGCCAATTCGAACCTGAAGATCCCGTCAAATGAGCGGCCCTTTCGCAAGACCCGAAATGCAGGCTAAATGTTCATGGGTAGTTCTTAAAAGGTGAGTTTTAAGGGTTTGAAGGGCTGAATTAGGGGGAAAAGGTAGTTTAATTTGGGGGTGATGGAGGATGCAAGAGGAGGCTAGGTGTGGGCGTGGTGGCTGAGATGAGAGAGGTGTGGTTGTGGTGGTGTCGGGGAGATACTGGTGGGTTGGTGGTATTGACTATTGAGGATGGTGGTGGTGCCGGGTTGGTGGTGGCGTCGGGTGGGTTGGTTGAGTTGAAGAGATGGAGAAGTTGAGTTGAGGAGAGAGAGAGAGAGATGGGTGGCTGAGATGAGGGTGGGTTGGTTGGTTGGGTGGGTTGATAAATTAATGGTCTTTAGGTTGGTAGATGATAGATTAATTAAGTCGTTGAGGGAATCAAGTAATGACATTTCTGTAAATTGAAGTAAAAACTTTCCATTTTGAGCTGTGTTGTACTTATTATGACATTTCCTAAAATGGGAAATGTTGCACTTATTTAGACACGGAGGAAGTATTCTTTTAAGGGCTTTCTCGTTTGACTCTTAACCTATTTATACACGTATGCTTGTGCTTTGTTTGTGCAGAAAAAGACACCTTTTATATTTAGTTTATCTTCTTTTTTCTTATTGTTTCTATTGTTTTTGTCTTTTCGTGTTTGTGGGGAGGGAAAGGGTATGATTTCTATTGTTGCAGGGAAAGGCTTACACAACTGCGCTCTTAAGTCATGCGTTCTTTCACTACTGGAGTGTGTCTTTGAGTGTTCAGCATAAGTTCACTATTCAGTTGTGATTTTCACGCTTAATCCTATTTAGCCTTCTAGAAAAAAGCTTTCCTTGACTTTTGCTGTGTAGGTAGAGCAATGCGTGTACTTGGTTCTGCTATTCTATTACTGTCACATTAACTACATTCAAGCTAACTGTTGACGACTTGACGTTGTATGTTGGGTTCCTTCTCTATGTATTTTCGTAGAATATTGCTTGACCTTTTTGTGACATTAATCTCGCAAAAAACTCTTTGATCTCTACATCCCTTGCCCCCAAACATAAATAGGGGTAAAGAAATGGAAAACTTGTCAACTGCGCGCCTTTAGATTGCAGTATACTAGCTGACTGTCCACATATTGGCAGCAAGCACAAATTGTGACATGATATTTGTATATTGTTCGCTGCATTCTCTCTTGTCACATTGGTTGTCTGATGATTTTCTATTTTTATTCTTTTGGCAGGAATGAGTGGTCTGTCAAGGGCGTTCGAAACCCATCTGTTGTCAAATCTCCTATTGGTGGCTTATATTCACCCCCAAATGTACAGTCACTTTGGTCATTTGAATGAAAACTGGAAAAAGTAAAAAAGAACAAAGAGGAAAAAAAAAAACTTATGAGGGTACTTCTTAATACACCTGTTCTTGATGAGGTAACTAGCCTCTTTTTTTGAGGGCAGTTCAGATACACTGGAAGCATTGTATCTATCTTCTTAGTTTTTACTATGAGGAAGATTGATGTTTACTTACATTAGCAATGGGTTAGAATACAAAAGAGGGCATGCATGCTTTTAGTGCATCCACGGAAAAAAGAAAAAAAAAATGATGGTAAGATCACTGAATTTTGTCCCCGTCGCATTTTCCCTGGTTTATATTCCATGTCATTTGAGCAGGAAAGTTCCGATTTGTTCCAATCTCCTGTTATTGATGTTGGCTCTTTTGATTTCGTTCCGAGATAATCCCAAGATTTGTATGTGCATAATGTTGCGTACCTAATTTGTAGCTAATTTGCTCTCCTGGAGCTAAGTAGCATAGTCTATGTTGATTTGCAGATAGCCGGTTTTATTGCTGCCTACTTGCGCTGCAAAATGATGCATTTTCCATCATAGACAATGATGCCGAACTTATCAGATGAGCTTGATGCTTAGCTTTACGTTCAGTTTTCCCATCATATAGGCATTTTTGAGGCTACTATTTTGCCATGACCGAAAGTATCTTGCAGATGCTCAGGTATTCGCTTCTCAATCAAAAGTCCCTGCTTATGCCCTTATCAACCTTGAGTCTGAGTCTGAAGTCTGAGTTTGATGCTTAAGTTTGTGCTTAGAACGCGTTTTCGCTCCTTGGTAAAGCTTATCTGATGATAATATATAGCTAAGGGTACTAACTGCCTCTTGATGTCACTCCTTTAACCATCGGTCCTAGTCCTACATAACGCATGTGACAACACTCTCAACCCTCCTTCGAAGAAGACAAATCCAAAAACACCATACACCCATCAACCTAAACATCACTTCCCACCCCTCCTCCACCACCTCCTCCACCACCATCTTCGAATCACAGGAAGATAAACTGTAATGTCATTGAGAAGGTTGCCCCATTGTTGAAGCAAACTTGGATTAGGGTTTATGACACTCCTTTATTTGCATGGGGATACGATAACTGTTTGGAAGGATCCTATCGGTCGACCAATCAAATTTTGAGTATGCAAGAATTATGGTCTTCACTGACATCTTGTTCTCAATAAGTTACAAACCGTTGCTTTCAATCCTTTATCTCGAGCCAGACTACCATCCTCCTCTTCACAAAAAATGGTATGAAATAATCCTGGCATCTTGAACTAAATGGCTAACATCAAAGCCACCTCATGTTTCTAATCTCAACATACTTGAAACTTAATTTTGTCAACAATAACTCTTCTATATTGGCTCAAACTTGATATCGGCCCCATTTAGACATGATACAAACGAAACTTAAAATGATGTAGATCGGAATTGATCCTAGCATAAACTTAAACGACTTGAAAGATACATCAACCAAATATCAATCAAATTCAACATGCCATACACTAAAATGGAAAGGTTTACCAAGATGTGCAAATTTTACATGTTTACAATTTACATGCTTTTAGGATATGAAATTATTAGTTCATATTTTCTAAAATGTGAACACATCCTAACATTATGTACATTAGAATTTAATCTAATGTAGAATCCAATTCAACATTGACAATTATTTTCTAATAATCCATTAACAGTTGGCAGTCTACCTAATGCATGTAGTTATATGTACACAGATTCTAAAAACTAGTTGGGGCCTGTTTTATTCGACATAAAATAACTAAACTGAACTTAACCGAACCTATTGCAACTGAATAAACTGAACTGAATTGAATTAAACTGAACTGAACTGATTGTAACTTAATTGAACTGAAATGAATTAAATTATAACTAATAGAAATGATAATTGGAGGCTGCAGCTGAATTGATTAAAATCGATTTGACGTAGGAAGATTGGCGGATAAGTTCGATAAGGAAGCGCGACAAAAAGCCTGAAATGATTTGCACTAATCGGGTCGACGGAGTCCGATTGCCTATTGTGATACCTTTTCGGAAGCGGAACGGGCCAACGAGTCAAACTCACGGGTACGCCGTGATGTATAGGCTTTTTAAGCCATCCGAGTTTGTTTAAGGCTCGAAATAGGCATTTTAATTATTTTCGAATTTTATTATTTCCTTAATTACGTATTAGGGTTTTGTTTTACGTATCTAAACATTATTAGGTCAATGTTTGGAGGCAGTTTTTGACTTTTAATAATATCACAGAGTTCATACCCTTTCTGGTGGATTCCGGAGTTTTACAGATTTATCGCTTGTAAATCTGTTAGTTCTTGATCGAGATTAGCGTTTGCTTTTCTCTGTAATTTCTGACTGCGTCACGATTACAACCGAATCGAACCAAACTAATTACAACTGAACTGAAAATAAGTAATTATACACGCCTGTTAAGCTAACGACGTTGTAACATGTTCATAACACCTTTTTTTTCTTGAGGGGAAATAATAGGTGCATTATATTAATCAATGGACAGAGTGTCTATAAGAACATAAGGGGTCACCTCCGCAGGACAATGATGTTCCCAACGTTGTTCAATACCAAATGGAATAAGTCTAGCTAGGTGATGGGCAACACAATTTCCATCCCGTAGCACATGAGACCACTTAACAGAAACAAAATCCTTGCTAAAGTAAAGAGCATCCTCAAGCACAACATCTAAATCAGAAAAGAAGAGAGCACCCCTAAACAACCTGTTTGTAATAGTAAGACAATCTGTCTCAAAAATAACGTTCTGCAAGTCGTGGCTCCGAGCTAGCTTAATTGCAAGACAAAGAGCTTTCCCCTCCGCCACTTCAACAGGCCACCATGCCTTCATCCTACGAGTAGCCGCAAACAAAACTTCTCCTCAGGGTCACCTTGGCATGCGTGTATATAGGATATAATTTGAATACGGGTACCGTTTCTTAATTAATAATTGTCCTCAGAAAAAAATTCTACCGACAATTCTTGTCTACTACTCCTGAGAATCTTACCTAAAAAATATTGAGATATGAAGATCTCGATACGTATAGCAGGAAAGAGATCTATTTATTTTTGTAATAAATGGAGTAAATGGGAGTATTAAGTGACAATCTCCTCTATAATTGAAATCACAGCAGTAGACTGTATACTTCTTTAAGAATTTTTAAATCTAATATTTCTCTCTCTTATTCATTTCCGTAATTAATGAAGTATTTGTAGCACTATCCTCGAGATTCGAAAAAAATAGCAATATATATGTATCACTCTAGTCTGATAGTCTCTACTCTTTTCTTTAATTTACCTCATCTATATTTTAGTTTTATATTTACAGCAACCTCATTTTATTTTTACTCTATCTATTTCTCTCTTTAGAGGTGTAAATGAGACAAGATAGCTCGCGAACTATTCGAGATCGACTCGGTCAAAACTCGACTCGAGTGAGCTCAAATCGAGATGTTGGCGAGAAGTTCGAATATCAAATTATCTATACAAAATACCTAAATTTAGTACATGTATTTTCTATCTTAGGATTGCTTTTAACACGAGACACTTGCAAATCACTCGAAATCTACTCGATCAAAACTCGATTCGGCCAAATCTCGACTCCATCAAAGCTCGATCATTAGTGGGTCAATACCCGACTCGAGTGAACTTGACTCAACTCGAGACCGACTTAAAATGCTAACGAGTCGAGCCAGCTCCTCGAACTCGACTCACATAATTTACATCCCCATCTCTACATCACTTTAGACTAACTTTCCTAATTTACTCCCTTCCTTCCTCATTTGACTTGTTGCTTGCCACCTTAAATTTTTATTTGAGAATTGTTGTTCCTCTACTTTACTTTTTTTAACTAATTTTCTGTCCTATTTTTGTATATGATTGCAATATTTTCTCCCTCTTATCTAAATAAAAAGTCATATGTCTAAATGATTGGGTTGATTTAGCAATATACACTGTAGAGTGTAGAGATGGCCACCAGTGTTGGTCAATCCAACCCACCTCGTGAGCTATGTGGGTTTGGCCTGCAAAAAGCCCGATCCAACCCAATTCAAACTGTGAAATTGGTGTGTGGGCCAGATTTCTTGAGCCCAACCCATTAAAACCTGCTAGTAAAATCGCCCAACTTGGAACTCGATACTGCCCCGGCTCATGAACCGGACCAACCCAGTCCAAGTAAATATTAAACCAAATTGTGAACACAGTTACCAAGAACCTGAAAACACCCCTTGTCCAATCTGTCCTCGAAACCTAAACAAATCTGACAGTTCTAAGAAGCCAGCTTTTAATGATAATGATGCCTTTTCAGTACCCAATATTATTGGGAATGATTGCCTCCAATCACAACTGAACAACTTTATGGGGCCCCCCACACCCAATCATTCTCAAACCTCCCAATCAAACCCCTACCCTCCCTACTTTCCAAAACCGCCTCGTAGCCCACACTCTCCAATAAGACAAAAAAACTTTTCGGGCGCAATTCCCACAAAAGCCCAATTGTCACCAATAAAACATCCTTCCCAAAACTCTCATGTCCAATCACCCTCCTGCAATCAAAACATCACCATCTCAAACCGTTTTAGCCTACTGCGCAGGCCCAACCCAAAAACCTCCTCCTCCTTCTCATCTGGGCCCTTATTCCCACCAGGATTCGAAGAAAAAATTCCTATGGAAGTTAAATCAGCCCACATGGCAAAAAGAGAAAAGAAAAAACTCAAAAAAAACTAAAAGCCAGCACCTTTCAAGCCAAAACCTCAAATCTCCATCTTCATCTGCCTCCAAGCCCACACAAATTAACTCCCCTCCTCCGAAAAATCATGCCCAGCCACCCCTCATATCTATCTCTGCTGATGACATAATGAAACTTGCTGACGAATTGGGCATTACTTTCACAGGCTCCCCCTCGGAACTGCACAACAGAATTATTAAATTTTGGCGCATCAAAAATCAGCGTGGCTAGCTGATCAAGCCAAGGCTGATTAAACATCATAAGTCACTAGTCTTCATCCTCAAAGATTTAATGATAATGTTGTCATGGAACTCTAGGGGACTGAGTGCCCGAATTAAGAGAAGCGCAGTTCGAAAACTCATCAACACTCATAATCCCAACTTTCTGTTTCTTCAGGAGACAAAGCTTGAGGAAGTTAATAATAAAACCCTAAACTCAGTATGGAGAGAAGAAGATATTCACTGGATATTCAGTCCCTCAATAGGGAACTCAGGGGGCCTACTATCAGCGTGGAAATCAAATTTCTTCATGATGAAGTCGAGCCATATCTCGAGACACTGGATTGGCATCTCAGGAGCAATACCTTCTCACAACCTCAACTGTTTGATCATTAATATATATAATCCCTGCTCTATTGATGCTAGAGCCACGGTTTGGAATGAAATTACCAAGTTCTATGCCGAAAACAGTCTACCATGCCTTGTAATTGGGGATCACAATGAAATCCTTGAACCAATGGATAGAGGCAGCCAGTTTATCTCTCACCAAGGTACTAATGATTTTCAAACATTTATTCACAACTTGGGCATCATTGAAATCTCAGCAGCTAATGGGCCGTTCACATGGTTTCGTGGTCAGTCCAAGAGTAAATTGGACCGTTTATTTGTTCAACCGGAGTGGATCTCTTCCTTCCCCTCTTTAAAACTCACCCTTCTCAAAAGGGGGTTATCAGATCATTGCCCTCTTTTAGCCTTCACCTCTGACCAAAATTGGGGGCCCAAACCATTCCGCTTCCTCAATTGTTGGCTTACTCATCCACAATGCATGAAGATCATAAAAAACTCATGGGAAAAAAATCATGATTTCTCGGTTCCAGAAAAATTGAAAGCTCTCAAGGTAGAACTTAAAAAGTGGAATAATAGCGAGTTTGGTATTATTGATGATCATATAAAAACTTGTGAGGATAGGATTAACTATTTTGATAAAATTGCAAATTCTCGTTTTTTGTCCACTAACGAATTGCAGGTAAGAATGGAGACACAAACGGATCTGTGGAAGTGGATGAAGAGGCGTGAATCTTATTGGGCCCAACATTCAAGGGCTAGGTGGATCAAAGAAGGTGACCGAAACACAAAGTACTTTCATACTCTTGCATCAATACGAAGACGCAAAAATCAGATCGAGAGAATTGTGATAGACGGTGAATGCATAGAAAAACCAGCTGAAATCAAAAAAGAAGCAGCAGCATTTTTTCAGAATATCTTTCATGAAGAATATGTTGTTAGACCTACCTTCAATAACCTGGGCTTCAAAAAATTATCGGCAGTAGACTCATCTTATCTCACTGCCCCATTCTCTCGAAAGGAAATAGATGATGCTGTTGATTCTTGTAGCTCCCAGAAAGCACCGGGTCCAGACGGATACAACTTTCTCTTCATCAAGAGCTCATGGGAGATAATTAAGCAGGATTTTTACAACATAGTTGATGAGTTCTGGCGATCCTCTTCACTTCCACATGGATGCAATAGTGCTTTTATTGCACTAATACCAAAAATACAACATCCAGAAGGCTTCAAAGATTTTCGGCCAATAAGCATGGTTGGGTGCTTATACAAAATTGTTTCAAAACTGTTAGCAAGGCGCCTCCAAACAGTGATAGATGGTCTCATTAGCCCTAGCCAATCCTCATTCATTAAAGGAAGGCAAATTCTCGACGGCGCCCTCATTGCTAGTGAATTGATTGATTCTTGCAAAAAATCAAAGAGAGAATTAGTGGTGCTAAAACTTGACTTCCACAAAGCTTTTGATTGCATTGCTTGGAGCTATTTGGACTGGGTTTTGGGGCAAATGAATTTCCCAATGCTATGGAGATCCTGGATGAAAACATGTGTTATGAGCGCATCGGCTTCAGTAATCATCAATGGCTCCCCCACTTCTCTATTTAAAATGCAAAGGGGGATTAGACAAGGGGATCCCCTATCCCCTTTTCTGTTTAATCTTGCTGCCGAGCCTCTGAACCTACTGCTCAACAAGACTATTTCCATGGGTCTTTGGGATGGGGTGGAAATCACCAATGGAGGAACGAAAATCTCGCATTTGCAATATGCGGATGATACCATTATATTTTGCTCAAAAAATATGGAGGCATTCATGAACATAAAGATGACCCTCATCATCTTTCAATTAGCCTCGGGACTACAAGTTAATTTCCACAAAAGTAGTATATTGGGATTGAATGTGGACTCGCCATGGTTGAGTGAGGCAGCTGAAACTTTGCAATGTAAAATCGGATCCTTTCCCTTCATATACCTTGGATTACCGATTGGCGGCAACTCTTCCCTATTGAGCACTTGGGACTCGGTGATCAATCGCATGCACATGAAATTAGCCTCGTGGAAAGGTAAGTTACTATCCCTTGGAGGTCGCATCACCTTAATTAAAGCTTCATTAGCTAGTCTACCATTGTACTACATGTCCTTGTTTCCCATTCCTAAAGGCGTCATTGCAAAAATTGTCAAACTTCAACGACAATTCTTTTGGTGTGGTGAAATTGGGAAACGCCCCTTTCCTTTGGTCTCATGGAATTTGATTGAATTGCCTAAATGCTTTGGAGGTCTAGGCGTAGGCAATCTCTTGCATCGTAACATTGCCCTTCTTTTTAAATGGTGGTGGAGGTTTTATAATGAGCCAAGCGCCTTGTGGCGCAACATCATCAAGGAGAAATATGGGTATGATTCATATACAACAATAGTTGACTTGGGAATCCCGAACCGTGGTGGGCCATGGAAAAACATTTGCGCTTCTATTCTTCATCACCCTACTGCCAAATGCCTAGCTAGTTCCAAAGTGAGAAAGTGGGTGGGAGATGGTATTTCAACCTATTTTTGGCTGGATCTATGGGTTGGTAATACCCCACTAAAATCCCTATTTCCTCGGTTATTTCGAATTTGTAGCAACCAGTTGGCGTCGGTATCATCGTTGGGTTTTTGGGATGGGTCAAAATGGTGTTGGAGCCTAGATTGGAAGAGAGCTCTTCGACCCCGGGATTTAGAAGACCTGGACCACCTTCTCTCTATAGTCGGTCATGTCTCGCTGGATGTTAGTTGTAGCGACAAATTCATCTGGGCCCCCGATAAAAATGGGCGCTTCTCGGTTAGCTCAATCACGAAAGAGCTGGACAAAACCTCCCCCATGGTTTCATCTGACATTTTCAAGAGTCTATGGAAGGGTCTTGTCCCCCATAGAATCGAGATTTTTGTTTGGTTTGCCCTCATGGGAAAGCTAAACACAAAAGGGAAGCTTGTAAGGTTGTCTATCATCCCTCCCTCCGAAGCTTCATGTATTTTCTGCAAACAACATATTGAAGATGGAGAGCATCTATTTATTCATTGCGAGCTCTCGAGGAAATTGTGGTATTGGTGGTTCGCTCTTTGGGATGTTTCATGGGTCCTTCCGCGGACATTGAAGGATCTTTTTTTGCAATGGAACTATTACCATGCAGATCGCTTCTTTAAGAGAGTATGGAAAGCCACCTTTTGCATCATTTTGTGGACCCTGTGGAAGGAGCGTAATGCTCGGGTTTTCAGCAATATTGTATGCTCCGATAAACAGCTTCAAGACATGGTTCTACTTCGTCTATGCTGGTGGATAAAGGGATGGCAAGATCCCTTCCCATATTCAAGCAATGAGGTGATGCTAAACCCAAAATGCCTTAAAGGCTGCCTAGCTGCGGGAAGGAGTGTCAATCCAGCTCCTAGCCATGAAATTCCCCTTTGGAGCCCTCCGCCTCAATCCTCATTTAAATGGAACACTGACGCATCTCTAGACCCGATCCGAAATCGAAGTGCCATTGGAGGCGTCCTTCGTGACAGCTTCGGAAACTTCATGTGCATTTTTTCATGCCCCATTCCTCATCTTGAGATCAATTCTGCTGAGGTGTATGCGTTGTTCCGGGCTGTGAAGATCTCTCTCTCCTCTCCTTTAATAAACTCCAACCACTTAATTTTTGAGTCGGATTCAGCGAACGCGGTAAAATGGTGCAATGAAAGAAGTGGGGGGCCATGGAATTTGAACTTCATGCTGAACTTCATAAGATCAGCCATTCATTCGCATCTCAATGCAAAAATCATCCACAAAGGTAGGGGCTCGAATGCTGTGGCAGATGCATTAGCGAAGAGTGGTATTAGAAGAGAAAACGACTTCATGGCTTAGCTTGGTTATAATCAATATGTAATCTAACTGCAAGGGACTTTGCAGATGTAACTCTTTGGTATATTGCCTCACTGCCTCATGCTGTAATACTGCTTGTAATAGCATAAAGTATAAATAAAATTCTCTAACTTATCAAAAAAAAAAAAAACCAAATTGTGTATATTTTAATCAAATTGTATATATTTTAATCAAATTGCATATATTATAATTCAATCAAATTTAAAAATAATGAAATTACTCATTAATATTAATAATTGTATATATTTTAATTCATCTTAAAGATTTTATGTGATAATAATGAATAATTTTTTGAAAAAATCCTCATGCTGGCCCGCCAGTCCGGTCCATCCCACTAGACCCACGAACGGTCAAAACTGTTTCTCGAACTGTGAAAATTGGTAGCAGACCGATGTGGCCCAAGATTTTTCAGCATGTGGACCAGCCCGTCCAATCTATGAATTTCACGGTCCGGTCCTGGACCGCGAAATTTCAGCCTAGCCCGCTACGACCCACAACCCGGCCCGCACCGGTGGCCATCACTAATATATATACTGTCCAACTCTTTTGACTAGTACACATAATAGAAATCTTCGGTTGGTTAAGGTTGGGGGAGGCTAGAATGGACTAGGGTCAACTAATTTACTTGGTAAAATCAAATGATAATGTGGATGTCCATTAATTTACTTATGATCTAGGTTCGAACTCTATTCACATTACAAAATTTTGCTATTTACTTGATAAAGTCAAATAATAACGTAAGTGTCTATTAATTTACTTACGACCTAGGTTTGAACTCGCTTACATTTTAAAAAACATAATCAAACCATAAATAATTTTGCTATTAATGCTAAACTTATTTCTATTATATAAGCCAAGAGAGGAGGTGTGGTGTCCTCTTTTGAAGTGACTAAAATACCCTTAGTGATCTAATTAATGGAATGAAAAAAATTACAAAAACAAATCATTTAAAAATTCTCATTGCAATTTGCCATTTAAAACAAGTTTAAAATGGTATATGCATCAAATACTTCAATCAAAAATTAAATGAACAATATATTTATACCTTATAAAAAAAGATGGCATACATAACGTGCACATGAAAAGTCTGAACATTCACTACCTTTGATATTCTTTAATTCAGTTAAACTAACTCATTATTTTTGTTTTTTCTGTTCAATATTCATTCACAAAAAATTAATGTTAACAATCACTCACAACCTTTTTTTTTTTTTTACATTAGCGAATTAACATATCTAAATACATCTAATTGTTGAATTTTTCACATTTAAGTTTAATCATAAATAAAGTACGAATGGAGTATCTAATAGAATAACAAATTTTGAAATTAACGCACGCATCGCGTGCATATGAAGACTAGTTATCACTATATTGAAATGTTATGGTTATCAAAGTTTCCTAATCTTTTTATAGCAAGCTTCAATGTCAAATAGAGCAACTTAAAAACTTATTTGGTACAAATCCGGAAGAATAGGCTAATTTTAATGGCCATGGTAATAAAATATGCTTCTAATAGAGTAATAGTTTCTCTTTCCCTAACCGTACAAATTCTTTCCATTAAAACAATAGTACCTCTATAACAATAGGTAGTAAGCGAAATGTGGGGGAGTAATGAATATAGGAGAATATAATGAGTTCATTTTACACAAAACATATTCATATCCTCATTTCTTCTTTGACTATATTAGCATTATTTGCTATCATTTTCCAATCAAAAGGCTCAAAGTGTTTGTCTAATTCATTCTATTTTCCATCATCTTCTTGGATTTGGCCAACAAATCATAGTATCATTGATCATGGAGTCACATCATCCTTTGATTCTTTGGCTTATTCTCTTGCAATTATTCACAACTCATCTTCTCTTGCAAAATCAGTAAGTCTTCATCTTTCTTTATTTATATATCATGATGGTAACATCTTATTAATTGACATAAAGTAAAGTTGATAATATAAACAAATTTAAAATATCATTGTATCTATTTATTCAATATGATTATATATCAATCAAACTAGTTAACATTCATAATTTCATATTATATCGTAGTATTTTATTTACTTTATTTCCTTGTCTTTTTGCAAGTTTTCATCTTTTGTTTTGATAACTTTTAATGATAGGATTTTTTTTTTTTTTGGACATCAAACAAACGTACATGAAAAAAAGTAAACAAGAAAGCAATTAAGTGCGGAGTAACGGTAGTTGTCCTTGTCTGGCACGAGTAGCTAGAACATGAGCCATTTGAACCTGTGAACGGTCGACCTTTGTAAATCGACACCATTCAAATTGTTGAGCTGTCGAGCGAATATCACAGAGTGTCCAAGTAATCGAAATTGAAAATGTCAGTGGTTTAAGTAGACTGCGAATGATAATCTCAGAATCTGTATGCACTGAAATTTTTTTATAACCTTGCTCATGTGCCCAAAGTGGTTTAATGATAGGATTTAGTAGACATAAAGGTTGAAAAGCTAGACAAAATTTTGAGCCAATATAAAATTTTATATATTTGATTTCATTTTCTTAAGTAAAAAGTTGACATCATATGTTACTTTAATTTTCTAATTTTTGTTTGTTTGTCCCTTTTCATTATGTGTTGTTTGTTCAATATGATTATCAGTTAAGCTATAGTTAACATTGATACAATATCTTAGTATTTTTATTTGCTTTTCCTTGTTTTGTTGTAAGTTTTCATCTTTTGTTTTGATAACTTTTTGATAATTAGGATTTAGTAGACATAAAGGTTGATAAGCTAGACAAAATTTTGAGCCAATATACAATTTTTTTATATTTGATTTCATTTTCTTAGGTATAATTAAAGTTCCACTATATGTTACTTTTGTAGTTTTCAAGGACTAATTATGGTATTTTCCCATTGTTATTTTTAATTTTTGTTTTTTTGCCCTTTTTGATTCAATATGATTATCAGTTAAACTAGTTAAACATCGATAGATTAACTTAGTATTATATTTTCCGTAAAAAAAAAAAAACTTAGTATTATATTTACTACTTTTCCTTGTTTTGCTGTAAAAGTTTTCATCTTTTGTTTTCTTAACGTTTGATGATAGGATTTAAGAGACATAAATTAAAGGGTGATAATAAGCTAGACAAACATATTTTATGTATGATTTCATTTTCTTAGGAAAAAAGTTGACTTCAATATCATATGTTACTTTTCTAGGCTCCGTTTGGTAGGGCGTAGAATATTTTCAGCATTTACAATGGAAAACACAATTCCAAAATTAGTTTTCCGTTGTTTGGTTCGATGTAAGAAAAATGATGAAATGAAAGGAAAATGAAAGGGAAAGTAAGGAGGTAGTGAGAGGAGTGTACAAGAGAGATAAGGAAAATAGTTTTCCCTTCATTTTGAAAGGAAAATGGTTTTCCATCATTGGGAGAGTAATTTTACCCTAAGGGAAAATGATTTTACACTCTTTTGTCAACCAAACAATGTAAAACTAAAAATAGAGGAAAACAATTTTCCGGGAAAACGTTTTACACCCTACCAAACGGAGCCCTAGTATTTAAGGAATAATTATGATAGTGTCCCTTTTATATTTCTATATCTTTATTTGTTTCCTATATTATTTTGATTGTTTATCTCTTTCATTATTTATCTATAATTAGGAGGAGAAAAAGCAAAGAACATTGATGAAATTACGTGACGCGATTAATGAAGTGTTGAAGGATAGGAAGAAAGATCAAAAGGTGGAAATAATAGAAGTAACACTTGGAAGAGCAAGGTCTTTGATTAAAGAAGCAATTCAAAGTAGAAATACTTCAAATCTTTTTGTTGAAGATCAAGTTGATTATGTACCTCATGGCAACATATACAAGAATGCTTTCGCCTTTCATCGGTACTATATACTATATACTATAAATTTTATAATTTGCAACACACGATATAGATTGATCATGAAATTAGATTTATCTAATATATAATCTCGTTCATCACCCGTGGCGGATGTATGTTGATGGGAGTGGGGTCACTTGACTCCACTAGGGGAAAAATAATATGGAGAAAAAAATCTAATTTTTATTGTATAAATGTAGATAGAAGTAGTGTTAATTAGTAGTAGAAGAGACACCACTCATTTCAACACTAAAAAAAGGATCCCGACCTACATTAACATTACTGTTTTGGATACTTATGATTAGTGATCCTGTTGCATATAATTTCTAGATCCGCCACTGTCCATCACATAATATATATACACTACTACCCTAGTAATGTGATACAATCAATAATACTCTGAGAACTTCATTCCCACCATGCAAATTGTAATCTAATACTTTAACTAAATTATTACATGCTGAATTATTGTTTCGTACTTCTAAATATTTTGTACTTCTTGTGTAAGATTATTAGAGGTACTGGTGAGTTCACTCATGGTACACCCGGGTGTACCATGAGCATGGTACACCTAAGGGTATTTTTGTAATAAATTAAAACTTCAGGTGTTCATTTGACACCAAATTTGCTCATATGTGCATTTTGCTCATTTACTCATTTGCTCATTTTGCTCATTTTGTAATAAAAGTGTTTGCTCATTTTCTTAAATGAGTAGAAATGTTTGCTCATTTGCTCATTTGTTCATTTTGCTCATTTGCTCATTTGTTCATTTTGCTCATTTGTTGATTCGCTCATTTTGCTCATTTGGAGAAAATAGTCTTGGGTGTACCATGAGCATGGTACACCTAGGTGTACTATAAATATTCTCACGAGTTCACTTATGGTACACCCGGGTGTACCATGAGCATGGTACACTTAGAGGTATTTTTGTAATAAATTAGAACTTCAGGTGTTCATTTGACACCAAATTTGCTCATATGGGCGTTTTGCTCATTTACTCTTTTGCTCATTTTGTAATAAAAGTGTTTGCTCATTTTCTTAAATGAGTAGAAATTTTTGCTCATTTGCTCATTTGTTCATTTTATTCATTTGCTCATTTTGCTCATTTGGAGAAAATAGTATTGGGTGTACCATGAGCATGGTACACCCAGGTGTACTATATATATTCTCGTTCAAATTAAAATAGATTTGTAATAGTCGTTCATACCTTATATTTATATAAAAAAATGAAAGGAATATTTTGTGGAATCTACTATAATTTGACTTTGATAAAGACCTTTTTATTTGGTGACAAGGAAGTTTTGTAAATAGCTTAAAATAATTAATAGTATGTGAAGTTGAGGGATTGTTCTTATATATAAAAATGAAACGAAAGGAATATCTCATCAAATCTACTATTTTGACTTTGATAAAGACCTTTTAATTTGGTAACAAGGAAGTTTTGTAAAGGGAATAAATAGTATGCCAAGTTGAAGGATTGTTCATGATGATTGTTCTGATATCTTTATTAGCTAGCTTAGGATTATCCAAGTTGAAGGATTACTTGAAGGGTATAGATTAGTTATATAACTTTGATTCACAAAAAAATATATTGTGAAGTGTGTACCCCATAACATATTTAAGTACTTTAACTTATGAACAATTGCAGAATATCCATGATGATTGTTTTCATATGTTTATTAGCTAGGTGAGGAGTATACAAAGTTGGGAGATTACTTGAGGGGTATAGGTGATTACTGATTAGTCCATATAACTTTGTCCGGACTAGGTTAACACAAAATTTGTTTTAAATTGTGTATAATATATTCAAGTAAAATTTTGTCTATATGTGTTAACGTGTTAATTCACATATGAGCTTGTCTTACATTGAATAAGAAGAGAGAGATTATGATTGATATATAACCTTAATGGACTACTCTTTTTTTTTTTTTTTTGCTAATTTGGATTCTTTCATTTCAAGGCCAAAAAGGCAAAAATTAGAATGAGTTATCCTCTTATTGTCAATTGGTTTTAAGATGGAACCTCATATGAGCTTGTGTGTGGTCATTCTCTCCTCAGGTATGCGCCTCTGTGTGCAGGCCCAATTAGAAGCAGTACGAACTAATTAAACTTAAAAAAGTTTCACAACACTACTACAGTATTGGGTGGGCACAATGACACGTGATTAGTTGAAGGCATAAATTATACCGGAACTAGATAATGTAACCTTTTTTCTCTATAGCGCCAACATAATATACATCTTCCGACGAATTAGGTTTCATTGCATGTACCATTATTGTAGTTGGTGTTATGGAGTCCACTCGTTATAGTCCTTAGTGTTATTTGCACCAAAAATATAGTTGGTGTTAAGCTTTCCTATTTCTAATGTTAAAGTGAGTTTTATTTTTCTATACAAAATGGTAACTCTACTTGCGCAAAATTCGTCATTTGAAAGAAACAACTGTTTTTCTAGGTTACATGAGAAATAAAGAATCGATGAAGAAGGAAAGTCCAAACTCCCAGCTTGCATTGAAGTTTTGGGACAGAAAATATGCATTAATAAATAGCTCAAATCTGCTTCTGTCGATTTTGCCGTTGTAATTTAATGTTATATGTTGACAAAACTATGAATTCTGCAAAACTCAGTAACTTTGGCAATTAAAGCCATGTGATGTGTGCCACACATAGAATGATAGAATTACTGGAACATACACTTTCCATCTATATACTGATTAATATACACAAATAAAAAAAATGAATTTCCATCTATATTTTGTCAGTGTAAAATGTTAAACATCTCAATTCAAGCAATAACTAATATCTGAACTTGCTAATTTTGAATTGAGAACAAAATCCAAAATATGATTTGCACTCTCTTTTCGACTAACTGTTCTTTTCAACATAAAACAGAATTGAATTGAACTGAAATGAATAGTAATATGTGAGAGTAAAAGTACTGTCCAGAGCTGAATTGAAAATAAGTTGGCGAGAATAACATGCCCTAATTTCTACGTACATCCATAATCATTTGTTGCATATTATGTATTGGAGTCAAAATTCATTAGCTTTCACCATAAATGACTAAAATTACTTTTATTGCAAAAAAATGACATAAAAAAAACATATGTTTTTCAATATTAATTTTTTTTTACTATGTTATCTGAAAAACGCGAAAAAAAGAAAAGCAAATGGAGCAAACTATCGGCTAATAGATTCATTTTCGCAATCATGCATGCCTCATTTTAATCTTTGTGATTTTTTAAACTATAGGAGCTACTTATTGATGGAAAAGATGTTCAAGATATATATTTATGAAGAAGGGGAGCCACCCTTATTTCATTATGGTCCATGCAAAAGCATATACTCCATGGAGGGCATATTCATCAATTTGTTAGAGAAGAACAATCAATTTAGGGCAAAAGATCCAGATGAAGCTCAAGTTTACTTTCTTCCATTTAGTGTGGTAATGATACTTCAACATCTTTTTGATCCAATCATCCGTGATAAGGCTGTTTTAGAGCGCACAATTCTTGATTACGTGAGTGTAATATCACACAAATATCCTTATTGGAATAGAAGTCTTGGAGCAGATCACTTCATGTTGTCTTGCCATGATTGGGTATGATTTTTAAACTTTATACTATTTCTTCCTTTTTTTTTTTACATCGAGAAAACGTTCATCGCTTAAAAAAAAATGGAGTACAACCTATTACTAATACAACCATACAGAAAACAAAGGAAAACCTAAAGGAGCTTTATGAGCTCTTACATGCCCTAAAAATCAAAGATAAGCAAAGTCGATAAACTTTATACTATTCATTAATTATATATGTATGTCTACATGATAAATCAAATAAGGGGTTTTTTTAACCTATATATGCATCTAGTGCAAAGGTTAAACTTTATCTATTTAATAAATTAATTAACTAAAAATATAATATCTCCATACAATTATGCTAAATATATATTGATGATAATTTGATTTGATTAAAAGAAAAGATAAAATATATATTAATAAGGAAACTAACTATTTAGCAGAATTATAGGGAAGATATTTTATTTTAGTTAATCAATTTGTTTAATAGATAAACGCTTAACCTTTGCACTAGCTGCATAGGTTAGAAAAACCCATCAAATAATTTAAGCTTATAAATAAACTCTGATGTATGACGATTTAAGCGGAAACATGTGGTTGGACCGAGGAAGTATTCCCCCATACCTGGTATGGGCCAACTTTTTCCATACCATTTCTTTGATACAATTATATGTAGTCCAAATATGATATAATAGCTAACTGATATGATAAGATAGTGTTAATATATGATATATGATTTCAACTAATAATCCCCAAAATAAAAATATATTAAAAAAAATAAATTATAATTTTTTAATATTACTTTTGTCATAAAAATTACATAAATGCCATGGTATTGGACAATACCGGGTATGGGAATATCATTGTTCGGTTGGACTGCTATGAGAATTTATAAAAACGACCCATTAGAAGTAGGAATGACAATGTCGATGGGTCAGACTTGGACCGGATTATGCAAAATCCGACTCCGACCCTACAAGAAGTCGGATTTTTGACTTCGACATCCAACTCCGAAAATTCGAGTCCGGCCAGATTTAAAACCCTAACATCCGACTCCGATTCTGATCCAATCCGACTTTTTTTTTTGCTCTATTTTTTGATAGAAAAATCTTCTATAATACAAGTAATCTAATTATTACAATTTTTTATAATAATCTTATGGAAATTAAACATTAATATTATTTTTAACAATCATTTCTTCAATGAAAAAATCATATATGATACAATTGTGTTAAAGTCGGATTTAGATTATATATACATAATACATTGATACAAATAAAAAGTATTAAATGCCTTAAAGTCCACGTCAGATTCCGATATCGTATTTTATGGGATTCGACCCCGACCCTCCTCCAACTCGTAGTCGGACTTTTTAGTCAGAGTCGGATTCAGATCATTATCTGTCGAAGTCGTCTCGGATTTTTTTCCTTCAGATTGGAGCACCCTAGGGGGGATCTAGAATGAATTGGCATCGAAGTTTAGTGGAAAGAAAGGTAAGAGACTAAGGGCCTGTTCTCCCCAGCTTATTTTCAGTTCCGTTCAGTTCAATTCAATTCAGTTTAGTTCAACTCAGTTCAATTCAGTTCAGATCAGTTCAGTTCAGTTCAGTTCAGCTCTTGACAATACTTTTGCTCTCACATATCACTATTCATTTCAGTTCAGTTCAATTCAGTTCAATTCAGATCAGTTCAGTTCAGCTGTTTTATGCCGAAGAGAACAGGCCCTAAGAGGTTACTGTTTGTTTTTGAGGTAACACCAAAAGTACGTTTATGACGGTTGATTAACCGAGTTTTCTGGCTGTAAAAGATTGTAGAAGTTCAGTTTCATCTTACAAATCAACTAATTCGAGGAGTTTGTCTTGTAACAGACCGTCAATTTCTAAATTAAAATTAGGCAATGTTAAGCTCAATATTAAAAAATAGAAATAGTTCAATAGTGACTAGAATAATTTCTTTCGATGACTAATTTAACCCACTTAGTTACTAGATTAACATTTATATTAAAATTAGACCGTTTCTTTTAATAATTTTTGCTAATTCGAGTTGATTAATGGAGCACGAATCAAGTTTACAAAGATGTAGAAGAATATAAGCGTTGTCGGTTGCCACACTACTTGGTAATCGTACAATATAACGCAGGGATCATAGTTATTTGTAAGTAACATATGATACTGCTAGCTTAGATGTCGACGTTGCTAGATTGAAGTGTTTATTTAATTCAAAATAATTAAGTTAAGCTATAGCAATTGAGTAGATGGTATCTTTCTATACCTCAATTATGTTCCACTTAGTGATGAGTTGATGCAACATTAGTTAGTGTTAATTACTGGGAAGAATGCTACTGGTTTTGAGGAAACATGATGATTTTATGAGCTGTCAATTCTGGTGTTTTGTGGTTTTCTTAACAATTATTGTTGATTTTTAATTTATATGATTCGAATGGTATATCTTTACTAGATTATGGTGGTGATGGTAAAGATTATAGAACTCATTTTCGTGATTAAGAGATATTCTGAGTTTCGAGTCGACATCCAAATGATATAATCAAGTCATCCTAGATAAATGATTTGTGCCAATAGTTTCCTCACATAAACCACAAATTACTTGTTTGTCTCTTTTTTTGGTAAAACAACGATAAACGATTTGTGCCAATATTTTCCTCACATAAAGCACAAATTATTTGTTTGTCTTTTGTTTTGGGTAAAACGACGAATAGATTAAAGCATTAGCATAGTTATTTGTCTTTGTGACCTGATTTTGGAACTAGTGAACCGTGCCTAACATAATAGAGAATACTAAGGGTATACTTGTAATTGTACTATTGTATTATGTTATTATATATATGAGCTTCAGACACTCGTATAAATTAGGATAAGTTGTATCGTTATATTCATATATGACATAACATAATGGTGGTTGTGCGAGAGAAATTTCTCGATGAGAACCAAATCATGGGTCACATATACAACGGTAGAAGGGACGAATCTCATGAATGAGCTCCTCTATCTTGCCATCAAGACCAAGTACGTAAATTGGCCTATACCCAAACCAAGATACCAATTTTATGAGTTATGGCGCACACATTCTAATTCTTGGCACATTGGATTGAGAACTTGATATGTATGTTTCGTAACGTCAATGGTGGTGTTCTATGTACAAGACGAACAAGCACAAGATGTTGTTTTTAATTCTCTTTTACCTTAAAAAAGCGACTTTTATTATAAGTGATCTCTTTAGGGCAAAATCTTACCCCCATTTCATCATATATAACTATTTACCAAATAGATCATTGATTAATTTTATGTACTGAATGGTTAACTTTTTGGTGCTTTTCCTTTTCCAAACATTCTTATCCTTATAGTTGTTTCTTGCATACAGGGTCCACGAGCTACATGGTACCATCCATTATTATACTTTCATTCGATTAGAGCATTATGCAACGCAAACACATCAGAGAATTTCAATCCAAGAAAAGATGCATCAATTCCTGAAATCAACTTAAAAACTGGCGAATTCGCTGCGTTACTCCATGGATCATTACCCCCTTCGGAACGTACCATCCTTGCATTCTTCGCAGGGCGGATGCATGGCCGTATTAGGCCTGCACTCCTCACTTACTGGAAAGACAAAGATAAAGATCTTCAAGTTTATGAAGAGCTTCCTAAAGAAATTTCTTACGGCGAAATGATGAAGAGAAGCAAGTATTGCCTCTGTCCTAGTGGGTTTGAGGTTGCTAGCCCTCGAATCGTGGAAGCTATCTATGCTGAATGTGTGCCAGTTTTAATCTCTCAGAACTACATACTTCCTTTTAGTGATGTTCTTGATTGGAGCTCGTTTTCGGTTCAAGTTTCAGTTAGTGAAATTCCAAATCTTAAGAAAATCTTAATGGAAATACCTTATGATAAGTATTTGCAAATGCAGGAAGGAGTGAAGCAAGTACAACGCCATTTTGTAATGAACGATCCTCCTAAGAGATTTGATGTTTTTCATATGATTATTCACTCAATTTGGCTTCGTAGGTTGAATGTACGCATTCATAGTTCATAGTTGATGTGTAGTATTATTCAAGTTCCAAGCACTTGTGATTGTTACTAGGTGTTAGGACTGATACATGTCTCAAGTGTCGGGCTTGGCTATATTCTAATAAAATAACGACCTCGACTGAAGAATGAAGTTTCAAGTGTCCATAGTATATAATCACAGTTTTCTATTTAGCCATACTCTATTTTAGAATTGCCTAATTTAAGCTTGAGTTCGGTTTCACAATCGAACCAGAAATATTCATCTTTCAGATTATCATACAAATGGAATTACATGTTTACAGTTAAAAAACATATTACCACAGGAAACTCATAAGAATAACACACATAATGGGAGATTTAACCCTTTTCTTCAGCTACTACATTACTAAGCATATCATAAACAAAAAATTTACAACTACTATTAGCCTGAGGAAGTTTGTGCTTCTTGCTCACCTTGCCAAGTCCAAAGAATATCCTTGAGAGCTGGTCTCATTTCCTTCTTCACAACCTTCTGATACTCCAACGAATCGCCACCACGCTTCTTCAATTCGACCATATGGAAGGTTGGAGTAACCTCGAAAATTTCAGCATCGAAAGATAAAACCCCTTTCCTCCCTTCTTTACACCCTTCAAATCTCATGAGCCCTCCATCTTTTTTCTTGACCTTCAGTTTTAACTTCTTAGCTACTTCCTCAAGCTTTGATATGATTGTTGAAGCAGTCTGACAGGCTGAAAATCTAACATCCTTTTTCTGGCTCTTCTCCTCGAATAAACCAGAAAGATCAAACCCTTCGGAGAAAGAGATGATATCAAATGCATTCAAGTTATAACATGGTTGAGCATCTTCTTGTTTCGCTTCTATGTTGTCAGAAGGGCCAAAGATAGCATCAATATCTAGCACGTCAGGCTTCATATCATTTATTACAGGACTAACTTGTAAGAGTTTAGAATCAAACCCTTTCCGGAACCAAGAATTCTGCAAAATCTTTGCTGTTGAGATCCGTGTCCTAGGGTTCGGATCCAAGATCTTGAAGAGCAATCGCCGTGCATCTGATGGAATCCAATTCGGGAATTTATACTCTGCCTTCCCAATCTTTCGGTACATTTCCATTAAGTTGGAATCCTGAAACGGGAGGTATCCCGCTAACAGCACAAACAAGATCACCCCACATGACCAGATATCTGCTTTTGCTCCGTCATAACCATGCCTGCGAATAACCTCCGGAGCAACATAGGCAGGGGTCCCACAGGTGGTGTGAAGCAAACCATCTTGCTTTCGGGTATCAGCAAAAGCACTCAGCCCAAAATCCGTTACCTTAAGGTTTTCATCTTCATCTAAAAGCAGGTTTTCTGGCTTCAGATCACGATGGTAAACACCCCTACTATGACAGTAATCTACTGCTGAGATTAACTGTTGGAAGTACTTTCTTGCAATATTCTCCTTCAACTTGCCTTTGGCAACCTTGTTAAAAAGCTCGCCTCCTCTGACATATTCCATGACAAAGTAGATCTTAGCTTTGCTAGCCATAACCTCATACAACTGCACCACATTAGGGTGTTTCACAAGTCGCATAACAGAAATCTCTCGCTTAATTTGCTCAATCATTCCAACCTTCAAAACAGTCTCCTTGTCAACTATTTTGATTGCAGAACTTGCATCACTTTTGATGTTTCTAGCAAAGTACACCTTTGCAAACGTACCCTGTCCCAGTAGCTTTCCCAGCTCATATCGCTGCATCAAGATGGTGACTTTGTTTTCCGCCATCTAAAGACTGCTGATAGATTAATAATATTCACAGAGAAATATCTAATCCTTCTTTACTATTCTACTAAATGCAATGTCAAGAATCAGTCAACCATCTTCGCAGAGCTCATATGTAGAAACAAGATAGTCTTTGACATTCCTGGCAACAGTGGGCATGTAGAGCTCAATGTATCGGGAACTGCAGATGATATCTTTGTTCTTGTCGATGGTTGATAAAGGTAGTTCAAGTAGAGCTCTAAACAAAGTGGGTTTGGACAGAGAATCCTTGGATATCATGCACATCTTGCAGCATTCCCTATTTCTTTTGTTAAATCTGAGAGTTCCAAAAGTCGAGAAAGACTGATTATTCGATGGATGATCTGAACAAAGATCAGGAATTTAGTGGCGTGCAGCGTTAATAATTCACCTGCAAAAATCTAGCAGCCAGAAGGTTTTGTCAGCGCATTGCTATCAAGCACAACATTTAACAATAAAGAAATACTTAATCAATCGAAACTTTGATTGCATCAAAATCTTAGTGTAGTCTGAACATATCAACAGAACAGAATAGAAGTCTTTAAGGCTGAAAGACTAATAGATAATAGATAGATTAGTACAAGTGGGATTAATATTTGAGACCAGATTAAAATAGAAACAGGAAACACTCTTAAGAGGCTAACATCTGAAACATTTTATAACAAAGATAGTGCATCCAAATGCACATAAAAATGATTCTTAGCATATATATAAATCAAACAACAATGTTATTTCTCAAACTTATTGTTTCAGCTACTTTGAAACCAGGGACAAAACACAACAGTCAATGTCCTGAGCTTCTATGTGGCTATTTTTCATCCTTGGCGTAGTACATTTGACGCATCAGAGATAGTTTTTTTTTCTTGAAATGTCAATTTCTGAATACTTCTATGGATTATATTGCTTTATTAAATTGTATCATTTTCTTAGATTTAAATTTGAATTTTTTTTAAATGTAATTCCTAAATTTGACAACCAAATATCATTATTGATACATCCGCCTACGTCTCTATGGGGTCTACGAGTATGTACGTAGGCTTAATGAAGAATTTAACAGGATATAACAAAAGTTGGATCAAATATTAACTTAAATACCAACTTGCTTTACTCTCTTCATTTACAGTTAAGTGCTAGCTAACACTTGCAGAAATCAAAACATTCTCATGTGGGATCTGATTGGATTTGTTTCCACATTATTTTTCAAAATATAAAGTTTTCAGAATTTTTACTTAAAGCAATTGTTCCACTATTTTCTGAGCCGAAGAAGTACTACAAAACACAATAATGTTATCGTACGAGTTCTTCAAATGAAACAATGTCACAACATATACAATAATTCCTTGTCAAAATGCACATCAAATGATACAGAAGATGAAATAGACTTTGCTTCATTTAGGCATGTTGCATATCATAATCAATCACTCTCTTAAAAGTATCTTGCCCAATTTTAAAACTAAGAATTAGAAATATCTCCAAACATGATAATTAGACTTGGACAGGTAAATATTAGTTACTTGTATATACAGGTTTGAGTCATTATCATGTAGGGGACAACAAATGCAAGTCTTAATCCATCTTATGCCGGGATAATGGAGATTGATTGAGTGACTTTAAGGGTTGCCAACCCTCTTATTATTGAATTTTCATTGATTAGGAATACATCAAAACATTATTTTTATATCTCTTCTCTCCTCATAAATTAGGTACATATTAATATTTTATTCTAATGTGTCGCTAAGGGTCTGTTCTCTCCGGCATAAAACAGCTGAACTGAACTGAATTGAAATGAAATGAATAGTGATATGTGAGAGTAAAAGTATTGTCCAAAGCTGAACTGAACTGAAAATAAACTGGAGAAAACAGGCCTAAAAGGGTTGGCAACCCTAAGAGTTACTCAAACATTTTCCCGGGATAATGACACAGTCCGGGTCACGAGGAATCAGTTTAGGCCGGGCTGGACCGGACTACGTACACTCTGATTCGGGTTCAGGAAGAAATCAAGTCCGGGTTCAACGTTTTTAGGCATCTCAGTAACCGGGTCGGATCTCGTTTTTCCAACAGACACCATAATAATCACATATAAGCTTCAACTTAAGAACAAACTTAGCTTATAGAAGATGCAGTACTCATTTAGCAAAATTATGAACAATTTAGCAGCTTAATTAAATTATACACATTTTTTTTTTTCGGTGAAATAAGGCATAGCAAAATAGCAAATAGTAAATTATACACATTGAAAAAGCATAACATGCAACAAATAGTTGAATACTTCATGCATAAATATATTAATAGAAATCCTTATTTCTAGAGAATATTTTCTGAATATTCACATATTCTATCATATGATTAATATAGGGTCACAAACAATCAAGAAGAAAAGACATTAAAGATTAAAAAAAAATCAGCAATAATGTATATAATAACAACACAAATTTCTTCTTGTTTTTAACGATAAACAACATAGAATTATAGATGAAAAAAAAAAGCAGACAAATTGGAATTCATAAAGCAAAGAGAAAATTGAAATACATTAAATAAATAGTGATAATTGATCCATAATTAGATTATAAAAGAAAGTAATTAAAAAAAGACCCAATTTTTGAATAATTCAGAGGAATGTATTACCTCAAAAGGGTTCAATTGAAGAAGAAATAAGAAGCAAAGATCTAGTATAATTCTGGGAAAAAACTCAAAAAGAAAAGAAAGGTTTTTTTTTTTGTACAAAGATGCCAAGACAAAGGCTTGTGAATTGAAAAAGCTTGTGGGTAGAATGTGTTTGTAATTTATAGGACTACCGACTACTACCACAGTCTCTCTATCTCACTCGTGTAGTTGGTGACGCGTACTAGTACTAGGAGTTAACTACCTAGTAAGGACCTAAAGTATGAGAGTTTTTTCCAACAAGGACCTCAACAATTTTTTTGATCTACTAAGGACCTCATATCTACTATGGTTACATTTTCCATCCAATATTATTAACTTTGTTTTCTTTTTGTTTTCAAAAATTGAAATGGCCCCACCAACTCAATTATTCTTTATCTCATTCCATATTCCTCTTAATTTGACTTTAACTTTTTTTTCCATAAAACTATGAGTATTTTTATCAGATTGGTACTTTAAGATACATTATTTAATCACATGAACATATTTTAAAAAATTATCACATGTGTGTATTTTCAAAGATTTTCTTTAATCATATGAGTATTTCTTAAAATTTGGACTACTTATAAGTATTTAATAAATCTTCATTGACCATATAAGCCCTTTAGCTAATGTTATATATTCACCTCTATTTACATCTTATATATTCTTAGAGTAATTGTCTCAGAATAACTCTAAAGAATCGATAATTATCTCTCTCAATTCTTTACCCTTTGGTAATTACTGCGAGAAGTTATATTTTAAAATATTCATTTGGTAATTACTAATCAGACCCTACACAACCGTCCAACCCTTTGTCTCTCTCTTAAAATATATCATGTTTGTGTAGGTCGTAGCTCTCATCCACCATCTTTACAAATCTAAAATTTATCCTAAAAGTTAAAATTCTTTTCCTCTTTAGCCTAATTTTTTCTATTGATAGTGCAAATTTTAAAATGTATCCTCTCGCAATGTGGGCATTTTTAAAAAATGGTGATACTGGTATAACAGTATTTTTCAAAATTTTATCTTTTTTTTTTTGAAAAGACGATACAAGTAAAGTTTAGGGAACTCTTTTTTCAAGAGTATACCCTAAACTATCTAAAGTAACTAAATAATTGAAAAACATATCGGACTGAACATCAACTAATTGAGATGGATTTTGGAGATGTTGCCCAATCTTTGAGAGGTAATCCGCAACCCGGTTGGCTTCCCGATAGACGTGAACAATTGTAACCTTCCGGAATGAAGACAAAAGTTGAATGTATCTTAAAGTACTAATTTGACAAAAATATCATAGTTTTATGAAAAAAGAGTTAACGTCAAATTAGGAGGCAGATGGAGAGCGATAAAGAATAATTGAGTTGGTGGGGTCTTTTTAATTTTTTAAACAAAACATAAACAAAGTTAATAAAATTGGATGGAAAATGTAACCTATTGGATGGAAAATGTAACCATGGTTAATTTGAAGTTCTTAGTAGATCAAAAAAATTGTTGAGGTCCTTGTTAGAAAAAATTTGCATAGTTGAGGTCCTTATTGGGTAGTTAACTCCTAGTACTAGTACTACTCATCAATCAGTTAAGGTAGACATTTTTAGTCAGTCACGGCCGTTCCTGGCATATGGGTGTCGGGCGGAAATTAAAAAATGGGCCCTTTATTAGCGGAAAACCTATTTATTGAATAATTGAGGAATTATATACTATACTAGGTTTTTTTTTTGAAATTTTATAAATTTGTGTTTGAAGAGTGAACTAAAAAATTGTACAAAAAACGACCCGATGAGTCCCGAACTGCGTTCTCGGATAGCCTCGATTTGCGCATATCGATCTATGTGTCAGGAGAAAAAATAGCCTGTTCAAGGTTTTATGGGCCATTTTAACCCCGCCTTTAAGGGGTCCGTTTCGAGGTCGGAATATGCAAAAAAAAAACGACCCGATTAGCCCTGAACTGTGTTCCTAGATAGCCTCGATTTGCACGCATCGATCTACGTGTCAAAAAAAAAAAAGCCTGTTTAAGGTTTTACTGGTCATTTTAAACCCACCCTTAAAAGGTCCGTTTCGAGGTCGGAATTTGCAAAAAATGACCTGATTTGCATTCCCAGATAGCCTCGATTTACGTGTCATTAAAAAAAATAGTTATACGTATTTTTGTATAAAATATGTATTTGTATAAAAATACGCATAAAAATACATATAAATACTAAAATACGTATAAGAATACGTATTTGTATAAAAATATGCATAAAAATCCGTATAAAACCGTGGTCAACTCCCCCAAAACCATCAAGGTATGGGTCAACAACGGTTTTGTATAATTAAGGTAGTTTGTCACAAAGTGGCTAAAAGTTTAGGTAGTTTGTGACAAAAAACCCAAAAACTAAAGCTAAAATTAGGATTTTTGGAAAACGCGAGGGTACCAAGTGAATATTGGATAACACGAGGGTACTAGGTGAATATTAAGAAACATCAGGGGTACCTGGTGAAAAAACCATAATATTGACTATAAAAATAAAAGGGTAGTATATTGAAAGAAATTTGTTATATAAGGTAGTTTTTGAAAAAATAAATAAATTAAAAAAAGGTAGTGTTTTTGGGAAATTTTGGTTATAAGAAGTAGTTTCTTAATATTTTGCGTATTTTAATAGATATTCGTAACAAACTATTATCCTTATTAGTTATTATAAGTTAAATTGGAAAAAATATAATTCTACATTTGATATGTTTCTCAACATAGACACTTTTTTCTCTATCGAATTAGTAATCTTAACACCTCATCATCTCTTATTATAACCAGAATTCAACTATGAACGTTGCTTTAATAAACAATAAATAACAAGTATACGATGAGTAATCAATTTTATAATTTCAAATTTTGCGATGCTATTCAAAATATACTAGAAGGTCATCAGTTTTCTTTTGTGGATTATAATTAGGACTATCATACACGACTCCTAACAAAAGGTCTATCTATCATAAATGATCACCCAAGGAGTTCTTTTGCCAATTTGACTTTCATTTGCTTTTGAATTGTTTGAAGTCCATTGCTTTGAGGTATTGGTACTCTTGTTATTGTTTGGATGTCTAGTTGTGTGTGTCACGAACATTTTTTGATTTGGAAATTGGAATTTACCCATTTATTTTCGTTCTGTAAATTAAATAGATTTTGTTCATTTGATTGATTTTTGAATTGACTTATATGTTCTGTGATTGTCTGATTGAGGGATTCAAAACTTTTTGAATATTGAATAATTTATTGACTAATTAATGTCACAACAAAGAGAGTTCTTTAAGAATCTTTTGAGGTAACAAGAATGACATTTAAACAAATTGGGAAATTTCCTCAGGTACCCCTGAGATTTGACGTAATTTCCAAATTATCCCTCACATTTGAAAAATTCCCCAGATACCCCCGAACTTTGATTTTGTGCTCAAAATACCCTTACTATTGACGGAATTCTAACGCCGTTAGGGTTTGTTTCTCTTTTTCCTTTCCATCTTCATCTTCTTCATCTCTTCTCCCACCATCCCCCATTAATGACATCCTAAACCTTTAATTTTGTCTCTCTTCGTCCACCTATATGCCTTTATCTCTCCTCCCATATTCATCTTCTTCACCTCTCTTCATGCTTATGTCTCCCATCAATCCTTTTTCAACCCCTCTTCTCTATCTTCTTCATCTCTCTCTCTCCTAAACTGAAAATGGTGTGTAAAACCAATTTATAAACCCCAGAAATTCTCATGGCACCTTCAACAATAACTATCATTAATTTGGGAAAAATTAACAAGGAGAGAGAATTAACTTCACCATCATAAAAAAAATGGGGGAAATTCACAAGATGAAGATGGGAAGGAGAGAGATAGAGACATGTAGGTGGAAGAAGAGGGAGAAAATTGAAGGTTTAAGGTGTTATTAATGGAGGATTATGGGAGAAAAGATGAAGAAGATGAAGATGGAGAGGAAAAAGAGAAAGAAATCCTAACGACGTTAGGTTTCCGTCAATAGTAAGGGTATTTGGAGCACAAAGTCAAAGTTCGGGGGTATCTGGGGAATTTCCCAAATGTGAGGGGTAATTTGAGAATTACGTCAAACCTCAGGGTACCTGAGGAAATTTCCCTTTAAACAAATTTACATCAAAATTAATTTTCAACCATGTGTATGTCCAATCCATCATGTGCAATGTGCATCATTAGAATGTCCTAGATTTTCCAATGTTAACTCAGGGACAAGATATTACATATGAAAATAACTTTGACAAATAGAAGAAACTCAAAATGCGCAAGTCTTCTATCAATGTTCATTATCCATCTAAATTCAAACACCACTCATTACTAATATTGCAAGTCTTCGGTCATGTTCATTAAGAAGAAATTAAATCCAAATGCAATAATAATGTAATACTACTTGAAATTAGGACTGATAAAAGTTGACACAACTTGAGAACCCGATCGAAACCTAACCCGATATAAACAGGTTCTAATTGAAGTTTTCGACCCATTTAACTAAATGAGCCAACCTGAAAACTAAACAGTTTAGGCTCAGGTTGAAATTTTCAACCTGAAACTAACCCGCCTAACCCGTTTAAATTAATTGTAAAGCCAGACTTACAAATAGATAGATTGTGAGAAAGAGAAAGTGGGAAGAAGAAACTCATAAATTTGCCTAATTCATATAATTGAAAATGTAAGTAATTGTTGCAGTTTCAAGTACTAAAGAAATAGAAGAAGTGACATGTAGACTCTACAAAAGCAAACTATTGAGAAAAGTTATTGGAGCTAAATACCCTCAATTAATTATATATTTTTTTTTCTTACATAATTCTCATTATAGAGAATTTTCCCACCTATTCTTGAACCTCAAAATAAGTTTTTAAAAATTAGGTTAAACGGATCCGGTTCAGATCAACCCGTTTATAAACAGGTTGGGTCCGTGTTGGAAATTTCTAACCTATTTAGGTAAACGGGTTGGGTTCGGATTTGAAAGTGTTGTCCTGTTTATATAAACACGTCGACCTGAATCTGACCCAACCCGACCTGATTGTCAACCTTATTTGAAATGTGCCTACATCACTTACCAAATCATAAATACATTAATTTAATATTCTTTATCCATCTAAATTCAAACAGTACTCAATACCAATACTGCAAGTCTTCAATCAATGTTTATTAGAAGAAAATCGAAATACATTAATGCAATACTACTTGAAATGCGCCTGATGATTTTCAATACAATGAAACTTATTTCATTAGAATTTTTTTTTTTGACGGAAAGAAAAGGGATTTCATTAATATTTCGCCAAACGGCACTTACAATTCATTTCTGAAAAATATAAAATTCTAATAGAAATACATATCACCCTAGAAATGTAAACATCGCAGATTTGACTTAATTTTGCCTTAATAAAAATCTTCATTTGAAGCAATGCAATCTGTGAGTTCGCTCTGGTTCGGCATACGATCTGTAGATACGGAAATTTTGGGATGAACGTACTCCAATAGTCTTCCATAATTTTACAGAAGTTGTGAAACCCTAATTCTTCAAAAACCAACACAATCAACATAGTAGAAAAAATCACCATCTAAAAAATGAGAACTTTTATTGAAAGCAAATAAATAGGATTTTTCGGGGCTTACCACTGGTTAAGACACCAGTGGTAGCCCCTAAGAAAAGGATGAAGGAAGAAGAAGAGGAAGAAGGAAGGAAGGAGAAAGCTTTAAAAATGTGAAAATCCTAGCCGCAGAGACTAGGAAAAAATCCTCCCAAGGAAAAACCTAGAGGGAAAAAACTCTCTCTAGAAAACTAGAGAGAGAATCCGTAAGCCACGTGTTTAACCTCATTAGAACTTTAAATAGGAATAATTGTCAATAATAGTTAATCTTTGTCCCATCTGTTAAAAACAAGTCATTTTTTGATTATTTTCTAAATAAGTCAACTTGTAACTTATCACTAGTTATTAGGCCCGGGCTATGCCTCGGGTAAGGAAAATTTTCATTCATTAATATTATACTTTAAGATGATAATACTAAATGTTATTTGGTCTAATGGTTAATAATTTAGTATATGTTCTTGAGGTCTCGAGATCAAATCCTATTAGGGCTGGCAAAAACTGACCCAACCTGATAACCCGACCTGAAATTGACCTGAAAATTCCGGGTTTGGGTTGAGATTTTCGACCCGAAAAAAAAAAATGGGTCGACCCAACCTGACCTGAAAATATAATGGGTTAGGTTCAGGTTGAACTTTTGAACCTGAAAACAACCTGAAATGACCTGAAATAAAAATAACATAAACTTTCTTATAATATTGGGACAAGTCCAATAAGTCAATAACCCTAATAAGGCTAAGCGTTTTATTACTGTGTCGTTGTACAATTACAATAATCAAAGGTTGAAAAATCAAAACCCTAGAGTAGAGAGAGACAGAGACTAGAGACTTCTCTCAAAAAAACTTTAACTTTTACATCTATAAGTGCTTTGCGAATTAAGTTGGCAGTATTTTAGTTAGATTCTTATTTCAGGTCATTTTGGGTTGGTTTCGGGTCAACCCGAAATATATAAGGTCGGGTTTGGGTTGACATTTTCAACCTGAAATATAAATCAGGTCGGGTTTGGGTTGAGGTTTTCGACCTGAAATATAAAGCAGGTCGACCTGAAATTGACCCAACCCGACCTGATTGCCAGCCCTAAATCCTATACCATGCAATTTCTAACTTTTTTTTATTGTTGTGAATTACATGGAGTAAAATCCCCTTAGGGAGAGCGTCACATGGCACCGTTCCTTCTTTAGGCACGCCTTTTAATATATTAGTATAGATTTTTAAACAAGTTAAATTGCAAATAATCTGACTTTTTTCTTTTTTTTTCTTCTTTTTATGTAATTTTTAATTTCTTTTTGTTTTCTCTCTCATTCCTTTGAAGAGTTACACATATCATGTTTAAGCGGTTAAATGTGTTAATAACAGACAAGGACTTGTTAAAAATAGATTGGTATTAAAAGTTGACTTATTCAAGGATAATCAAAAGGTGAACTTGTTGTTAGCTAATGGCTTAAAGGTTGACTTATTCTTGACCATTTTTCCTTTTAAATATTATTAAATATTTTGTTTTATTTGAAGAAAACAAGCTTGAAGTGCTATGATTTGTGCTATTTAGCGTTCATGCTTTTAAAGTTTTAATATGGGTTCCCAATCATGCATTTTTTTTAAAGTAGGAGAATTCTCTTGCAAGAAAGGCGGAAAATTGGAGATCCTTTTTTCAAGGGTGAGAATCGAAACCCTATCACAAGCGTAAAAGGAGGGTGTTACAACCATTAGACCAACCTTGATTCTCTGTTCCCTATCATGCAAGCCCTTGAACCATTTCATCTTTTTAAGATTAATGTTATCAACGGGAATTATTGAGTCCATGAGTTTATGGTATTCAAACCTATAATTGGTCTATATACATATATGATATACCATTGCTGATAATTACATAATTGAGTCCATGCATACGTTTGAAAAATTGATATTATTACATAATACTTCTATATAGGCACATGCTCAAAGAACATAACCTACCCAGCTACGTACCCCACATATAGTATTACATCTAAGAAATAATTAAAAGAATGAATTCTGGAAAACAAGATGCAAGAACCCATAATATTTTATTGTTTTAATGATTAAATTAAAATCAGTAATGGAATATTGGAATACATACAAAAGTCATGACGTAAAATAGAAAATTTCTTACACCAATAAATTACATAAGTCCTATTGCATATGTTTTACTAAAACTTTTCAAGTCAGTAAACTTTATTTTTGAGTTGATCATTTGTTTAATGCTAATTTGCTATTGGTGTAGCTTGGTTTCATGTTAGAGCTTAAATTACATCATATCTAACATTCTATTAGCGTTAATTAAGTTTTTCTAGTACTAAATAAACTCAATATAGTTTTCTAAATTTATATTTATGTATTATGATAAGCTTTTAATTCTTTTGTTGATTGAAAAATGAAAACCCTACTTGATTGTTACACACTCCATTCAAAAGCATCATTAACTTACAATATCCTCTATTCCTCTTAGCATATTTTCACAAGTATAAAAGGTAAAAACGTAGCTTGCATGGTACCAATTTTACCACAACATTTTGATATGCAATCAACTAATATAATGAATTAATGATGATTTACTGTTTTTGCTAAGAATGACTTGTTATATTATGATAAGATGACAATTTAATATTTTATGTATAATTGAAAGTCATGCATGGTAATTTAATTAAGTTAATATATATATATATATATATTTATATATATATATATATATATATATATATATATATATATATATATATATATATATATTCTTGGTGGATGAACTAATACACGTCTCATACTTGAATATAAACATATGGTTTTGCATTTCTCAAAGGTCATTTAGCATAGAGCCCCCAATCGACGTCATTTAAGATGGCCTTGTCAATGCATGCAGTACACAAAGCCAAAGCCTATTGACGTACTATCGCAAAGTAAGCTCATTACCAAAGATGTTTTAATCTATAGTGGTTAAGATTGATATATAGTGAACGATAGATCACAAAATTCAATTAACATTCCTTTTGTAGAGACTAGAGAGGAATGAGTGGATGTTTTTTTCTTAGTTTTTTAAGATACAAGTGATTAACCAAGACACCAACTAGTCCAAGAATACCTCTATTAGAATAGCTAGACGTGAAGCACCATCCATATGTAACGAGATTCCATACCCCAGGGTGTTTATCAAGTAATGTGGTACCGTCAATGTATATTCCTAATTCCTCTCCTTCGTTTGCCACATATATTGAGATTAATATACAAAATTCTCTAAATTCCGCTCCATTTCGTTCCCTCGTGTGTAGTCATCATATATATATATAAAAAATGACAAAATTAATATCCTTCATGTTAGGAAATAGAGTGTTGTAGTTCAATGAAATAATAAAGGTGAGAAACAATAAAGATGAATAAACAAAGAACACAAGGATTTACGTGGTTCAGTCAAATGTGACCTACGTCCACAGGTGGGGGATTAGAGCTTCTTCTCTATAATGGAGAAAAACCAGAGAGAATAATACAAGGAGTCCTAAATTTTAGAGGCTAAAAGTGTTTCATAAGTTGTGTCAATAATAATGAACACCAGAAAGCCCTTTTATAACATAAGGAACCCCGTACAAACCCTAAAAGATAACTCAAAAACGAAAAAATGCCGAAAAACGCGTGTAGGGCACAACCGGCGCACCGCCCGATCGGGCCGAGACGAAACGAACATTTTTGTCAGTTCTTCGTAAAACAGTCATAACTTTCTCGTTTCTCAGCGGGATTGGGCATATGACCTATCGTTGGAAAGATATTTGAACAAGCTATCACGTCCAATTTGAATCACATCAAAAACATTTATATATTGAGAGATATGTGTATTCAACGTTAGCCTTATGCCATTCACAAGATTTCAATTAAGTCATAAATAACACTTACTTTTTCTCATTCTTTCTCTTGTAATTCCGTATCCAAAAAAATTTACTTTCTCCATTCCGAATAAGTGCAACACTTATTATTTTCGAGAGTCCAAATAAATACTCCATGAACTCCAATAAAATAAGGAGTTATTCTTGTAAGAGATCGTCTACTTTTAAATTAAAACTAGGCAATGACAAGTTTTATATTAAAAACAGATTTAGCACAATAATGACTAGTTTGATTTCTTTTAGTGACTAGTTTAATTCATTTAGTGATTAGGTCTATTTTTATATTAAAATTAGTCCGTCTTTTTTAATAATTTGTATAAAATAAGTACAACATTACTTTATTTGACAAAGGGACGGAAAGAATACTTTAGTTTTTTCAGACATATTAAACCTCTAAATATAGTATAACTCTAATACTTTTTCTCATCACATTTACAAGTAATAATTAAATTTATACCTAACGACAATCAAACTCGTCTTAAATAAAACTAATTAAAACTAGTAGACAAAATGGTCACTAGTCCAACACTTGTTTTCCTTTTTTTTATATCACCATTATGCAGAAACACAAAATTTCGAATAACGACCTTATAGAAATTAGAAAGATGCGGCAATAATTAGTGCCTAAGTGTACAATCAAAATTAAGAATCACATAATTCATAATTGACTGATTACGTGTTAGAATCTCGATTAGTAGCAGTTAATAAAGTACATCCTCAGGTAACACCTAACTAATACTCCTTGTTGTATCCTACTAACTCCTAAGAGAGAGATTACGATGTGTTACGTGATATGTCTATTGTCTTGCCTGCCATATGCCTCAACTAAACTTAATTATTTTGAGACACACCCCTTTAACCCTTTTTGTATTTCCAATCTTGCGTGATGTAAATATTGATGTTAGACATAGAAAGATTAGGGTTTTAGGGTTTGTTAACAAAGATTACCTTAACATCATTATTTTGTCTTTTTTGTTCATACAATATTTTTGTTTTATAAAAAAATTATCCTACAATATAAGAGTACTATGTGATTATTAGTTAACATTTTATTACTATTACTACTATTTGACGTTTTTCTTGCTATTTTTTTTATAATTAACGTTTTCCGTGCTATTAGGATACATTCTCTTCATTTGAAATAAACTAGGTTGGTTTAGCTTTATTAAGATATATATATGATCTAGTTTGACCATATGTTCTAATTGAAATTTAACCATATTTTAACCCTAATTTTTATATAAAAAAGTACAAATTCTGTTGGATTCGTCTCGTGACATATTTTTTAAAATTTAAATTTTCATAATTTTTACTAATACAAAATTTAACATATTTATTAATAAGTAAAATGGATATAAAAGATTTGGTTTGGTCTAGATAGTTCTCATCTTATCTGATTTTAAAAAGTCAGTAATAAGTTGCAATCATGTCCAATCAGGGTAATAAGTTCCAATTAGGTCTAATAAGGTCCAATAAGTTCCAATCAAGTGCAATAAGTTCCAATGAGCTGGTGCAATAAGTTCCAATCAGGTCTAATAAGGTCCAATAAGTTCCAATTGCTAAAAGTTAATAAGTTTCAATCAGGTCCAATAAGGTCAATAAGTTTCAATCAGGTCCAATAAGTTCCAATCAGGTTCAATCAGGTCCAATAAGTTGAATCAGGTCCAATCAGGTTTAATAAGCTCTAATAAGTTCAGTTTAGGTTCAATAAGTTTAGTTCAGATAAGTTCAGGGCCAATAAGTTGAAGAGAACGCACCCTAAGTTTGATTCTTTCACTAATTTTATCTTTTTAAGTAGAATTACCCATATATATATCAACAGTATTATTAGTTAATTTTTATGTATAATCTAGTTTCACGTTAATTTAAGGAAAAAATGGAAACTAATAATCCCACCTTTGGCACTTCTTCTGAAAACAATCCCACCTCTTCGAAATTTGGAAACAATCCCACCTTTACCCGCCATCTTCTCAAAACGAGCCTTTTACCAGTTTGTGAAATTGTTAACTTATTTTAGAAAGTGACTTGCCACATGTCACCTTCTGATTGGATTTTTTAAAGGAAAAATTGACTCTAATAATCCAACCTTTGGGCCGTTCGCTCAAAATAATCCAACCTTTTGATTATTATTTAATAATCCAACCTTTTAGTTGTATCTGCTCATAATGATCCATGAAACCGGTAACCTGTTGAAGTTGTAAAATTATTTTTTTATCCATATTTTTTTTCTTCTTCTCTAACCCCTCCCTCCCTATCTCTCTTCCTCCTCCTTGGAACCCCCTTCCCCTGCCCTCCCTCACCCCCTCTCCCCTCCCCGACCCCCACTGTTAGCACCCCCTCCCCTCCATCGCCCTTCCCGACTCCCACTGTGAGCACCCTGCCCCCTCCCCTGCCCTCCCTTACCACCACTTTGAGCACCCCCACCAGCCCCTCCCCCGTAGCAGCGCCTCCCCCTCCCCCTCCCACGCATCCCCCTTCGAATCCCCCTCCCGCTCCCACGCATCCCACTTCGAATCCCCCTCCCTCTACCCGCATCCCCCTTCGAATCCCCTCCCACTCCCCCTCCCTCTCCCCAACATCCCCCTTCGAATCCCGCAGTAGCGCCTCCCCCCCCCCCTTAAAATCTCTCTCTCTCTCTTCTTCTTGCTGATGGTGGTGGTGTTGTTGTTTGGGGTGGGGTGATATGGGGGTTGTTGGTAGTGGTGGTGGTGTGGGTGAAATGGGGGTTGTTGGTAGTGGTGGTGGTGTGGGTGAAATGGGGGTTGTTGGCAGTGGTGGTGGTGTGGGTGAAATGCGGTTGGCAGTGGTGGTGGCCTGGTGTAGGTGAAATGCGGTTGGCAGTGGTGGTTGGTACTGCAGTTGTATGGTGGTGGGGGGGATTGTTGGCAGTGGTGGTGGTGGGGGTGGGGTGTTGTTTGGTTATTTTAATTAACATTAACATTAATTAATTAGATCACAACAAATCAGGGCAAGACACGTGTGCAATTAACCTATTCTAATGGTCACCTACCTGTTTCAACAGGTCACGGTGCATTGTTTGCGAATTATCCTAAAAGGTTGGATTATTAAATAATAATCAAAAGGTTGGATTATTTTGAGCGAACGGCCCAAAGGTTGGATTATTAGAATCAATTTTTCCTTTTTTAAAAAAATGAGCCTCTTCCCTCCTCTACCGGAACACCCCTTTGCCTGTTCCTCGGAGCCCCCATCCCTTTGCCTCCTTTGCCACCTACTGAAGCCTCCATCCCCTTCCCTCCCCTACGATTCCCTCCCCTTCCCTTCCCTTCCCCCTTCCATCCCCTCCCCTGTCGGAACCCCCATCCTCTTCCCAGCAGCCTCCCCTTTCTTTGACTAGTGGTGTGGGTTTCGGTTCAAGGTGGTGGGTGTCAGGGTGTGAGGTGGGGTTTCGGTCTGGTGGGCGTGGGGTTTCGGTCTAGTGGGGGTGAGGGTCAGTTGGAAGGGTATCGCAATGAAGATGGGGCGAGGTTCTGGCCGAGTTTTGGTTTAGTAGTGGTGGGGTGGGTTTCCTTTTCAGCGGTGGTCAGGTGAGAGGGGTGGTGGTGGTCAGGCGAGAGGTTTTCAGTGATGGTCGGGGGAGAGGGGGCGTGGTGGTGGTGGTGGTCGGTTTAGGGATGGTGATGAGCCATGAAAGAAGGATGTGAGGTGGGGAGAGACAGATTAAAGGACAAAAAATAAAAAATAACTTGGTAAACAGATTGAAGGTAAAAAAACCTGTTTTGAGAAGATGGGGGGTAAAGATGGGATTGTTTCCAGATTTTTAAGAGGTGGGCTTGTTTTCTGAAGAAGTGCCAAAGGTGGGATTATTAGTTTCCATTTTTCCTTAATTTAAAAGTTAAGTCACTCATTATTTCCTTTTGTCAGTATAAAAGCTATAGTTATATTGTAATAGTTTTTACAGAAGTTAAAAAAAAATACGTTGAAGAACCTTATGATTTGCACAAACATTTAGATTAAGTAAGAGTTTTTTTTATTTGTCAAAATTATTTCATATTGCCAAATTGTATTTTCACAATATTCCAAGTGGTAGATTCTTGTATTTCTTTATACTTTTTTGAAAAAATTGAGACCATTGTAAAAGCATCAAATATGGATTACTATGTCTATATAAAAATCATCAGCATAAAACTATCGAAACGCGTAATTAATGAAGTTGAGATCGAATACTCAATTTAATTTTCTTGAATTCCATCAATTATTGGTACTTTATTTCCTGAGGTGACGTCTAAGGGATATTTCCAATAATAATTCCACTTGTAAAATTGTTTACTATTTGAAAAGGAAAAAAGAACTAACAAACAAAAGGAATGTGAATGGTTGTGAACTAACTAAAGCTCGACATATAATAATACACAGAAAATATGCATGTTGTCCGACATAAATAGCCAGTAAGAATTGGCCAATTTATATCCTTTAGATACATCTTGTATGTATTATACATGTTGCAAATGAATAATGTGCACAATCAATGTTTATATACTATACTTTTCCAAAATTATTGGGTTTGTCCAAATACCTCATGACCCAATCTTGATTGTGTCTATTGACAACCACATATATACCTAGCTACCCAATAACAAGAAGGGAGCTCGACCCTGATTTTCTTATGGGACACTAACTAACCAATTAGCATCCCTACTTTTAACGAGAAATCAAATTCTAAGTCAAATAAGTAATCTTTTGTGTTTTTACGTAGATGCCATCTAGTTGAATTGGTAAAATCTTGTGTAGGACTGTAGGTGGTATTCAAAATCTGCTATCGAATATTTTGTACATCATTGTGCTTAGTCGCTCAAAATATTGGCTAGCGAATCAATAGAATGACAAACGAGTAACTATAGTACTAGTACAAACTAGCTCGAGGGTTCCAACGATAAATATTAGAGACATCAAAACTATACATCATCTTCTTCGTCGGAGTTGACGTTAAGTAAAAATTTGCTTATATACGGATCTAAGTGATTGGCGGATCATGTGTCAAAAAACTAATAGGGCCAAGTTTGAAATCACCCGCCTCTAAATTTAATGTTGAATCTTTTACTATTATGTTACAATATTTTATATAAATCTTTGAGACGAGATATTTTCTGACACTGAATATGGCAAAAAAAAATTATCGGAGAACATGCCCCTACCAACCACAACTAAGATCCTCCCCTTTATCTAACATAGATGGACAACATAATGTGTTGAAGCTAACTTCTTCAGCACTAGCGTCTGGTCCGATAAATCAAACATAGTAGACGGGGGCATTCGAGCGAGTTGCACGATCCGCAACTAACAGGCAAGTTAGGAATCGATTTGACAACAGCGACCCGATTGAGACCCCCTGTTGTTGGATAAGGATGATGCACCATTATTTGCAAGAGTCTGCCATCAATCTAGCATCAATTTCCGGCACTATCTAAGCTAATGTGCAAGCTAAGCCAATGCTCTGTTGCGATGGTGTTCACAGGATTACTACTCCCCTTCTTTAGATTGGGTTTTGTACATTAGTCCATCAACCTTTTGACAACTGTGATTGATGATGTTATTAGTTGCAACATTTCTTATCTACACGCTATCAAATGCACTACATTGATCCTTAATATCTTTAATCATGTATAAGTAAAAATTATAAAAAATCGATATTATAAAAAGTAGTTTGCATCAAGACGAATCAAATAAAATCTCACTTGACTATACTTTTTCTTATAAATTGGTAAGAGAATACGAAATAAGATTAGTTGAATAGTGGTTATTATGCATATATTGCAACTAATAAAAACAAGAGGAAGCATCGAAAATAGTAAGTTTCTTATTGAGCCCACTCTTTCAACCCATTGAGGATATTTGAATCACAACTAGCACATACAAAGTACTCCAAATATTCACAGTAGAACTTCAACTTCTTCTTGTCTAGGAACTCTACATTCTTAAGGTAGAATTGCTCTACAAGTCGTTCAATTGAACTCCTCTCCATGTGAGATTGATACCTTCCTAACTCATATGTCAGCAGACATAGTGCGCCACTAGACTTTAGAGCTTCGAGTCATCTCCGAGACCTGGTGGTAGTGTTTGCCTTTAGGTTATCCTCTACTTGACATACCCTAAAAGACTGCTCGTGTATAAAATAGAGGTGGCAAACGTGTTGTGTCGGTTTGTGTTCATGTTTGGTATCGTGTTCAATTTGTGTTTACAAAATTTATCAATAACTATGCAAAATATAGGATGATTGCATAATATGACAAATTGATCTAAACGGGTCGTGCATATGTGAGTTGTCCCACATTGGAGAAAGATGAGAGAAAGTACCACATTATAAGTTAGAGACGCTACTCTTACTATTGCCATTTGGATTTCGTATGAAACTTTTTTTGAGCTTGTAACTGGACCGAACTCTCTCCTACTTATTGGGTTGACCAGGTCCATCTTCAGTAAGATCTTTATAGTAAAAATGGATCCATTTATGATATGCAGCATCTATTAAGACATTTCCTATTAAAAAACGGAGGAAGTATATGTGAAGCTTCTAAATGGCCTATTAGGTGATGCAACAATAATTTACAAAACACACATGAAAACATCCTTAGGATATCTAATAATTGGCCAAGTTTTTGGATTGTCATTTAAACATTAGAACGTAGAAGAGAGGAGAAGGATTACCATCATACTAAGAAGTAAGAAGACTGCAAATGTCCATGATAAGTATTCAACATTTCCAAACAATTATATTACAATGAACATATGTTAACTGCTATCTTTACGAAATCAAACTGAGTAAAACTAATCAAGAATTAACATAACTATTAACATTTCAAAGATAATATCTTGAACATCGAAGAATATGTGTACAAGAAATATTCTTGGCTTTAAAATATACATACCATAAGCATGCTTTGTTCAGTTAATCAAACTTTGTTTCAGAGATATTATACAGTATCGCACCGTGATATTTAGGATGAAGTGACCATTTCAATTCTTCCCTCATTGTGCCTACTGCAGGCGTGGAATGTGGTGCAGAGATCAACACTTTGAATAAACTTCGTGGCATCAACAAGGACGAGAGGTCCGAATTCGAAAACCATGGATTTACACTGTATAAGAGGAATGTCAAGAATCAATGCATCGAATCCAAATATATACGTAAAACTTTAGATGAGACTTCGAAGAAAAAAGAAAGCTGAGGATTATAACACTGAAAGCAATAACAAGCATAAACATCAATAAAAAGAGAATCAACAAATAATCAAGAGTCTAATGACTGATATGATTTTCTTATATTGGAAGTGACCCTGTGTCCCAAAACAATAGGCTATGGGCCCCTTCGGCAAAAAGTAACTGTCATAGTAGCTGTTATATGTTGTATAGCGGTAAGGTAAGCTGATTAGTTGTCGAAACTGCTTTTGAACGATTAGTGTTTGGTAAAACTAGCTCTTAAATAAGGAAACACCACTTTCTACCTGTAGTAAAGTTTTCACTTGGTCAAATCTCTAACATATACTTGTAAAGGTGCAACACGTCGTAAAGTTTCCATTTCAGATCCACCTACGATGTAATCCACTTTCTAATATCTAGTAAATTCAACTTTTAACTTACCAAAATACCATTGAAGTACCTCTAACTAAAATTTCCAAGGAAACAACTTAGGCAATGGTACTGATGTAAAAGTTCATATAAAAAGAAGATAATAAAGTAATTGTTGTCAATTCTTCTTAATGGACTCTCAACGATATGTGATTTATATTATTGAGGATTGTACAAAATATCCGAACAAGTTACCAGAGTAAATACGAAATATATTCATACCTTCTGCGCATAGCGCCCTACAGCATTACATGCCTTCAGTAGTATCTGAATGACCTCAAGCTGTCAAACAAAGAAAACTTGGGAGATGAGATCTCTAGAAGAAGCAATCACTTAAATCTGTAATAGGAACAAATGATACTGAATTCAGCAGAAATAATTGAAAAGCAAGTAACAGACCTCAGTGTCAGGATCTTTCAACTTTTCGAGAGCTTCATCCATAGCTTTATGGCAAAGATCACATTTGTTATTCTTTTCGGGCAAAGAAGAGACCATGACATTTCTACACAGCTCAACTCTCTTACAAAACCCTTCAGGTGCAACTGATGAAACCTCCGAAAAGAAAAGCGGAGCATAGTAATTCACCAACAATGTGCACTGTCAAAAGAGAAACAAAAAACATCAATTTTAGACCTTTTATCCTGTAACTTATAAATATGAAAGACTAGTCAGTTCACTCACACAGTATCCAAGTGCAGACAAAGTAGCAAGGAAGCTCCAAGCTTAATGTTATCAAAAATATGTATGTGACAAAATAGTGCTACTACTTCAAGAAGTACCTTAATAACTTACAAACATTCTTCATGACCCTTGTCATTTCAGGTCGTACATTCGATAGGATTCTCCAATAAGTCATAAGACAACTAGTCCAACCCGCTTGTGTTTTACACATCTTCTAACTACCAATTTTTCAGCAGAATGGAGTAAAACACAAATTTTTACTAGTTCATAAACCCTGTAGAAAACTAGATCAAAGGGTGTGGTCTGATAACATAATCCTACATTATTTTTAGAATACATTAAGAAAAGTATAGAAAACATTAAGAAAAAGTTCAGAAGTTTTTTAGGAAAGTTCAATAACTTCAGAAAAGTTGAAAAAATTTCAAAAAAAGCTAACAAACTTTAAGAAAAGTTCCAAAAGTTCAAAAACGATAGTTCAAGAGAAGTTTTTTAAAATTAAGAAAAGTTCTGCAAAAAAAATAAGATAAGCTGATGAAAATTAAGCTAAACATACAGCAATACTTCTACAATAGATCACTCATAAAATTTGACTGATCAGTCACATTAGGCAACTTAATACCAAAAACAAAATCTGAAAACTTATAGAACTAGAGTAGCAACTAAAGGCTATGTTTAGTTGGACGGAATATACAATGGTTTTCCAATGGAAAAACACAATTTTATATTAGTTTTCCTTTGTTGGTACTACCTTACAATAAAAGTTAAAGAGTGAAAAGGAAAAATTATAATGGAGGGAAGATGATGGATGGGTAACAAGAAAGAAAAGGATCGAGGGGAAATTATGGCATCTCTTCATTTAGAAAGGAAAATGCTTTCCATCCTTTGAAGGACTATTTTTGATCCTTTACAAACCAGACAAAGAAAAACAGGAAATCTATTTTCCGGGAAAATGTTTTCGTCCCTAACTACAGAGTGTCCAAAAGATTATGAAAGACTACAAATGAAGAGGTGTAAGCGGGAAAAAATGAAGTACAGAATGCATTTTTGAGCAACTAATCGAACACATCAGATCCTGAAGTAAGTACCTGCTGTGCCAAACCATGCATCTGTAAGCAGGCCTTGTGAAGGGAATCCATAACCTCATTCTGGGTCTTGTTTTGGTTGAGGTAATCAAGAGCCAATGTGGTATACTCTTCACATAGAGTGCAGACATCAACAGACCGACCAACATTTTCTGAACCTGAAAGCAGCACATCTAAATGTCAACCAACTCTACCAGCAACTGATGACAAGTTTAAGACAATATCATCTTCTTGGAATTTTACAAGTTAATCATCAAATAGTCCTGAAAGTTCCTCAGAGTTTCATGTGATCAATTTGTTAGTAAATAGAATTTAATGTAAGGTTTCATGCTAAATTTGAAGTCCTGCCTAGAGTTCCATGAAATGTATGCGTAAAAAAGTTACCAAATAAGACATAAAATCATTTTGAGTTTTCTTATAATGTTTTTCTGGTTTCTACTTTCTACAATAATCAAGTCTTCACCATCCTTCTCATTATTTAAATAATTAAAAGGTTCATGCAACCTTCGTCTCTAACCTTACAATTCAAAATCATTCTCACACAGCTTTAACATCCCAAAATCATAGGACCTTCTCCATTTTTGGCACAACACTAGAAGTCTAGGACAAAAGTATCACAAATGCCAACAAAGGAGATAATGAGCACGGTCCAAGGATGATGATTCTGCAACCACTGTCACATCTGAATTGCCTCAATATAAAAGCAAGAAAGGACACAAATTACACAGTAGACGATTTGGCATAGAGCACTCAGCAAGAGACAGATACCATATGTGGATTATCCATACAAGGCATATAATAATGAAACCAATATATAAAGAAAACAAGACGCCTAAAAATCCAAAATATAGTATTTCCAGTTTTAATTGGGTAAAGAAAAACATCACAAATTGTACCAAATAGGCTAAAGCAAATATGATATACTTTCTCATCTAGTATAGTTGATTACTTATCTGTACAGGATATTCTCAGTTACATGACAAGTTGACAACTAGAAATTCAACCTTAAATTTTATGACGAGGAGATAGTGTATCGTATGGACATTGGCACCACTACAATTGGAAATGTACTTAAGCTACCAAAACCAAAAAGTCCACCTTTTACAGAACTCTTTGCCATTAAATGCATACAAAATCAAGGATCAAACCCCAAATTCCATATACAAATAAGGTATAGCAAACAAACAATCCCAATTCCACCATAACAAATATTCCTTCCAAAAAAGAAACAATTCCACCAAAACAAATATGGTATGTATTAGAGTAATGGTAAGTATATTGACCCAAAGGACATATTTATAATACATCATATAAAACCTAACTTAAGTAGAACTAGGAAAACATATCCTAAACGAAATATAATACTAATACTATACTTACCTAATATCATAAGAAAACTATATTCGTTTCCTTATTAGTCTAGGACTCTAATATCATATACTTACCATAACTCTAATAGTATGCTCTACCGTAACAAACACCATACAACAAGAAAATAATAACAATTCAAACAGTTGTTAAGATACATCATAATTTGTGAAAGTGGGAAATCCATACAATAATAAGCTGGCCAATTAACTTAGGAATAAATGGTATAAAGATTAAGCTGACTTATTACCTGAAACATCTGAAGCCATCAAATTTCTAGCATCACACACCAAATTCCCAGCCAAAACTAACAGAACTACTAACCCAATTCTGGCATCCATGATACCTACAGAACCAGCAAAGTGAAAACACTTAATTGATGAACATAAACAGCATAGGATCAAAATTCAGAAGTCAAAGGAAATAAACAATTGGATTAAAATAACAAAAAAGATAGTAAAATCCAGATCAATTCATCAACAATCAACAAGTAAAGTAACAAAATTTTGAGAGAACCCCAGATTATTATCAATTAAATTATTCAATCCCATCTAGTCAAATCATCATCCATGGCTGCCAAAATTCATCTTTATCCAAAAAAAAAAAAAATCAGGTCAATCATAAGTCTAATTCAATCAAAGATAAAACAGTTATTATAATTCAATAATTTTAACCAATTCATGTTATTTCCACTGTAAAAAAGGTCAAGATTAAATTTTGACTTGAATTGAATCTTTGGTGATCAATCAACATAATCTCTTTTGGAGATTAATTAACTAGCATATGGGTTTAATTTAATACAAGTCTAATCACAAAAAATCAGATAAAGATTACAACTTTCATCAAGTAATGCCCAAAATCAAGTAGTTAGTTGGGAAAAAAAACAAAAGATGGTTAAAAACACAAATAAATACCAAATCAAAGTACAAAGTGATTAAGACGAATTGTGTACATAATCTTTTTATGTGGATTAATTAAATAGTAGATGGGTTTAATTTATTACAAGTCTAATCACAAAAAAATCAGATAAAGATTACAACTTTCATCAAGTAATACCCAGAATCAAGTAGTTAGTTGGGAAAAAAAAGATGGTTAAAAAACACAGATGAATACAAAATCAAAGTACAAAGTGATTAAGAAGAATTATGTACCTTACCAAATTAAGTTGGTGTGATTATTCTGGGATTTTAGGATGAGAGAGAGAGATTAAAAGGAGAAGAAAAACAGGAAGAGCCAAAGAAGAGAGGTTCCTTGCAGTAGAGGTGGGGTGTAAATTGAAGTGTTAAACAAAACATCAAATTTGTTTGGATGATGAAATAATGGGGCCCAATTTGTAACTTTATAATACTGCAATTGGAGCAGCTTGAATGATAAAGTAATAGCCCACGCAACAGAGAGAAATCCTTTTCCTTATTGGACTGTTTGAGAACAACTACTCCCTCCGTAACATAATATAATCCTTGTTTATTTTTTATACAGTCTCCAAGACGTAACTTTGATCTTTAATATTTTCAATTCCGTATTAATAAAAATTATAAAAAGTTTGATATTATGAAACTACACATTGAGACGAATCTAACAACATTCCACATAAATATGTTTTTTTATATATACAAATGAGAATATTCGGTCAAAGATTTTAAAGTTTGACCCACCAACAATAAAGTAGGCACTATATTATAGGACGAATGGAGTAGTTTTTAGGTTATTGGGTAATTAGATTTTTTATTTATTAATATTTACTTTAAAATGATAATATCCAAAAATCAAAAACCAAACTTTGTATTAGACATTGTAACACATTCAAAGTGTACTAGTAGTTAGATAAAAACAATTATAAAAGTCACAAAAAATTACATCAATATTTAGTGTCTTAGTCTCTTAGAAAATTATTAAAGGGTTAACAAACAATTATTTTTCTTCTTTAAGAGGAAGTTAAAAGTACCTACTATGTATGAAAACGTAGTTATATGATTTAGATTAAAAAAAAACTTAGATGGATCTGGTGCATACTAACTTATTGTTTATCAGTTTGGTATTGATATTAATTTCATATAATGAGATTTATAAAGATATAATCACCATATATACAATATAATGGATTTAATTAAGGAAAAACATATAGGGAATCATTTAAGAGGGAGTTATAAGTACTTCAAAGCACTATTGATCATACTGAAGTTAGCAATCCAATTGGAAATAGAGATATATACTTCTAATATGAATATCCTCATGTAGAAATATTTACATAATTATCTAAATTTAGTTCACAAAAGAGTTTCATAGATGGTATCTTTTTTAGATGGTTAACTCTCTCATTAAACTTTAGAGAAATATATATATATATATATATATATATATATATATATATACAACCTAATATCAGAAACCTTACTAAACTAGATATTCTAACTTTACAGATAGGAATGTAATACAAGACTCCTAATAAATATAATACTCCAATAGTTACTTCGTTATTTTCTTACGAGACCTTCAAGAACTTCCATAATGTAACCTTGCATTCGTGCCTCCCTTAGAAAAATATGAAATTAAAGATTCGACTAATAAAAACAAGAAAGACCCGACTTTCTCTCTCACCAAACCCTAGCGAAACAAAACTTATAGCAACCCTCCGCCGCGCTACCCACCTCCCCCTGCTGGCTCGGCGACGGCCTGAGCATCTCTGGCTCTATAAAGGTCGTCGGTGAGCCCAACCTCCCCCCCTCCCCCCATAGTAGCCATAGTGTAGGTGACGCAAACGGTGATCTCCAGGAGCCTCGAAGAAGGCAGACTCTCCGAACCGACCGCCACAACGAGGAAAAACACTAGCAGAGGCCTCCATCGGCCTTTAATTTCTTTTCTGGGCGCTGACGATTCAACACCACCACCTATGATTTCAGTTTGCGATCTTCCGCTTCAGATCTGAAATCTTACTATGAGGTTACAAATTAAGCTTTAATATTTTCCTAATTTCTTCAATTCCACTAGTTGTCGATATTCACAACCTAACTTAGGTTGATTTAAGAGGCGTTGGTGCCTCCCTATCTGCTAGAGGATTAACCGTTTTAGTATTTAGAGTTTTCTCGTTATCTTAGAAATCATGAACAATTTTGGTGAGTTAAAGAGGGATTTATGCCTTTATCACTTTGAAGAGCGTGATTGTTCTTCTAATAGTTGGGTCCAGAGGATTGGTCATCTCGTTAATCCTTTTGGTATCTTCGAGTATGCTCAAAGTTTGAAAGATGAGGGTAATACTTCTTATAGTAACAATAATGTTATTAGGCCAGCCATTGCACACTATATTCAAGCCATCAAGATATTGTTTTTTGCTGACATCAATCATAAGGAGGAAAAGTCTGCTTTTTTAAGCTTAGCTATCTCTATCAATTTGAACTTGGCTACATGTTTTTATCAAAGAAAGTGATTTTCATAAAGTGGGTGAGTTGTGCTATCTTGTTTTAATTTATGAAGCTACAAATGCCAAAGCTTATTTTAGGAGAGCAGTTGCAGCATTGGAACTTAGCAAACAAGACATGACGTTTATAGATCATACCCATGCTCTTCAATTTCACCCAAATAATGGAGAATTTCAACAAAAATTAAATGAAGTATTGTTAGGACTGTCTTCAAATTTTGTTGATACTAGTCCTCAAGTAGTCGGCGAGGATGAAGTGTTTAGTAAATCTTCACTCCTTGGTAAGGAGGAAAAAAGGAGAAAGGTAGGAAAAAGGAAATCCTACCAAGGTACCACCACTATTAAAGTGGAGAAGAACCAAACGTTATCAGAGAAGGTGAAAATGAATTTTGTTGAAACATATCACAACATTAAAGATACTAATTCAGTCCTGGATTCTACTTTTAGTAGAAAACGAAATTTGCAGGGTCCAATTTTTGATTTTCAAATCGAAAAGCGCAGGATACCTATTTGCATACCATCCCCTCAATGTAGAGGGTGATGTCAGCAGGGAGAACTTTGAATTACTATTGCTCCTCCCAAAAACAAATGATCAACATCCGAACTCTTAATCCATCACAAAGGATGGATTGCAGCACGACTACAGATTACCATACGCTCATGGGGATGATATACTCCCCTGTTTAAGGGTATAAATAGTGTAAACAAGCTCCAAATTTGGGCACAAAAGTTGAGGCTACAAGTATGGATCAAAAGTCGTCTTATATCTCTTTGTTAGTACCTCCAAGCACCTCCTTTTGCTCGCCAGCGAAGTCTACTACATGGATCAACAATCAGTCTACCAGCAAAAAGAAAATCTCCTCTTGTTTGCATTCCAGAATCAAAAGATAATATAATATGGTAAATCGTCAAAGTCTCTCTTTTTCTAACCCTTTGTTTTGCAAGGTGCGTATTGGATCCAAGAGAAGTCCATCCTTCTTTACTGAGGACGTCCGCTACCCTTGTAGGAAGAAATATTATGCCCCATCCCCCTGTTTTAGTAGATAATCTTGTTCGTGATGAATTAATTATGTATGGTTACTATGCTCTCTAGGATGTAATTCGAGTTTTATTAATGCAAGTTTTTCTCATGTAAAAAAAAAAAGAAAAATATGAAAATACCATTCAACTCGTATCAATTGATTGGATATTTGTACCAATGATGTCTTGGCCTAATAGTTAAGATTGAGGTGCTGTAAACGATTGGTCACATGCTCGTATCCCCCGCCCTTTCTTTGTACTGCCTTCGTGGCTCATATGGTTAAAAAAAATTGTTTATTTGAATTCTCTACATCCTAAAACTCTGGGTTATTATTGGCATCTACGATTTAATTATCAGATAGGCACCAACAATATCTCTTCAATTAGTATCATTAAAGTTAAAAAATAGTGCTAGTTGTCATGCCTAAGAAAGTCTTTAGGAAATACCATAACTGGCTTGGTAGCTTGTAATTAAGGCTGAGATGTAATGAGTCCTAGTGACCGCCGACCGGTAATAGTTAGTTTGCCTTCCTTTAGGGTTGGTTTAGGACCTTTAGGTTGTACAATGTTGATTCATTAATATGAAGTACTTAATTAGCCAAAAAAAAAAAAAAGTTACAAAATAATATTAAAATGGTACCATTTGAAACTTGGAAGAGGTTTGAGTATCAATTAATTTTCTTAAAAGAAAATATTATTTTTATACCAATTGGAAGATGCATGAATTGATAGAATGGTAGAGACTAACATCAAGACTTGGTGAAATTGGTTTGGCAATTTAGTGCCAGTGAGATTCAAATGGAGAAATGGTGATGAAGATATTTAATTATTATTTTTTGCTAAATTAAGCTAAAGTCAATATTTTTTCGTCAATTTCTATTGGCTTAAAAGTGATTCTTAAAATATTTATTTTCAACAACCTAAAATAAAGGAGATAGAGAACAAAATCCAAACATGTAATATACTTTCAAAATTGTACATCTTTCAATTGACTAATAAATTTAAGCTCAACAATAACTAAAATTTAGCAATATGTTATTTTTAGGAAAGATAACTAACAACTAGGATCACACATATAATAAACAAATTATGCGTGTCAAAAGTCAAAACAAGTCATTCTTAGCTCTCTTCCAACTTTTGCGCAATACCAATCTTTCAATAAAAAAAGTTGCATAAATAATTTTACAAGGGGCCAATTTTAAAATGCACGCACACTAAATTATACAACAAAAAATTAAAGAGGGAAGGGCGAGGATAACAAAGATGGACTCGCCCTTAGCAGTCCTCCTAACCATCTTAGGCATCTTAAATCCATCCATGGGACAAACTAACAACAATAATAATGATATTAATATTACTACGGCTGCTATTAGTGACCGTCTTAGTCTTTATTTCTACAAATCAACATGTCCAAGGGTGGAGCAAATAATTGAAGATGTTATTCGCAATCAATCTCAAAAGAATCCCGGAATTATTCCTGGAATCATGCGTCTTCATTTTCATGATTGTTATATCACGGTAAGTCTTTTTTTAGAGATTATCGTACGTAAAAGAGAATGTAAATGTATATATTTTGACAATTATATGGTTTTCGTGTTAACGATGGTGCTCGAAAACAATGTTTGCACCACATGCGCATGAAAAACGAAAGATGGTGATTATTATTGTTGTTGTTATTACTATTAATTATTGTTATTATTATTATCACTACTATTACTTTTGTTATTCTTATTTTGTCAAACTAACCACCAATATATTTGCCTTTGTGCCTATTTTCCTTAGAAATCACAATTTGGATTTTGTTTTACCAAAACTTTCAACAAAAATTGCTATGCAAATTACCACAATTGACATTCAATTCTAAATATCTTGTCCTTTGATTAACAACAATAGCATCTATATGACAGGGTTGTGATGCTTCAATCCTTCTGACCCCTCAAAGATACAACAGTTACAATGCAGAAATGTCCCACCCAGCAAACGGTAAATCCTTAAGAGGCATGGATGCCTTAGAAGCCGCGAAAGCAGAGCTCGAGAAGCAATGTCCCGGTGTAGTCTCTTGCGCAGATATTCTAGCATACGCAGCTCGAGATGTGGTTATGTTGTCAGGAAGCCCCAAATACGAGGTTCCTGCAGGACGTCGTGACTCATTCTGTTCTGATGGCACCCTTGCTGGTGCCCTTCCAAAGGCCAACGACACCCTTGCTACATTGCAAAAAGGTTTTGCTGCACGCGGACTTACCTTAGAAGACATGGTTGTGCTCGAGGGCTCCCACTCGATAGGCCAAACACGTTGCCTTAACACGATTGCTGACACTGGTTCGATGACTCGATTACTTGATGTAGAGAGCTTGGTAGATAAGCCATTTCAGTCAATGATCAAGCAGAAATTCTGTCCTGAATCTCAGAAAAGGGTGTTCTGGAATTTGACAGCACCATTAACTCCTGAGAAACCTGATAATTCTGCTTGGGGAAATTCATTCTATCAATTAATTTTGAAAGGCAAGAGCTTGCTACCTAGTGACATTGCATTAGCTGTTGATCCAAGTACCAAAGAAATGGTCGAAAGATTCGCCTATGACAATGCAAATTGGCAGAATGTATTTAATGAAGCTATGATCAAGTTGGGAAAGGTTAATGTGCTTACTGGTGATCAAGGTGAAATTAGAAGGCAATGTGGATGGATTAATGCAGTTAATACGGCATGATTTCGAGTTTATTACCTTCTTCAGTTAAATGTATCATCCCCTTCCCTCTTTTATTTGGTTTATACTTTAGTGTGGTGCAACAAAAAATAGTAAGGCTAAGTGATTAACATGTTAGCCTCTTTTTATTCAATAAAGTGTTGTTAAATTAAGTTTGAATAAGTTCTAATATGTTCCAACAAGTTTCAAAGTTGTTCATTTCATATACTTCTTCCGTTTCGTTTTAAATGCAACAAGTGGTATTATTTGTGAGATATAAAATATTCATTTGTTGCATTTAAAACGAACGGAGGAAGTAGTAAGTTTTGGTAAGTTTTTATTCGCTCTATGTCTCCCACTTCAATATAATAATCTAATAAATTATAAAATTATGTCTAATAAGATCTCTGCAAAATCTCAATGGCTCAATCCACGGTCAATCCCGTCAAAGCGAACTTCAATTAGCAAGCACCTTCAATCAAATGCAACCAATATAAGCAAAGAAAATCAACCAATATAGGATCGTATGCAATGTTGATGGTTTTTCCAAAACAAAAAGCAAATTATAACATAATAAAATAAAAAGGTTATTACACTGGTATAAAAGTAAGGTAGAGTAAGCAACGAAATGAAACCAAAAGTCAAAAAGCCTCTCAAAAAAACTAGCCTGCAGGACATGCTAGCTCAGAAGCTAGGTACAAGGTTAAACAACCCAGAAGTAAATGCCTATGTTAGGATGAGGATTTGAACCTTGAGCAACTGCCATAGAATTCGGAGTAGCACTCCACTGAGCTACTACCTCTCTCTCTCCAAAATTAAATTTCTAATTTACTAGCAAAGACAATTAGTAATTCCTCTCATCAACCAAAAAAAACAAAAAGATAATAATCCCACAAAAGAGAGTTTTGTCTGGTCAATAACCTTGCACATGTATTACTTATTTCAAGGATATTATGTCAACCACATTTCATGTAGACAAATACTAGTATATGAAAGAAGAGCATCATTGAAAAGTTCTCAGTCTGCAGTCCAACGGCTAGTTTTTCCTACATGGCAGATCCCAATTCTCTAAATTCGCTAACTTGCCATGGCTTCTACATGGCAGATTGAGATATCCGATAGTTACATCAAAATCTAACGGCTACTTTTCACTTTTGCCTTTGCACCCTAGCAATGTTACCATAACCACACTCCTTCATTGAACATCCCAAAATAGGATTTAGAACTACATATGATATCTGTTAAAAAAGAACCATAATCTAAACATAAGATAAGCTCAGCTATATATTACAAAGCAGGGAAGCTGCCGAGCCGATACATGGTCATTAGACTACATGCTAAATCCAGACAACTAGATTTACAGTACAATAAACAGGTTGTCAACAAAATAATCCAATCATGTTATGAACTAACAGTCAGCCATACCAAATCATACTCTTCCATTGCCTTTCTTTACCTTGCAGCAGAAGTGGGCTTCTTCTTTTTCTTGCTTTGCTTCGGCAAGAGGACAGAAAACCGACCAAACCCAAGCTTCTTTCGTTTAGCAGGCATCTTTTGAGGACCACCACAATCACTCTCGACCTTCCAGGCAGAAGATATGCCAGCAGTCTGTTTCCCGAGCATCTGACCCAATGAAATCTTGCGTTTCACATTATTGCTTTTCCCTGATTCAAACTCTTCAGTTATGAACAACTTCTGGCTAAGTATTTGACCAATTGACAACGTTGACTTTAACACCGGGGCTTTTGCATCACTTACTATACTAACACCATTCACATCAAGCACCAAAGAATCTCTTCTTCGGTTAGAAGGGTAAGGATTCTTGAATTTAGTCAAGTTTTGTATGGAACGTCTTCTCTCTCCATGCTCGGATCTCCACTTCCTTAGAGCCTCCTCAACAGCAAGCTTAGCTGTATTGGCGGCTTCAACTCTGTTGAGAGCATCTTCCAATGCCTGTTTTGAGGTTTTCACTTCTTCCATAGCTTCTTCTACCTTTTTCATGATATCCATTCTAGATTCATTTGCTTCATCAACTTGAAGCACTGCCTCAAGGACTTTCACATGACAACTTTGCTCGGCTTCTTGAGCTTTGCTTTTCAGTGAAGAGTATTCTTCAAGGGTAAGAGTAATGCTTTCAGGGTTATCCTTGACTGTCAAACCCTCACTGGTCTCCAAAGCCTTGATCTCTGCAAGAGCAACTGCTTCTGCAGCATTCGCTGCTTCCTTCATTTTTCTAGCTGCAATTAATCTGATCTCGGCTGTCTTTACCTTTGTCTTTGTCTGTTCAATCTCTGACATGACTTTGATGACTTCAGACTTTGCAGTCTCTCCCTTTTTCTTGAATTCCTCTGCCTCATCGTTCAACCGCTGAAGTTCAGCTGTAATGTCCTTGCCACCGTTGCCAGTACTAGCTTCTTCTAACCTCGATTTTGTTTGGTTTATCTCTTCCTCCAAAGAAGACATCTTCAATGTGTTTGATCTCAGTCTTTCACGGGTTTTTTCCAACGACAGCCTTTCTCTCTCTATCTTCTTGTTATAAGATTCCACTGATGCTCGTATTTCAGCTAGGTCACCTGTAGTCCTGGTAAGGTTCAACTTGGCCTGTTTGAGTTCCATCAATATCATTCCCGGGGCTGAAGATGGTATAAGGTTTGGATCTCCTGAAAGATTCTGAACTGAGAGATTAGGGTTATTCTCCTTTTCTTCCTCCTCTTCTTTCGCAACAGATGGCTTCTCACCAGCATGAATATTTGCCTTGGCATCAGATTCTTCTTTGTGTAGCTTTGACTTGAGTTGCTCAACAATCCTCTTCGTTGCTTCAAGTTCTTTTAGAACCTCGAATGTGTCCTTTTCTTTCAAAATGAGCTCTTTCTCCAATTCTGCAGCCTGTTCTTCCAGTTTTGCCACATCGATCTCTTCAACATCACATGGCTGTCATACATATATCGCAGCTTAATATCAAATCACAGAACCACTTTACATCCTGCTACCTCAGCACGGCACATATATCTCAAATTGAGCATTAATTTCCTTAAACCTTTGCTTCTCAACTATCACTGTCTTTACTTCTTACTTTCATCTCACTCAAGAATCAATATATGGTAAGAGACATAAGCAAGATGCATATCCAGTAACTGCTAACAAAAAATACGATTCATCTATAGATGTTACATCGATTGAAGACCCAATCTTGGGATGAAATTTAGCAACCCGAAATGCAACCAGAAATATTTAACCACATTGGAATGTTTCTAAACCTTAATCTATCATCTGTATCTTAACTTTCCAGTCTATGTCAACAAGTCATCAACTAGAGAAGCACCCAACATATACTTCTTTAATGTTTCTTCCAAGGAAAATCTCGGAGGACACATAAGGATGAACCTTGATCTATCATTTGAATTTGACCATGTCTCCGCTTTTCTCCTAATTTCTAGATTCGTCATTGCTCCTTAAAGCCGGTAAATCCTGACATCATATCACATTACAATGAATCAATGTACTTTTATCATCTACCAAATGCCGGTCTCGCATCGAGTAAATTTAAGGAGGCTTGAACATAAGTAGCCTTACTCCTAATCAATCTAAACACAACCTTACCCTTCTAGTTTCGACATTTCAATTATCCAACCAAACCTATCCACTTTCTTCTCTATAGCAACATTTTAACCCAAACACTTTAGCTGATGAGCCAAAATCAATTTTACTCATTAAAACTCATCCTTTTTGAAGATTCTCTTACCCTATATATATACAACTCCACACAACATCTTTTCATACTGTCTTCCAGATATAAAATCTTCAAATCAAAGCCAAATACTTTAATAAGTAAGAACCAATTAATTACATGATTATACATAAATCCAACATATTTCCAAAAAATCAAATGGCTAAACTATTACTTCTATATACTAAAATTTCACATAATCACACAAACAAATTAAAATATACTTTCATTCTCTTTTGCATTGCAACATTATACAATAAACAAAATCCCACCAAATTATACACAAAAACAAAACAAAAATTCACAAAAAACACAACAAAATAAAGTAAAAAAAAAAAAGAAATTTACCACAAGATTAGAATGAGTATATTTATGTGAAGTTGAAACAGGCTTCCAATATCCAACCCCACCAAACTTAGAAACAGCTTCCTTAACTGACTCAAATGGCGCTGACGTGTCAATTTCTCCCCTCAATTTCCCATTTCCTAGGGTTTCTTCATCTCCCATTTTAACTAATATAAACCCCAGTTTTTTTTTCAAAAAAAAAATCAACCCTTTAAGGTTTTTTGACCTTAATTATCGAAAAAAAAATGTGGGTTGTTGATTTGATGTTGATAGAAGAAGAAATAATGTTTCTTTTACTGGATAAAAGTTGGAAAAAAAAATTGAGTTGAGAAAAAACAGAGAAAAATGAGTGTGACTGTGTGAGTAATAGTAGAAGAAGAGTGTGAGATTGAAGAAGTAATTAAAGAGGAGAGTTTGGTGTGGGGACAACCTCAAATTGTTTGTTGTTTGTCTTCTAACGTTCGATTTTTGAGGGGTAAAGAAATCAAAATGGTTGGAATATTGTTGGGTGATGTGCTTTGTGATTTGAAGATTTTGAACTTTGAAGTTTGAGCTTTGGCTTAAATGGCTTTCATTATTCTTAAGACTTCTTTTTGGTCTTACTTACTAACGTCTACTTGGAGTCCAACTTTTAACTTTTACTGTTTTCCTTTGGAAGGAAGAAGGGAAACAAATTACCCTTTTGGTTCTGGTGAAAGGTGGAGGCAGGGTGAGTTTGGAGATAAAGCTGGGTACCCTTTAACCTGGCTAAGAGGTGACGCTTCCTACGGTAAATATTGCCAAAAACTGAGTGATTCCATTCAATAAGCGTTTCCCTAAAGGAGTTTAGGCTTTCTTGGATTGATCTAGACGGGTTAGGCCACTGAAGGAGGGGGCCCTCAGCAAACCTCTTATCAAGGAGCCACATTGGTTCAAAACGAAACGGCTTTTCGCCCTGGGTGAAAGGGTCATTATGAAACTTAAGGAGAATAGGGCAGTGGTCCGAGGTAATTCTCGGCAGGTGCCACAGGTTTGCATTAGGAAATAGGTGAATCCACTCAGAGTTTGCCCATCCTCTATCAAGTCTCTCGAAGATCGGGTTTACCTTCCTTTTATTAGTCCATGTAAATTTAGGGCCATTGAAACCCAAGTCCACCAACTGACAATTATCCATAGTTGAAGCAAATAGGTCCGCTTTTCTCCTAGACACAGGACGACCTCCCAACTTTTCACTTTGATTAACAACATCGTTAAAGTCACCTATTACGTACCAAGGTTTCCCAAGATTATTCGCAAAATTTTCTAACTCATGCCATAAATTCTGACGAATATGAAATTTAGGGCTAGCATAAATAGAAGTAAACACAAAGGAAGTTTTTGTAGAATGTACCTCAACCACGCCATAGACTCCCTGAGCACCTTCTCCAATCACATGGAAATCCATGATGTGTGATTTCCATAGCAGGAGGATGCCTCCCACAAATCCATCCGGTTCAAGCAGATGCCATGAGTCGAACCCCAAATCAGCAATAATCGCATCAGTCTTCTCACGCCCCACCCAGGCCTCCGCTAAGACAACCAAAGAAGGATAATGATGCTGCATGAGGAGCCTAAAGTTCGGCTTGAAGGAGGGTCTAGCCAGCCCTCGCACATTCCAAAAAAGCACATTCATTCCTTTATGCAATGGGGTTTTTTCGAGGAGCATCTTCAGAATCCCCTCGTTTCCTACCCGCCAGGGGTCTACTTCGGCTCCGGTTTGTGGACATGTCCATTCTCTCCTGTGTGGCCAAAGCACCAACTCGGCTTCGCGAAGGTTGTTTCTTTCTCTTCCCGCGTCCCATGTTGCTGTGATCCCCAACTGTTTCATCGGGAGGTGTAGTCTTGCAAGTAGCAGTGCGTTGGAGTTGCTCCTTGCAAGCATCCTCATGTCGCGTTGCTTCACCATGATCAGTGTTCGAACCATGGGTAATAGGGGAAGTGGGTCCACCCATGGTCCCAAGCTTGCCAACATAGCTCTTTCTTCGCTCTCTACTTCTACCTCTTTCTCTAGGAACCACTTCAAGAAAATTTTCATGCTCAAGGGAAGATGATCTGCATCTAGAATTTGTGGGACATGTGCCGGGCAAAAAACTGAATTGGAGTACATCATCAGATGGTCTGCTGCCTCGGGATTTAGAGCTGGGTTGGCGATCAGCGCCTTGACCTCTTTGAACGTTAGTTCCGTGTGGAACTCGTTCGGGTCCTCCAGGTAATCGGGGAGATAATACTCCACAAACTCTAGGTTCAGTTCCGCCTTGAGCGGACGGACTGGCCTGGCAAAGAGAACTGGGCTGCGGGGACATGTCACCATAACCCGAGGCTCTGGGGTGAGTTGGGTGGCGACAAAGGAGGTGGAGGGGATAAGGATCCGGACAGGTCGAGGACAACTGGGTCTGAAGGCCTCCACATTCTGGTGGAGAGGGTTATTTTTTTTAGAGGTTTGGGTGGAGTTCAGCACTTTTTTTGAGTTATAGTTTGAACTGGACTGAGGAGGGAGGGGGGTAAATATAGGGGATAAAAGAGGGACGTTGGAAGCTTGGGGAAGGAGAGCTACCTGAGTAGTCTTACATGGAGCTGAGGAAGGAATTGACATGGATTTGATGGGGCTGCAGGATTTTTTGGGACCCGTACCCCCCTCCTCGCCACATGTCATGGAGCAGAAGGAAGGATGGTTAAAATCTTCTGGAATATCCTGCAACGCCGCGAAGTGATTTCTTCCAGTTGGATTTGGTAAATCCCCTAATTCCTTGGGACTAGGCGTGTGGACAGAAGGATGGGACCATCCTTGCCTACTTTTTCTCTCTCCACTTCAGAGACATCAGCCCCCATTTTTTTCTCTTTCCACTTAGGATTAGGTGGGCCCCTACTTCTTTCTTTTTTCCTTGCAAAGTCAACCTTTCTATTTTTATTTTTCCCACCCACGTAAACCCATGCAGGTACCAATGGGTTTCCTTTCTTCACACCTATTCCTTCACCATTAATGGTGGACCCAACACCCTTGCCCACGTCCGGCTGAGCTAATGGACATCTCTTCATATTATGGCCAATTTTCCTGCACCTATGACACAACCACGGGGAATCCGAATACACAAGCTCATGGCAAGTAGCACCAACCCATACCCGTCCCGGAACGCACTGGTTTGCCTTCATCAACACACAAACCGAAGCAAATCGCTTTCTATCTCCTTCCAGGGAGTGAGCATCAATCTTGACCAGGCTACCTAATGAATTCCCTATAGAGTGGAGAATGTCCTTGCAAAAAAATTCAAGTGAGAGTTCAGGTAAACTAATCCATATGGGGTAGTGAGATATAGCAGCAAGGGATGGTTTAAATCCAGCTTGCCATGGTTGGACCCAAATGAGTGAACCTATGATGAACCATGGACCGTCGACCAAAATTCTGGCTTTTTCGGTGGCCGAATCACAAATAAGGTTGTAGAAGCCCTTACTAAGAGATATAAGCTTGACACTTGCCTTCCATGGCCATAATTTCTGCATCTCCTTCGATAGGAATTCTTGGGAGAATGATTTTCCGACGACCTTACATATAATGGCCTCATTCCATGGTTGAATAAGCTTCGTATATTGAACTTCTGAAATCGGGATGAACACATCGTCCGACCGACATTGTTGAGGAGGAACTTCTGCAAATGGGACCTTGCCCATGGCCAGGGGGATAACCTCTGAAATTTCCTTGAGGTGGGGCCTCAAAGAAATGAATGAAACATCCTTAAACGATCGCGAAGGAGACGGCGGAGGAGGCGGGTCCGGCGCAGGAAGACCTAGAAGAGAATATTCAAAGAGACCTTATGTCAACCCTTGATCAAGAAGAGGCCCTTTGGAAATCGAAATGTTGCTTGGATAGGGTTGGGGAGGGGGATCGTAATACGCGTTTCTTCCATAGGAGTGTTATCATCAAGCGTAATGCATCTAGGATTAATAGGTTGAGGGACAATGTGGGGAATGAGGTCACCGACCAACGGAGTATCCATGACCTTATCCTTGCTTTTTACCAAAATCTCTACTCCACGGAGAAAATAATGTGCCCTAGGTCCGAGAGTTCAGAAGTGAGGTTGGGAAACATCGTAGGCTTTGAACCTTCACCCTCAGAAATTAGGGTGGCCTTGTTTAGTATGAAACCTCTTAAGGCCCCGGTCCCCGATGGTTTTCACCCAGTCTTCTTCCAGAAAACTTGGGATGTTATCGGCCCTGATGTGTGTCAAGATGTATGTAGGTGGTTCCGCCAGGGTTGGGTCCCGGAAGACCTGTGCCAGGCCTTGAACTGTCTTATCCCTAAGCAAAACTCTCCCGAGACTGTCAAGCAGTTCCGTCCGATAAGCTTGTGTAACACTCTGTACAAGCTGGTCACCAAGATCCTTGTGACCCGCCTTAAACCGCTAATCCCGAGTTGGATTTCGCATAATCAAAATAGTTTCATTAAGGGTAGGGGTCCGGATATCAACCTTGTCGTTGCATCGGAAGTGCTTCATTCGATGCAAAAGAAGAAAGGTAAATGGGGATGGTTTGCATTAAAAATCGACCTAGAAAAAGCATATGATAGAGTCGAATGGGGGTTTGTTAGGGAGTGTCTCCTAAACCTCCAGTTGGATCCCCCTGCTATTGACCTAATTATGAGTTGCATCTCTAGAGCTTCGTCGCGTGTGCTGATTAACGGGCGTAAATCAGAGGAATTTAAGTACTCCAGAGGTCTAAGGCAAGGAGATCCCATGTCTCCATACCTATTTAATATATGTCTTGAGGCCTTGACGAGGCGAATCAATGAGGCGTGTCTTAGTACAGAGTGGACACCGTTCTTGGTCGGGAGAGGTAGAGTTCCCATATCCCATCTTCTTTTTGCAGATGATCTCCTTCTGTTTGGGCGAGTGGATGAGGAGACGGCATTTGCCGTCCGTAGAGTGCTTGAGAGCTTCTGTACAGATTCTGGGGAAAAAATCAATGAGAAGAGTAAGCTTATTTTCTCTCCGAACACTATGACGAACCACAAAGAGTTGTTTATGGAAACCCTGAATATCAAAGAATCCAAAGACTTAGGGGCCTATTTGGGTATCCCAATCTCTCACAAGCGTCCCTCTAGAAGTCAGGTTCAGTTTATTGTGGATAAGGTCAGGGTGAGACTGGCAAATTGGAAAAATAAGTTCCTATCTAAAGCGGGTAGGGTGTGTCTTATTTCCTCAACTCTGTCTACGATCCCGGCTTACTATATGCAGGCTCTTTCCCTACCAATAGGAACCTTGAATGACCTGGACTCTATCTGTAACAACTTCCTTTGGGGAGAGGAGGGGGGGAAGAGAAAAATACACCTTGTAAACAAACAAACAACCTTCTTGCCCAAAAACATGGGAGGGCTGGGGATTAGAAGTCAGAGACTCATGAACAAAGCTTACATGGCGAAGCTTGGGTGGAAGTTAGCTCAAGCCCAACCAAACTTGGCCCAACAATGTATTCGCTCAAAATATATGTATAAAGATAGGGTGACCAAGTTCCAGAATGGGTCGATAATTTGGAAAAGTATTGGCCAAGGATGGGACCTCCTTAGAGACAATAGCTCCTGGACTCTAGGGGATGGGAAAAATATTGATTTATGGCATGATGATTGGCTGTCGATCGGGCCTCTCGCGGGTGGGTTGAGGGCCCCCTTAGCAAAGAGGAATGTGATAGGAAAGTCCATAGTTTGGTAAGTCTACATCAATGGGACTTATCCACCTTATCTATATCCCTTCCAGAATGCCTGTTAAATAGGATTCTCAGCACCATCCCCCCCCCTCATTGACGCCCCGGATGACCTTCTGATCCCTAATTTTGTGAATCATAAGGGGTTCATGCTCAAACAGGCCTATATGGCCCAATTACCAAACCACACCATGCAAACAGATCTTTCTTGGATTTGGAAGGGTTTATGTGAACCCAAACTTCAGTTCTTTATGTGGCTTCTATGGCACGACCGTATTCCACACAGACAGTTGTTGTCAGTTAGAGGTATGACTCATGATTCCTCCTGCCCTAGATGTCAGGAATACCCGGAGCATAGTGCCCATATTATCCGAGAGTGCGGATCAAGTCGGGATGTCTGGGGCTGGCCTGAGATGCCTGTAGGGGCGAACTCGGATTTTAGAGAGTGGTTGAGGGAGAATGTGCAATCTAAAGAGAATTTCTGGGAACTACCTTGGGGATGCCTTTTCCCGTACCTTTGCCACGAAATCTGGAAGGATAGGAATGACTGTGTCTTTAAAAACCAAAACCCTTCGTCTTTCAGGACTATATGTTTCAGAGCTAGAGTTAAGGTAAAAGATCACTTAGCTGCCGCAGGTTTAACTAGTGTAAGGAGTGATCCACTCAGGTTTGCTCACCCGAAAGAATTCTTGATGATCCATGTTGATGCCTCCTTTGTTGGGACATTGAATGCCGCAGGGATTGGGGGGGTGATTCGTGGAGGGGATGGCCACTGGCTTTGGGGTTTTGGAAAGAAGATCTATACGAACAACTCTTTTGCAGCTGAACTCTTAGCAATCTTCGAGGCTCTCTATCTTGTTGACAAGTACAACCTTCCAAAGGCCATAATTTATTCCGACTGTAAAGATGCTACCCAACTCCTCATGGGGGGGCATTCTGATCTATATTCCAATTTGATTAATATGTGCAGGTTGTGGACAACCAAGAGGCCGGAACTTCAGATTAAGCATTGCAGTAGGCGGTACAATGCTGTGGCGGACCTCATGACCAAGGCGTGTAGGACAATGGATGGAGATAGCAGTGTAACTAGTTTTTTCCCCACCCCCCCTAGTTACTGCGCAGAAAAACTTCTCTCGGATTGTAATATGTTTAACACTATTAGTTAATGAATGAAATGCCATGTTTACCAAAAAAAAAAAATTACCCTTTTGGTTGATGAGTCAACTTATTGTTTGTAGGAGAGGAAAGAAGTTGATGTCATAGCGACCGATTTTGAGTGCATTCGTAACATATCTGGTTGTATTATGTGTATGTTGTCGTTTACTTATTTGGAGGTTCCAGATGAGCATAGTGAGAGTTTCAGATGAGCAAAAGAATAGTAGGTGTACCATGTTCATGTATAATCGGGTTTATGATAAAAATTGTAGCAGACCTTGGAACAAAAACTTACTAGAATTGAGTTTGAAATCCCCAACTTCTAGATGAAAGTTGAATCTTTAACGATTATATTACATATACACTAGCCTTTTTTGCACGCGATGCGTGCGTGAATTATTTTGACGATTATTATTAAATTTCATCTAAATGTAATTTTGAAGGATGTAATTTATATACATGATTCAAAATACCAGCCAATTAAATCCTTTATACAAAAGAAAAAGTTATCGGGGGACAAGCTCCTATCAGCCTTAACTAAGATCCTCCTTTGGTTGTTGGTGAGTATGTATCCCTCCATCTCGTAATATAGTTGCTTGTTTCTCATTTTTTACGAAAATTAAGAAACGGGAATAACATTATTAGGATCCAAGGCCTAGAGGTAGTAATCAATCATTCACAATAATATGCATAAGTACTTTGATTTCTCAAACAGTTACATGAAGATCTTGTAGCAACAACACCAATATAGCAACATCAACACCAAATATACATACCAACAACAATATCAAGTGCCTCTAGCTAGTCCAAACCCGTAGAGGCTATTTTCAAAAGGCTCACAAACTCATTGATAACACATTACTAGAAATAGTACAAGATTTATTTGGTGATCACAAGGTTCAAGTTTTTCAAAGAGTAATGGACCGAGTATAGGTTGAGATAATGTCATCCTTGATGAGTTTGGCTGAGTAAGTGTAGCCATCTATGACCTTGTACAAGGCATCGACAACACGAGCGAGGTTCAAGATTCGTTTGAGAACGGGCTTAGGAAGGTCATCGTCGCTTGGGTTAGACTTGATCAAGAACTCCTCATTCAATTCCTTCCATGCATCTTCTACCATTTTGTTAAATATTTGCACCACTTCTTCTCTACTCATGTTGTAGTCTTTCATGTAACATTCCACTCCTGAAGCAACATGACCTCTAGCTTGCTCCTCCTATTTTATATGTTACAATTGGGTAACAATAAAAATTATGAAGTTATACTAGCATCATAGAATATAATGTGTAATTGTAAATTTTGAAACTGTCTATATGTGCATTACTTGATGTTATTACATGACCAAAAAAATCATATGCTTAGAAGTAAATGTTATAATAATTTTTTGAGTCGAATATGCGTGTGGTTACTGCAATCTTCATACCTCATTCTACTTAAAGACATTCACTCTCAATTCCACTAAATGTGGTCTTATCTACCAAGTGTTTGGCTCATTGATTAAACTTCTGGTCCACCAGCTTGATATGCATCCTTATAGTGTATAATTAGTGGTTTGTATTAATAGAGATAGCTATAAGCCGACTAATTAATTTAACTCTACTCCGATTAAAAACCATGATTGGCCATTGTCCAAGTTGGTCTGATTTGTATAATTATGATGACGGTTCATAACATATGGGAGCCCTGGCACTCATTTATATCAAAATAAGGTTTACACCATATTACAACTATACCCTTAGGAATCTACCAAGTGTACTATCTTACCATTTTCTTTAAATATAAAATTGTTGGGTAAATCGACCAACAAAGTATCTTGTACCTAGCATGGCCACCCCGTTTTCCAGCCCATCCAACACGACCCACCTCAATCGCTAACAATACTCATTAGCGTGCATGACAAAAGGAAAGTGATTTAGACACAACATACCTCATGACTAACAATGTCATCCATGATACGACCGATAATTTCACATGCCCTAACGACCCTAGGAGATTGTATTATTTGTTGAAATGGTTTCTCTTCTGCAATTTCTTCCATTCCCATTATAGAGGAGGTAGAAATGATTTGAGCAACCCCTGTAATTCTTGCGTTGATCATATATTCCTCGAATGTAGGCACATATTTTGCTTTATACCACTTCGCCTCAGTGTAGTAGCACCTTATCAAATCCATCACCTAAATCATAATATAAAGTTCTTAAAACGAAATAATTGTACGCAAAATGTTGTTTGCATTAAAAAAATTTAGATAGCCTTACGCGGTCTTTTGCAAATTTGGCTGCATATGGTTTTCCACGTTCTGTCATTTCTTTGGCAAACTCACCATAAGTATCGTATACAAATTGGAAAACTAATTTCATATAATCTGCTGGAAATTTCTCCATTGCACTTAAGTCCCACCTGCACAAATGACATGTGTAAAGAGTGAGCATATGATATGGTCTTTTTTTTTTTTTGTAATTTGGGTGAACATTAATTAACCAAGTTTTCTTGGTAGTTCGTAGAAATCATAGCTTATGAATAAGTTTCTCGTACATCTAGCTTGTAATTTTTTTTTTTGAAGGATCTAGCTTGTAAATCTAAGTTGAGTAGATCCGTAACGAAGAGAACAAATGCAATTAATAGGGTCATTTGTCTCACCATACATATAAGACCTAATCAACTCCAACCTGGCCCGGCCCGGCCCGATTTTTAGGCGGGTTTGGGCAGATATTTTTGGTCCGCGGTCGGGCAATCCTTTTTTTTGCTTTGGGTTGGCCAAAAATAATTTTTTAATCTATTTTTTTTTTGATCGAAATAGTGGCGTTTGGGCAAAAAAATTGTCACGGCCCGACCAATGAGCAATTTTTAGGTCTGGTCGGCCCGAACCTGATTCGGCTCATGATTACCTCTCAAAAAGTATTGATGAATGATTTTAATAAAATATATACCTTTCAAATGCTTCTGTAAGGAGCTCGAGTTCCTCAAATGTCCCATATGCATCATATGTATCGTCTAGTATGGAGATGACAAGGAGAACTTTGACAAGTAGCATTCTAGCAAACGAATATTGAGGCTCATAATACATAGATAACGACCAAAAATGGCATTCCACACTTCTTTGTCTCGCATAAGGTAGCTTGGTTTTAAAATCTAAATCGTGCCACCATCTGTGGATTATGCAGTGAAATTATAAGATCAAAACAATATCAAATCATTTTGCACTCTCGACCAAATAATAATAATAATAAAATTGTAAAGAAAAATAAAATCCCACTTTTAAGAATAATGATTTATTCACAAGCTTAAGCGATCAAAAAATTTATTTTAATTTTTGCACCCTTTCACAGACACGTGTTAAGATGAATTTCCTCTGGGCTGCCCTCGCTTAGGGTCACTCACCCTATTGAAATGAATTATATCCCTTATTGTGTGTAAGTGAAAATTATAAAAATTTGATATTTGGAATCCTCGCATTAAAACGAATCTAATAAAACCCCATTTGACCATGTTTTTTCTTATATAATAATGCGAGATAGTTTAATAAAGTTAGTTGATGAATAGTGTCACAAAATTAAATGGTGCAACTAAAAAAGTACGGATGTAGTATATATGGGCTATGGCACACCTGATCAAGGAAAAAGTGTAGCAGGCCAAGTGGGTTGCCTACCCTGATTTTGTGGGCTAGCGAGAACCGGCCTGATCTCTTCGTGTTTTGGCAGGGATTTTCAATTCGAAATCTGGCTTGGGCTACAAATTGGCCGGATTATTTAGTAATAGTCTGACCCATGAACAAGTCTAAAATTATTCTGCCACTTTATAATAGAAAGCAATACTTCTAGAATCACTCACTTGTGTAACAAAATGCACCAAAAATCATCAAACTTGTAATAAAGAAACTAATAAATCTTCAACGGACTAAAATAGAGCCTTGTGTAACGAAGATGATTACATAAAAATACGATGGGATTTCATCCTAAAACCAATTAACAATTGAGATAGTAGCTCAGTGATATTATATGTATATCATCCTCCCTCTTAATTTTCAATTGACAAAACAAACCTTAACTCATGTGAGGCAGACTTGATTAACGAATAAGATATTATATTAAGCATATGGTTAGATTCGAGCTAAGTCACCGCTTAAGCTTGGTTGATTTTGTTAGAAAAGAAAGAAAAAGTCGGTTCCGGCCTTGGTGATTCAACAATGCCGAGTAGAAGGGTGGTCGCTCAACGGAGGAGGGTTGAAGAAATCGTAATAAAGAATAAAGCTAAATTATTTTTATCTTTTATTGGATAGGGCCTTTTGTTGGACAACATCAGTGCATGCTAAAAAGGTAGGCCAATAGCTTTTTTATATTTTTTTTTTTTTTTGAATAGTAAAATTAATTCATTAATAAAAAGTCATACGACATCTACATAAGCAATCGAATTAAACAAATACATAAGTTGAATCAAACAAAAATTTCCTTCATAAAAACTACGATCGTCAAACAAATCTTGCAATGTGGAACATCTCCCGCTTATATCGCTGGAAAATACAGCCTTGTTGGAGAGACAATCTAACGATCCCTTGTAGTCGTGAGGATGATTTCCGTCGGATTCATCTGACCGTATTCGAAAAATTGATAACCTTTGTGATCCCGCATAATTCTTCACCAATAAAATAATTTCACGGCAATCCATTAGATCTAGTATCCCGGTAGAAATTCCCCTCTAAAAGAGGAGAAAAACCCTGTCTTTCGAAGGAGGTCGAAAAACCTTGTTTTTCGAAGGAGATCAAAAAACCTTTTCTTACGAGGGAGATTGAAAACCCTGTCTTTCGAGGGAGAAATCGTTATTGGAAACCTAAAAACAAATAAAAAAAGCAAAGGTGGGGGCTTTCCAACGGTAAGAACCGATGGAAGCCCCTTTAAAAATCAACAATGGAGATTAGGGTTTTTGAAAGTAGAGAGGACAATAGCTTTTTTATATAATAGTATAAGATATGGTTTAGTTCTCCCGTATTTTTCAGTTCTTGTTCTCTGCTATCTCCTAACTTCTTACTTCTATCCATGTTTGCGCATTATCGATATGCTATTGAGCTACAAGATCGTATGGTCCGAGTTGATCTGAGCAAGGTGAGTCAATATTAACCTAAGTAACCAAATTAGTCGTGTCTTAAATCTTAATGTTGAAATATGTCTTGAATTATCTGGCGCTAGGATTAACCAAAACATGGAGGTCTCCCATACACCTAATAAAATCAATTCTCCTTGCTGATGTAGCTAACATCTTGTAATGAACCACGTTAAATTTTAGTGTCAATTGTTCGTTAATTGCTTCTGTCTCAACCCTCAAAAACTTGCATAAGTGAAAGAAAAACAATATATAAGCAATTAACGAAGAACTTACTTTAGAATTTGGCTCAATTCTTGTCGATGCAACAGCTGCACCCTGTTGAAATCAATCTTAGCTAGTCGGAGAAGTGTTTCGTTTCGAAATTCATCTTGCTCGTAGAATGAGATGAAATGGCGATTCTCCACCCTTTGTATGCCAAAATGTAGCACTTGCTTCAATGCATGACGAGCTTGCTCGGAGAAATTTGCGCTTGATTTTAGAACATCGGTAGCAAAAGCAGAAGCTTCATCTAAGATAGGCTCGCCATGTATTCTTAAGTGTGAAGCTTCATATAAGCTCACTATGGCCCTTATATTAGTACTTAGAGTTTCTTTCATTTTGCCATCTTCATTAGTGAACTTAATGAATACATCTGTAAGAGTTAATTGAAAATAAATATTCATTATTTTATGGGAATTTTTTGAAATAATAATCAAAATGAAAAGTAAAAAATAAATTAACTTTGCAGGGTCAATTTTTTTTGGGCTTCTAATGGTTGAAATTTTTTAGTTTTATGCCATGTAATCTTTATTTTTTTAGACCTCAGCCCACACGGTGTTCTTAGTATACAGTATACATCACTGTTGGGTATACATTCCAAGTCGTATATCAGGGAGATAATAAAGAGTTATTTAGTTTATAAGAGTTTACAAATGGGTGACTCAGTTAATGCATGGACATGCGAGTGCAGAGCAGAAATTATGTCAAGGGTGCAACTTGGAAGCATGGAGCGGAAGAGTTTACAAACTACATTAATTAGTACGACGCCTTTTGGGAAAGAGCCAAAAACAAATCCGTGTGAGCTAGACCCAAAGTGGACAATATCACACTAATGGAGGAGTTCTAGGTAGACTCGTGGACCCTACAACCACAAGAAATTAACGACGGGCAATCCCGTCTCTAAAGGTCAATAGTGACGGGAATTTCCGTCGCGAACCCGTCATAAAAGGGGTCGTCATTAATGAAAAATCTCATAGTTAGTATGTCGCAAAAGATCTTAGTGACGGTTGTTTTTGTCTTTATTTGATTGTTAACCTCGTGGCAAAAGGCTTTTACTATGGGATTTTTGGCCCTTCATTATTTTGTTGTTATTAATGGCTTAAGTTATAGTAGTGATAACATTTGTTGGCTAGTCACTTGAGAGTAGGGGAATAGCTAAGAGTAATTCCCTATCTTCAAGTACCACACTTGGAAGGATTCAAAATTAAAGTTATAAGATCAATTCCAACCAAGAACTATACTAAGCATATATATTTTGAATTTGATGCAACTATTTTTAAACGGATAAATTATATATTTTGGTGCTCTATTCTATCGTCCCCAATAACATGAGCCAAGAACCGCCTATGCCCGAACCACAACTATTTTCAACGGAACCAAAAGTTTTACTCACCCCTAATGTGTGTATATATATAGAGGAAGAAATATATTTCTCTTACCACAAGGAATCTTGTATCCATGTTGCCTGAATATGCGAAATTGTGATGCGGTGTTATATAAATCATACTCCATGTCGAAATTTTTAGCCGCAAGCTCTTTGAAAATATGACTCAATTGTTCTTCAATTTCATTCTCAAAGTAATAAGAAACCCCTAAACGTTCCACTGCATCAATCAAACTCATCTTCTTTGCAAAATCAGCAGAATTCTCAATCATTAGCATCGTCTTCACTTCCTCCTTCAATGGTTCGATTTCTTTTGCATATTTTTCCATCATCTATATGCATCATGATGAAGCAATAACATAGTTACTGTTATGCGGAAGCGTTTAATTAAACCAACAAGAATTCACAACCAACACCACACACAAAGACAAGAAAAGCGAATAAATGAACACACAAGATTTAACGAGGTTCACTATCAATGTGATAGCTACGTCCTCAAGGCAGGGAAAAACGAACTATGAACGAGACGATTACTACAATAGGCAAGATTCAATTGAATGGATTTCCAATTGAATCTCAAAGACTCTCTCTAATCTTCTCTATTGTGTTTTCTCTAATCTCTCTCTCTAGTATTTTGTGGTTAAAAGCCCTAAATATGACAAAACATATTTATATGAAGTCTAAGATACAAGCCCTAAGTCGTAAAATAAAAAAAGAAACCCGAAAAATTTCGCATCCCCCGATAGGTGCGGGAGCACCATCATCTGGTGCGGGAGCACCAGCTTGATGTGCGGGCGCACATGCCTCGAGTGCAGGAGCACCAAAGTTTCTGCCTCACTCTTTGAAATCTGTCGTCGTGACTGTGCGGGCGCACCATTACTTGGTGCGGGCGCATCTGACCTGGTGCGGGCGCACCTTTATTTGGTGCGGGCGCACCACTCGTGCCGAGAACAGCTCTCGCGCAAGTCACACTTCACAGTTACATACTAAATCTTTCGGTTTTTTCACCATATACCCCTGACAATTTTTTTTTGCACCATATACCCTTTCAACTTTTGAAATTCACCATATACCCCTCACTTTTGAAAAAATATATCCAGTTACCCTTAATGACTAACAGCGTTAAACTCCGTTAGTCATTAACCCCTAATCACCCTCTAATCCTACTTAACTAACTTAAATCTAACCCTAAACCTAATTCTAATCCTAATACTCTATCCCTAATACCCTAACCCTAACCCTAACCCCATCCCCCACTCCCACCCTCACCCCCACCACCACCACTGCAGTCTCCCTCCCCACACCCCCGAAGCCCCCCCCCCCCTCTGCCACCCGCAGCGCGGCGCCCTCCCCATTCCGCCGCCCACAGCATCGCAACCCCCTCTACCTTCCGACATCTATGCCGCAGCAGTCCCACTCCCACCCCCCACTGAAGTCCCACCACTGCAGTCCCACTCCCACCCCCACTCTAGTTACCTCACACTGCAGTCCCACCCCCCCTCCCTCACAAAATTGATTTCGGCCTGAAATCTGGCTTTTATCAGGGATGGTGCGACTTTTTTTAGGGAGTACAATGATGGTGCGAGGTTTTCGGGGTGGTGCGAAGGGTTTTCGAGGTGGTGCGAGGATTTTTAGGGTAGTTGCGAGGGTGGTGTGGGGGTTGTGCAACGGTTTCAGAGTAGAGAATCCGGCGGGGTGGGGTCGGCGAAAATCCGGTCAGGGTGGGAGTAGGGCTTAGGTGCGAAAATCCGGCGGGTGGGGTTGGTGCGAAAATCCGATCAGGGTGGGGGTAGTGTCAGGTGCGAAAATCCGGTGGGGTGAGGGTGGGGGTCAGGGAGTAGGGAGGGGGGTTGCTGGGGAGTGGGAGGGAGTGGTGTAGGAGTGGTGGTGTGAGGGGTGATGTGGCAGTGGGTAAGGTGAGGGGGTGATGTGGCAGTGGGTAAGGTGAGGGTGATGTGGCAGTGGGTAAGGTGAGGGGGTGATGTGGCAGTAGGGGTAAGGGATGGGGTGATGTGGAAGTGGGGGTTAGGGTTAGGGTTTAGTTTAGGTTAGTTAATTAGGGTTAGAGGGAATTAGGGGTTAATGACTAACGGAAATTTAACACCGTTAGTCAAAAGGGTAAGTTGATGTATTTTTCGAAATGTGAGGGGTATATGATGAATTTGGAAAGTTGAAAGGGTATACGGTACAAAAAAAAGAATTTGTCGGGGGTATATGGTGAAAAAACCGTAAATCTTTTGACACGCGCGTGAATGATTATTCTAAAGGAAAATTTCATATGAATAATCTCAATTATGGCGGATTATCTCCAACTGATTCCAACTAAATTCTTTTTTTAAAATAATTCCAACTAATAGGAGTGTCTTCTCAAAATAATTTGGTGACTCAAAAAAAAATGAGTAGAAGATCAAATAATAACCTTAGATCATTTGCTAGATAGACGAAGGGCACGAAAAGTAGAAACGAAAAATGGAATAAACTAATTAAGAAACAACAATTTATGGACTAAACTAACTAAAAAATAACTTAAACATGCTATTATTTTCACTTAAAGACTCTCTTCATGATGTATTTTCATAGCTGACATTATTCTAGAATAATCAATAGTTGAAATTATTATGAGAAAACAACAGATAATTTGGATTATTCTATAAATTTTTCAATTTTAAATTAGTTTTATTTTTACATCATTTCAGGTGACTAATAATTGGGATAATAGATGATTTATTCATCTCTTATTCACAAAAAATTTATTATTGATGTAATATACATTAGATGGAGTAGGAAATAATCGTGCAAGCTCAATGATCGGAGCTCCCACCTTCCAACCTCGTTAGCTCCAGATAGGAAAATTGTGTAAATATTTGCTTTTGGGTATAAATCCTCAATTTTCAGTCTATGAAAATTTCCTCATGGGTTGAGATTTTTCTTCTTATCCCCCAGCAATTAAGAATTGACCCTACTTGGACTAGTAAATTACTGGAAAAAATGCATCAAATAATGGAGTAGTAATTAGACCATATATTGTAACTACTATGTCATTCACAAATAAACATTTTGTATATTATTATTTTTAGTCAATTCACAATGCAAGTAAATATTTTTTTACATTATTAAGAAAATTCAGGGCTCCCAATCCATCTAATATGACCCCGGCCTTCCGCCATCAATATATCTGTCACTCTATTGTCATATACCCCCCACACTTACACACACTCTTTGAATAGATTTTACATTTAACATTTTACGCTACCTACTGGAAAAACATGTATGTATTCCTTTACCACTATCAAAAGTTGATTGAACATAAAGTACCTTTTTTTTTTTCTTTCTTCTCTAAACCCTAGCTTTCATGGTTGGTTTTCAGAGGCTTCCATCTGTAATTTGTTGTTAATCTTATAGCTTTTATAAATCTGTTCTTTTTACAATTTATTCATCAGTATTTTGGCGATGGTAAACCATGGGTTGGGAGTAGCAAGTAGAAAGGAGGGTTTTGAAGGTGGTTGATCCTGGCATGAGCCAAGGAAAATTTGTCCTAAGTCAAGCTAATAATTCCATATAAGTGGAAGAGGGTCCTATTTCATGGCTCGACCTATAGTCGTGCCAGAGATTAGCCACTCTATAATTCTATGTTAATAAATCAAACTTGATTCTCAAATTGTATGAGAGGAGTTCATTAATCAAAGCCATGATAGTGAATAGTGACTAATCAATGGAGAAAACATTCTTGCCAAAGGATTTATCATTTCTATGATAGCAGCCAACATTATATTTAGTATTGTCCTAAACACCCGGGGAGTTTAATAGGGCGTGTAAAGTGAGCAATAGTACACAGCTTTGCTTTTTAGAGGGTTCAAAAATCTTAATTAAATGTTTTTTAGCCACCTCTCAAAAAAAAATATTTTTTTTAGCCATATCTTTGGAAGCTGAGCTTTATTTTTCCAAAAATAGTTTAATAATGACATATTATGTGGAATACATGATTTATAAATTCACAAGCTATGCATAATATATTTAGGACCCAAATTTATAATTGTACAATGGCCTCAAATTTTGATAACTTAATACATTTACCAACTGGATAAGTTACCCACTAGAAATAAAAAAACTAAAAAATTATTAGCATTGTTGAGTTGGACGCCACTAATCATTAATGTCTATATCGAGTGGGTAGATAACCTACTAGTCAACAACGTTTTTTCCAAATTTGGTTTTACTTGTTTGGGTTCATGCCAACTTTTGTTACTTTATATGTTTGTTGTTAGTAAACATTCAATGCTTCTTATTAATTTTGACGTAGTTGGTTACACTTAGCCACATTTTCCTTTTTTATTAGGTTTGAATTTAAGATACATGTCACTTTTAAATACAAGTACATCATTTTATAATACAAATGATAACATTTTTTACTTCTTAGTTCCCGTACAAAATGATAAATAGACACTAAATTATAGAGCCAATGGAGTATAAACCTTCGTTTTTTAATTGTTATAGTTTGATATTTTGCACTATTCACATATTTCACTTTGACCATCGTTTGTGATTTATACGTGAATAAAAACATAGTCATGTGAGGTCTTGTTAGATTCGTCTTAACATATACTTTATTACTATGTACTTTTTAACATTTTTACAAATACGAAACTAAAGATATATACTCAAAGTTTTGCATTGGCATATGCGTGAAAAGTGTAAGATTCTATTCTTTTAAACTAAACTGAATTGAACTTAAATTGTCTGAACTGAACTTATTTGTCTGAACTGAACTGAGTTGTACTAAACTGAATTAAAATTTTTGAGAGAAAACTAACTGAGTTTTCCTGGACTAAACTAAACTGAATTGAATTTATCTAAAATGAACTGAATTTTAATTAATTCAGTCCAAAACAACATAGCTTAAGTGTAACAATCAAAAGAAAAGGGATGGAATATAAAATATATATACCATTCACAATAAAATAATAATATCCATATATCACTTCTTAAAATTATGTGCATGTGTTATAAATCACTTCATTGGTTCTCTTTTTATTGCAACAATATGCACTTACCATCCTTTAATTATTCGGATTTTTATGTAAGGGAAAATCTAGTCCATATGGGGTCTTGTTAGATTCATCTCAATATATATATTTAAATATTATATTTATATATTAAAATTGACTAAAAAGTAACTAAAGTTATTAATAGTTGAAGTTGTATATTGACAAACGTGAAACTTCAATTATTGTAATAGAAAAAGCACAGATGAAGTAATACTTATATAATCTATAACTAAGATGGAGGCAGTAGATCTTAGTGGAATTGTAATGAAAAAATTTATTCATATCAATGTTTATTTTTCTTGTGAGTTCTCTATAAATATAAAGAAAACAGTTGTTTACCAAACTATCTTCAGTGCTGAAGGTTACGAAGCGATCACCCCATATGTCTGGAGGAAAATGGGCAAGAGGTCTAATGGCAAGATCTTGTGCTTGGAGACATCCCATCTTAGGCTTGTAGCCTGTGAAAAGTGTAGGAGAAAAGAATAAGAAATGCTAATAATGAGGGAAAGGTTGCAAGCTTAATTGGCTCCTATTATGATTGATGAAACCTGGCATAGGTATTTATAACGGATAAAAAGTTATTGAAAGAACAGCTTAGGCTATGTTCAGTTCACCTTATTTTTGCTTATTTCAGATCTAATCAGATCAGATCAGATCAGATCAGAAAAAATAAGTTCAGATCAGATCAGATCAGATCTGTCAGTTTTAAAACTTATTTTTACTATTAAACATCTTTCATTACATATTAGTAAAAATTATAATAATTGAATATTAATAAAGTACTCATTGAGACGAATCAAACAAGATCCCACATGACTATATTTTTTCTTATATATTGAGAGAAATCTAAAAGATAAGATCTTGTAATCAGATCAGTTCAGAAAAAATAAGTTCGGATCAGATCATATCAGAAAAAATAAGTTCAGATCAGATCAGATAAGTTCAGATCAGAAAATTTCAGGTGAACTAAACATAGCCTTAGTGGAACCATTGTATGATTGTTTGCCGAGAAAAAAAGGGGGGGGGGGGTGAATACTGTTAGGCTGGCTATCGGGAAAGTGCAAAAAGTCATGTCTAACAAGAACGAAAAGCTTATGTACTTGAAAAAATTGACATGAATAATCTCCACCATTTTTACTGATATTTTTTAAAAATAATTTCAATTTTGAATTATTTTAGCATAATCTCAATTTTAGGAGATACCTTCTCAAAATAATCCGAACTATTATTTTTCTATATATCCTAGACCTAAAACGGATTAGTATAGGCAAGAAAGTTGATAGTTTTTTTTTTTTTAGAAGATCCCCTCAAAAGTTAGGATTATTCTGGAATAATCCAAAGTTGGGATTATTTTGAGAAGACTGGTGAAAGTATTATTCGTGTCAATCTTTCCTATATACTCCCTTTGTCTCAATTTAATCTTACATTTTTAAAATCACGAGACTGTGAGGTAATTTTGAAGAGGGGGAAAATAGATGGAGAAAACAAAAGGTCCCGTGTCACCATGTGATCAGAGAGAGTGGTAGAGAGAAGTTATTACCCAAAAGTAAGTGTACATCTAACCCTAACCCCTTAATCGATCACCCACCCACCACCCTCCCCCCACCCTACCCCTTATCCCACCATCCCTGCAAACCCGCCCACCTTCCCACTACCACCGCTACAACACCCTTCCCCCACCACCCTCGCAACCACCTTTTCTACCCCCCCATAGGCTCCCTCCCCTAGTCCCCGCAGCTCCTTCCCCCATCCTTCGCAACCCCGCAACCCCTTCCCCCTCTAGCCCCCCTCATCCTCCTTCGTGATTTCTGCTGATTTTCGTTCTTTGATTGTCGGGTTCTCGCTGGTGAGTGGTGCTGCTTTTCGAAAAAAAATTCATTTCGTGCGTTTCCCGACGTTTAGGTGCACGTTTCTAGCATGCTTGGTCTCTAGACAGCCTAGCTTGCGCACATGCGAGTTCTATTCAAGCTTGTTCTTCTTCTGACGAGGCGAGGGTTTCAGGGGTGCGACGGTTGTGGAGGTGGGGAAGTGTGGGGGAGGGAGTAAGGGGTGGGCTGGGGATGGGTGGTGGTTGGGTGGTTAGGGTATTAGATTAGGTGTTACTATTTGGGTTTTCCTTAGGTTTATGTTAATTAATTAGGATTAGAGAAGCAACAATGTCCAAGGCATATACAGATACATAAAAAGTAGCAGAATGTCTAGAGTGAGGAAACAGATATGCTATGCTGGCCTAGATGCATGTGTCTATCAGATTTGGTGTGTCAGGAATGAAGTTTTTTTGTTGCAAATGGTTTCTAAGGTAGATAAAAGTGTGTATAGAATCCAAAGAAATGTAATTGATAGAATGTATAGTGTGTTGCCTAGGAAATGTTCAAGGAAGGATAGAGAATGGTTGAGGCAGTTATATTTGGTGGTTTGTAACTAGAGCCTTTGTAGGTTGTTGAGTATGCGGTTTTTGAATGAAATGAAATTACTTATTGAGCAAAAAATAATTAATTAGGATTAGCGGAGGATTAGGGGTTAATGACTAACGGACGTTAGCGTTTTTAATCATTAAGGGAAAGTAAATATATTTTCTTAAAAGTCGAGGATATATGGTGAATTTGAAAACTCGAAAGTGTCTATGTTGCAAAAAAGAAAATCAGAGGTATATGGTGAAAAACGTATAGAAATGAGGTAATTTTTTTGGAACAAATGGAGTATACAAGTTGCATTGAGAGATATTCTTTCCATCTAAACATATATGGTTTTTAAGGTACAATTTTGAATCGGTAACCACTCATCTTTTTAACTACATAATACCTTGTGTGTATATAAATGTTCTGTTTTGATTTTTGCAATAGGCACATACTTCATCAACCGTTTTTAATTGCACTGTTTGACATTATTGATAACTGTTCATCAACCAAATGTGACTATATTCTCTCCCAATCATCATTATTTAAGAAAAAAAATCAAATAAAAACTTGTTAAATTGGACTTAGTATACACATTCTTTTTCTAATTTGGAATATGTTGATACTTTATCTATTTCCTTATTTGTATCATTTTTCGAGTCAACATTTCAATTTTCGAGTTGTGACCACATCTCAATTTTGCAACCACAATTTAGCACACAGGAAGAAGAGAGATTGTGAAACATCATCCGAAAATTTCATAAAATCAAAACGTGACCACTTTTAATTTACTAATTCACCCTTTCTCTTTTTTTCATCACCCACCACCACCCGCCTCTCGCCACCTCATCCACCACCCACCTCGTAAAAAAATCAAATTTTTTTGGGAACATGGGGTGAACGTTCGCCATGGACGTTCCACCCATGGCCAGAACGTCCAAGCCAGACGTTGGGTCATGGGTGGAACATTTACACTGGAAGTTCGTCCCATGTACCCAGAAAAATTCCAAAGCTGGCTGGAGGAGGAGGTAGCGGAGATAGTGGCAAGAGGTGGTGGTTTGGAAAACGAAAATAAAAAAGGAAGGGTATATTTGATAAAATCGAGATGATTTTAATAATTTTTGAGGTAATGTTTTGCATTACCGGGAAGAAATTGGAAAAAGGAAAGAAAAAAGGAAGGGTATATTAGATAAAATCGAGATGATTTTAATAAGTTTTGAGGTAAGGTTTTGCATTACTGGGAAGAAACACTAAAAATGAAAGGTGTATGTAATAATACCCTTAGATAACCTATCCATTCTAACCCCCTAACATCATCCCTATAAAAGAAAACCAACAACCATTCCACTTGGATTTGTTTGTTTGCATTTTGATGTGATTTGATTTGAGTTTTTATGTGATAGTTCATACATTTAACACCCCTAGTTTTCAAAAAAAATATCTCTTGATTTTTTTACAATCACAATTCACAACCAAGATTTAATTTAGTTGGACATAACTTACATAAAAAGTCTTGTAATACCTCAAATATTTTGATCCCAAGTTCGATATCCATATACTCCCTACTCTGTATAGTACTTTAATTATTATGATAAGAATTGTGTAAAAATAATCGAGATTTTAACTTCTTTTTAGCCTTCAGTATTTTTCCTCATATATATTCGTCTTAAATTCTCTATATTTTATTTTTATTATTTCTTATTTCCTAATGCACTCACCGAATTCCTTATACTATTCACTCCCACTTGATTAGACATGCATCTGGTAACACACAAATTCCCGAGATTTTTTTAGATAAAATGTTTTTTTAAACACAATAGTTATTATTTAGCATAATAAATATAATTCGATAAAATATTATAATAGGAGTACATTTATAAAAGAATACAATTATATTTTTTACTTTGACAAAACTTATTCGTTAGAGTTTAACATTGTTGATCAGCATAAAACACCCAAATGTGGCTATTGATTTTTATATAGCTAAGTTGCCTAAGTTTGACCTAAACAGTAAAAGTAAAAGTAAAAGTAAATTAGAATCGCGAGTGGTTTTTTTCATGGGTACAAACTGCAACACAGAGGGAGGAACGCGCGCGACGGTATTGTGATTTGTGAGTGGCTCTTTAGCTCAGTGCTCAGTCCCGCACAGTAAAAAAAAGTCACAAAAATGTTGAGATATGATCTCGATTTCCTAGAAAAAGTTAACTCAATAATTGAAATTAAAGACATAAATAATGTAAAACGTTTGAGATCTGATAATGCTAAAGAATTTGCGGTCATGTTTCACGACATAAATCATGATAACAATGAGAGAATCAGAGAAACATCCTGCAATAACGATAACTGTGACTTTGTGATCTTTTTTCCTTTTTCATAGCCACTTGTCAGTCTTTTCGTTCAAATTTTTTTGAAAAATCTATAAGAAGATAGACCCTCAAATTTTAACCTCACATCTTCCTAAGCTGAATATTTGAGGTTCATATGGGAAAGTGTTAGAGATATGAGATATAATTAGTATTGGAAAATATATGTATGATATATTTTTCATATTGATATTATTAAGAGAATAATATACTTATGTTAAGATATTATTTAGTGAATAATCTATGATTATGGTCCTATATCTTTTAGGAAGATTGTTCTTATCTTATGTTACCTTAGGTTCTACCTATTGATGAATAACATAAAGGCACACAATTAACCATTTACCCTAAATTTGTCATGATATTGGGTTTCTCAAAAAAAAAAATTCTCTCCTATCGGTGGGGTGGATGTCTGGTTTATTACCCCCACTGACCAGATATTCCGCTGCGTTCTTCTGTTTGAATTAATCTCTTGGCCACTTTGTTTTTTTTCCTTTCATCAAAAGAAAATCCTTTGAATGTTTGATTATGTGATGATGTTTATTCCATCACAAAATTTTAAATTTTAATTTATGTAATGATGTTCATTCCATCACAAAAATTTGAAAAGTTTATTTATGTGATGATGTTCATTCCATCACAAAATTTGAAAGTTCGTTTCTTGATGATGTTCACTCCATCAAAATTGTTACTTTGTTCGTCTCAATTTCATATCTGTTTCAAACAGATTGTGAGACATGTTTCGGCTTTCCCTAAGTCGTGAGATAGGGTTTATTGGTTCTCCTTGTACCATGAGACAAGGCATATTGGTTCTCCTTATACTGTGAGACAAGACATATTGGTTCTCCTTGTGCCATGAGACAAGGTTTTTAATTGATTTGAGTGTGGTTTGCTCTGAAAAACCAATATTTGATTGGAGCACGGTTTTTGCTCACGAAGAATCAAAATACGACGAGTTCGAGAAAAAGAGACGTTCTTGTTGTAATGTTATATTGCAGGTTCGAAAAGAATGACATTCTTGTTTGACTGATGATTGATGATTTATGGGTTCGAAAAAGATGAACGTTCTCATCATTAAAAAAAAAAAGAGAAATTTGTTTGAAGGCGACATCACCAGATTTGTGCATCTTGACTTCAACAAAGATAAGAATTTCCAATCGCAACGTTCGTGTTAATGTCGTTACGATTGCGGGAGGGTGTTAGAGATATGAGATATAATTAGTATCGGAAAATATATGTATGATATATTTTCCATATTGATATTATTAAGAGAATAATATACTTATGTTAAGATATTATTTAGTGAATAATCTATGATTATGGTCCTATATCTTTTAGGAAGATTGTTCTTATCTTATGTTACCTTAGGTTCTACTTATTGATGAATAATATAGAGGCACACAATTAACCATCAACCCTAAATTTCTCAGAAAGTTTGGGATTAGGGGTGCTTATCAAATGAGTTGAGCCTGGATTGGATTGGGCTCGGCTCGTGAGGCTTGACTTGAGCTTCTCTTAAGGCTCGAGCTCGGCTCGTGAGGCTTGACTTGAGCTTCTCTTAAGGCTCGAGCTCGGCTCGGGAACTTGGCTCAGACTCGAGCTTGACTAATTAAGAATAAACCAAACAACATTAAATCAAATAGAAATTTCATATTCGATATCTAAAAAATTGTTGTCGGTCCTCGTAGAATTACACACTAAGTTCAAAAAGTATCACGAATAAACATATTTTATTCTTACATGCTAACCAAATGAACTACTTACAAATATACTTAAAAAATCGACAAACTAGATTTAAAAGGATAAAAAAAAAAGAAAAAATATGAGTTGTTCAATGTAAAAAATTGTATAAAAAGGATAGATATAATAACTTTTTAGAGTGTTTTAGCATATAATAACTTTTTAAAGGCTTTAATTTTTTTTATTTTTTTTATATAAAATAATAATCGAGCATGTTCACAAGCTTTTCAAGTCGAGCTTGGCTCCTTAAGGTCTCGAGCCAAGCCCAACTACGAGTCGAGCTACCACAAGTCGAACTTTGACCGAGCCGAGCCCTAACTGTTCGCTAACAACCGAGCCTATTATCACCTCTATTTGAGATAGTTGGGTCAAAATTCAGGATCCGCTTACAAAACTGATGGTTCCATTAAACTTTTCTCATCAAACGTCAGTGGCGGATTTAGGATACCACCGATCTGGCTTCGAATTCAACCAAAAAAAATTATTCCAAACAAATTAATTAAAGGGTTAAATGCATGCATTATAAAATCAATTCATTTTATACGGTTACACAAATCAAAAAAAAATATCCAGTCCATTAATCCAAGTATAGAACAATATCATTAGTAATTCACTCTGAAGTATTAATTCAATATTTTAAATCAATTTATACAACTAAGGACAAAAAAAAATTGCAAAGAGCCATATTGGCAAATAGTGAAAGAAGTCAATTATATACTTACAGTGGAGAGCAAAAGATGGCGTAGAGGGCTAGTAATGTCGGATACTAGCTAGTTGCCTAGTCTTGGCTAGGGGTGCTAATGAGTTTGGCCTGTTCACGAACAATTCGGGATCAGCTTGGTCAAAGCGTGACTCATGGTGGCTCGGCTTAGACGATTCGGACTCGCCTCAAGACTCTAACAAGTCGAGTCGAGCTAGGCAAAGATCGATCTGAAAACTAGTGAACAGGCTAGCTCAATTATAAATTTTATATAGAAAAATAATATATATATATATATATATATATATATATATATATATATATATATATATATATATATATATATATATATATATATATATACAATTAATATATTAACCATATCACAAAATAATAAGTTAATAGTTTTATTGTTTAAAAGAAAACTTATAGATCCCAAATATTAAAAAAGGAAAAACAAAGAAAACATGTAAAATCTATGGGATGATAAAGAGTCAAGCCTGTTCGTGAACAGTTCGAGCTTGGCTCGTTGAAATTCGGTCAAAGCTCAGTTCGTTAAGCTTCAAGCTTAGGTCAAGTTCGGATAAACTTAAACGAACACAAGACGAGCATGCCACAGTTTGAATCGGTTCAATCAATAAGTACCCGTAGTCTTGACTAGTGCGTTGTTGTCGTGGGATGGTCGAATGACGTACCGTGGAAGTCGAGTAAGAGAAAGGGATTTTGTGTAGTAAACACTTTTCGTCCCTGTTGCTAAAGAAAGCACTTCTAAATCTGGAACACAAACCTCATACTACCTCTGTTTCATTTTAATCTACATAATTTGAATTTTATGCTTGCTAACTCAAAGTTTTGACCATTGATATCTCTGATTATGCACAAGTAAAAATCATTAAAGAAAAGTTGATATTTAAAACTTTATATTGTGATGAATCTAACAAGATTCTACAGTGTCTACATTTTTCTTTAGCTATAAATTACAGATGATAATCAAAGTGAAATATGTAAATAATGTCAAACTAAAAAATAAGTTATTTTAATGACAATGGGAGGTAGTAATTTATTAACGCCATTAGTCAGAATTCGAAATTGACAAAAAAATATAAATTTACAGCGGCTTAAAGTGAAAAGTGCAAGACTAAAAAATGGTTGAAAATTGGAGGCAGAAGTATTTACCTTGGCCTAGGAAGTAATGAACACTGAGGCATTCTAAAGAAAATTAACCCTAGTTAAAGAAAACTCAGTCTGATTTTAAGAGAGAGATTTCGTTTGCTCAGTCTGAATCTAACATTTGATTGAGCTTGTGCCAACAGCTCCAATATCTGTACAAATATATATGTTACAAGAAGTTCACACCAAAAAAAATGGTGTCGTGTGGAACTCTTTTTAATCTTCTATTACATATGTTCATAATTTTATTTAAAAAAAAATTAACAATATGTATATATTAGAACACAAGACCTTTGAAACAAAATGTAAGTGTTTAACCACTAATCCACTATAATTTTATTGCTTAATTTTTTAAAGTAAAATATAATAAAATCTTATAATTATATGTAACTATAAAGACATAGAAAAACTTTTTGATCTCTAAGACTTGTATCAAGTAATAACATTCTTTTACCCTAATTCCGTTGAACTCGATATTTTTATTTTCAACTCCTTCGAATTTTTTTTGAACAACTCATCATGCAACAATGTTCATTTTTCAATTTCGCACTAGGCAATATATTACAAAAATTTAATAAAATCAATTATGAAATTTATATATGTAAAATACTATATTTGATTATTGTAAGTACCCGAGACAACGCCCAGACCAAAATGTTAGTTTTACTTTAAAAACACTAAACGAGAGCCAAAACCAAGCCACATACAAGTAAAGTTAAAAACGTTAGCTGAAGCAATTAGTTAAATGAGTTAGGCGTGTTATTTTCATATTGAGATTTCAAACCTAAACCTAACCCAGTTAAGTTTCAGGTTGAATTCAGATCGATCCTTTTAATTATCCGGTTGAAAGCTTCAATCTAAACTCACTTATTTCGAATTAGGTTAGGGTCGTGTTATCGGATCAGATGAAACCCTAAATAGAAAGGCCGAATGATACGCAAGCTTTTGGCAAAAGAGAGATGAAGACTTCTGTTTTGGCGGTCGAGCCCAACATGAAAAGTACATTATACATTTTAGGTGAAGGTCCACGCAAGATAGCATATCTCCACGTAGGTCCCTGTCCACACAATTTTTGAAGTGATGAGCATCACTGATTCAGTGGGCTTCGCTGGATCAAGGCTTATCTTGATTCTTCGGTTCCATGAGACCATAATGTAATCAAAGTTGGTTGGTCTGAATGGTAAGTGCTCTCATCTTTTAAATAAATAAGTAGGAGTTCGATCCCTGATTCTTACGAATAGAATAATCAAAGTTGGGAAAGGTCTATCTAAGTATCTATTAAGTTGACTTCAATTCCTCGAGTGAGATTATCCTACTATCGGTGGAAGAAATTCCTGACTAACACCAGAAAATAAGACCATAATGCACCAAACAAAAATGGGTGGGAAACCAGCTTTTACGTGTCGAATTTTCCATAAAGCATGTTCCCTCTAACATACAAATGGAACAAGTATTACCTGAAGAGGACGTTTTTCATAAGCCTGTTCCTTCTAAGTTCTAACATACAAATCGGACACCTACTTTACTATTTACCTAAAGAAAATGTTTTCCATAAGCCTGTTCCTTAATCATCTGAACATGCAAATCGAGCGACTGTTTGCCTTAGGAAAATGTTATTCTCCCGCACGTTTGCTAGCGAATTAAGGAAAATGATCTATTTTGCCTTTCAATTTTTTTTTTGGTAAAAAAAAAAGTTAGGATACCCTTCTCTCAAGGGAGATTCCTAACGAATCCAGAAGAACTAATTTATTTGACAAAGGTTCCATAGAAACATACACGTCTACCGAAGCAGCAGAACTATTGTGACCTTTTTTTGATAGAAAATCTGCTACCCGATTAGCTTCCCGAAAAATATGCTTGATGGTGTAGAATCTAAACTGTCGAAGCAAATTTCGAATGTCATCAATTAGGGTTTGGATAGTCCAGGGGTAATTGTAATGCCCTTGCAACACTCTTATAACTACTTGATTATCTCCTTCAATATATAGATCTTGAATGTACGTAATGCTGAATGGCAAGTATCAATCCATTTCTTAATCCCCGGGCTTCAGCAATGAGAAGAGCTGAGGTTTGGCCAAATTGATAAACTTGAGCGGCCACAAGAAGACCATCAGCGGAGTTGCGAATGGCAACACCGGCAGCGACTGAAGAGTCAATGACTGAACCATTAAAGTTAAGCTTGAAGTAATTGGGAGGTGGAGGCTGCCAGCTAACTGCGAAGGAAGTAGGGGACCTGCAAGGAGAAAGTGAAGAGATAGTAAAGGAAAAATCCATCGTAGTTCGCGTAGTCCATTTCAACTACAAATGCCAGGCTCTGCAATAAATTCGATTTAAATTAAGCACATTTTCCTCAAAGATAATTGAGTTGTGTTCCTTCCAAATACTCCACAAATTGTAGCAGAACAATTGTAAGGCCTGAGGGTAGGAACGGCGACTCGTTAGGCATTGTTCAAGCTCTTGAGGCATTATATAACGGATTTTTGGTCGTAGATAATTTGATTGCCCTGCAAATATACTACTATATGATGGTTAGTTTTGTTTTATTTTGAATAGATAAAAATGAAAGTACAAATGCACAAATCAAGTTTTTGATAAATATGATTATATAAGTTAATACTATTTTTAAGGAAAAACTTGTTTATTATTTATATTTACTTTCTAGTAGGAATGAGAACGGGTCAGACTTGGACAGGATTATCCATAATTCGACTCCGACCCTACAAGGAGTCGGATTTTAAATCTGAGTCCGAGTCCGACATCCGACTCTGAAAATCCGAATCTGACCCGACTCAAAATCCGAACATCCGACTCCGAATCCGATCCGAGTTAAAATCTGGACATCCGACTCCGAACCCGTTTCGACTTATTTTTCTGCCAAATTTTTTATAATAATAGTTTTCTATAATGCAATAATTTAATTATTACAATTTGTTCTAATCATAAATAAGACAAAAGGATTGATTGAAGTCGGAGTCGGATTCGGATATCGGATTATTTTATGAGATCCGACTCGGAGTCAGATTTTTTAAACAGAGTCGGCGTCGGATTACTTTTTTGTCAGAATCGACTCGGATCTTTTCCTTCGAATCAGAATGGACTAATGTCGGATTCGGACTGGGTTGTCATCCCTACTTTAATTTCTAGACTACGTATAACATAACTGGTATATTATTATAAGAGATCCTCAAATTTCGTAGAACTTTAATTTCTAGTCACAATAAAAAATTTCACCAATACTACGAGGAAAAGCCGAGTAGAATTAAATGGGATCAACTCAAATTGTCTAATGCTTATTAAGTCATTTAATTCGTTGAAAATAGACATGATAATATTGTCTTGATTCTTAATAATGTAAGTCACTTTAATTTACACAACTTCAGAACGTAACCGACATAGGCTTTCACTTTCTTGTATTTATTTGGTTTGCCTAGCAACATTATCAATAGTCCAAAATTACAAAAAATTACTAACAAAACATTATATAACTATATCCACAAACTAACCTCTATTATACCTCTATTATATAACTGACATTTACAAACATGAAACGATTCAACTATTTCTAAATGGAGGAAGAATAAGTGAAGGTAGGAGGAAGATGATATCCCCTTACAAAAAGTCTAATAATACCCTTAATGAATTTAAATTACCATATATATTAAATAATCTTTTCTTCGTCCTACTTGTCGTATATATTGAACAAGTTAACAATGAAATTGAGTTTGAAAATTTAATCTCTATTATATAAGGGAAGGGGGAGCAATGGTGTTCTCTTTTGAAATACCTATTTTGCCCCCCTTCCCTTTCTAAATTACAAAAGGAATGTCAAAATCAAAATCGACACTCAAAGAAAACTATCGAAAATTAAATTACAACATTCACTCACAAATCACTTAAAAGAAGAAACTTTATACATCACTCATACAATTGAGAAAATCACGTTATAAAAATCACGCAAATCACTCAAATAATCAGCAAAATTTATTAAAATTTAAAATTAACATACAAACTAAAAGTAATAACCTAGAATGCCAATACACACAAAAACATTTACAAAAATTTACTTACAAATCACTATTCTCAAGAACCATTCACAATTAATGGTGGGTCATGATAAAAACTAGAGGTGTATTTGTAGTGAAATAAGAATTTAGAAGTTAGACAAAGAAAAAAATTATTTACTTTTTTATAGTGTTTCCTATATATAATGAAACTTTTACATATATTTGGACCTATCTTTTTCTATTATATAATAGCGATTAGTTATCAATGTAAAAAGGTTTATGTAAAATATTCAAGAATTAAAATACAACATATCTCTATTATATAAGGGAAGGGGAACTATGGTGTCTCCGAATGAAGAGACTATCCCATTCTAAATTACAAATTCACTAACAAATCAAAGGGGGCTTCAAATAAAAATACCAGAAATATAATTATAACAATCACTCATAAATCAATTAAAATCATAAAATTGCATAATTTACGTTATGCAAATCACTAAAATGAGGAAACTTTACAAAAACTTAAAAATTCACGTACAAACTACAACCTATGAAAAAATTGACTTGAAATCAAAGTGTCCACATTCTTTACAATTTATGAAGTACTGTACGTAATTCAAAAATCAACTAAAAAAATTATAATATTAGAAATCATAACTAAATTCAATAAAACTTCTATTTTGTTCATAGAATTTAACTTTGAAAAGTAAAAAAAAAAAAAAACAAAAAGAATGGTGAGAGACTTAAGTGACAAAAACTAAACCAATCAAATTTTGCAACTAAAAACAATTATACTTCATATGTCTAATGTTCAAATTTTGACTCTTATGCCGAAGAAAATCGAGTTTTTATTTAAAAAAAAATTCAAGCACGCATCGTGTGCAAAAAATTCTAGTTAAATATTAAATTAAGGAATATGATAACATCTTCTTACATATGTGAGAAAAACTCTAATCAAAAAGTGAAATTGACAATGTAACACTCCATCCTTTTATGAATATAATATAAACAAGATAGAACATTTTATTAAAGAAATAATGATAGCGAAAATATCACTTAACGAAAATGTCATTCTAATCAAGGTTACATTAGACTGAATAAAAATAAAACCCAATTATACTAATCCAAGATATCCAAAAAAAGACAAAACAACCTCATAAACCCAATATTAAGTAAATAAATGCATAGTTATAGTACTAACAATATCTTGTATACCATAACCTTAAAAAATAAACCAACCTACATGCCAACATAAAACAATTAAACAAATTATAAAACTAAACTATAACTTAAATAAACAACATTATATATATATATATATATATATATATATATATATATATATATATATATGTAAAAATTATAAAAAGTTGATATTACGAAAGTATTTAAAGAGACGAATCTAACAAGATTCCACTTGACTATGTTTTTCATTATGTATGAAGTTCAAATCTTAGTCAAAGTACATATTGTGAATAGTGCAAAATGTTTTTCATTATGTGTGTGTGTGTGTGTGTGTGTGTGTGTGTGTGTGTGTGTGTGTGTTGTGTGTGTGTGTGTGTGTGTGTGTGTGTGTGTGTGTGTGTGTGTGTGTGTGTGTGTGTGTGTGTGTGTGTGTGTGTGTGTGTGTGTGTGTGTGGTGTGTGTGTGTGTGTGTGTGTGTGTGTGTGTGTGTGTTGTGTGTGTGGTGTGTGTGTGGTGTGTGTGTGTGTGTGTATGAGTTCATATGAGAATGCATATTTACATGAGAAATGAGAATAAATTTTACGTTTTATAACTCTAATGAAAAAGTGATATAACTCCAAAAAAGAATATTAGGAAAAAATTCAAAAAAATTTTTATTTTTTTGGGCTCAAAATCTTTTAGGGGGTATACCTCTAATAAACAAATGTTGTAATTCTAACCCAATCGTGTGGTTGAGATTCATTCTCATTATTTCTCATGTAAGGAGCATTCTCATGTGATCTTGCTATATATATATATATATATATATACTTATATTATCATAACCTTCACCAATAGTTCAACAGCTATGCTATATACAACAAGTAGGCATGTATATAAATCTAAATTACAACTTAGATAAATATGATAATACATCTCATAAGAATTTTACTTGTTGAAATACACAACAACAACATCAAGTAACCTGTTGCATGAAAAGCTAGAAATAACAACAACAATAATAATAATAATAATACTAATAATAATAGTAATAATAATAATAATAATAATAATAATAATAATAATAATAATAATAATAATAATAATAATAATAATAATAATAATAATAATAATAATAATAATAATAATAATAATAATAATAATAATAATAATAATAAGCCAACAACAAGACCACATAAAATAACATTTGAACTAAATACCAATAACAAGCCCATTAAAATAAGCAAACTGTAATATGCAACCATAAACCATCAACACCGTCTAAATTCACGCACATCTATAGTAAGAAGGAAAAAAAAAAAAGGCTAGCAAGTAAGAGCAACAAATGCTAGACAACTGTAAGAAATAATAAGTATGATTGAAATATTCATGAAAAACGAACAAGTAAACAATATTGACAAATAATATAATAAGTAAACTTACTTGTAGATATCTGTCAACTGAAGTTGATGTGATCTTGTATTAAGAATTGTTACACCGTGGTATGGAGGCCACTGCCTTAGAAGCGATTTCGACACCATACCGGTGTAGGCTTCCAATGACGAACGCCCCCCAAGGTTCACACAACACCCTAGAATTCTACACCCCGAACTCTAGGGTTGGAATTTCTCAACAACTGCTCAAAACTTAGAAGGAAAAGTTGGCTCTATATTTTTGGTTAATCAATAATTAACTCTCAGAGAAAAACGACCAAGAAGGTATTTATATATGAGTTAAGAAAAATAAGGCCAAACAATAAACCACAAAGAAAAATAAGCCCGAACACTAAACCTTCGCGTTCAATTTGGATTATAAGTTGATATATACCACTATCCTTTGTATTTGGTGTTCACACTCGTGATGTCTTTGTGATATTTCAAGTACTTGTGTACATTGTCATGTGAAGGCAATGGAGCCACATATGGACAAGAGCATGCTGATAACTGAGAGAACCTGATGGGTGCTTTTGAGGTCCATGTTGGGACTTGTCATGCTCACGTGGGGTCACATAATCATAATTAGTTTGGTGGCTCGGCTAGTTCAAACTTAATGGATGTGTGAGGATCCAACATTACCTTGGTGGTTTGAATATTGAGCTTGATGGTATAGTGACAAGACAATCCATTACCTTTGTGGTGGCTTAACTTGTTTGACCTTAATGGATTGATGAATCTATAACCTTTGGGTGGTTCAACTGGCAATTGAACCTGGTAGATTCATAGATATCAAGGTGGATAGTGATTGTCCTTGATGTGTCAATAGTTCTTAAACGAGAATTATATGTGCTGTTGTAAGGTTGGAAAGTCCCTTTCTTTTTCCTAACTTCATTATAAAAGGGAGTAACCCCTTTGCATTATAAAGTGAACTCATCTCTCTTATTTAATCAATGTGGGACACTCACATGTGGTGGGTGCTATACATCATAGTTTCAACACTCCCCCTCACATGTGAGGTCCCTTTTTTAATTGGCCCAGAGTAAATTAACGGACTCTCGCTCTGTGGGCCTGGCTCTGATACCATGTTAAATATGTGCCTGGGCCGCACCCATCACAAGGAGAGAGAATCCACTTCACAACACAAAGGAGGTTCCACCTTAAAACCATATGGCAATAAGGGGAGTAACCCCTTTGCATTATAAAGTGAACCCATCTCTCTTATTTAATCAATGTAGAACACTCACATGTGGTGTGCGCTATACATCATAGCTCTATATAAGCATAACAACCCAAAAATTCAAGTTTACAAGTTACAATAATAGTATAACTCAACATATAGATAATCCCACCCAAATTCCTAAGATAATACTAAACCAACTTAAGTACTAGAACTAATATAAACCCTATACACAAATTCATCGGTAGTTACCTGGGCCAACTAGGTGTGAAGCAACCGTGTCTAGTTCTCTTCTTGCGGCAAGCGATTATCTCCTACGTGCAGAAAACAACGTACTCAAAACAAGGAAATTAATAAGCAAAGATGGAGGTTTTAGTGATTGTAGAATGGGTAACAATGGTGGGTGGAGAAGAACTTAAGCCTGGAAGAACAAGGAAAAAAAACAATGTAGCTCTCTTACTCACTCAAAGGAGCATTAAGTGGGGGGGGGGGGTTAGACAGAAAATATGAACGGTTTACAACCTCAAAGTGAGGATTAAAAGGGTTTTAAACTTAAATGATGAGATTTCAAAATGGGCAATAAGGGTAATTAAGGTTGGAAATGCAAAAGAGGTTACAAGATGCTTAAAAGTCACCTTTCATACTTCAAAAATTCTAATTTTTTTGGGATAACATTAGAAAAGGTATAAGCTCCACGATTTTTCTTAAAATGGTCCAAGTATGCTAGAACAATAAAATTAAAAAAAATACTAGTTCAAACGCGCAAATTTAAATACTAGAAAATATAGAATTTCTAATTAAATAAATTATATAAATATAACATTTTAAAAATTGAAAAAAAATGTATACGGTAAAATATTTTTAAGGTGTAAAATATTCTAATTTTCACAGACAATAGTAAGTAAGGTTAAAAAACTCAAAGAAATTATGAGTGAAAAACCGTTTTGTTACAAACAATATACTTAATTGGCACAATCTATCAGAATAAAAAAAGAACTTGAATGTCAATTAATAATTATATCGATAATATTTAAAAACCTAAAAGGTGATTATTATCGGTAATCTCTATTGTATAAATCAAACTCTTCTACTTTATTAATATTTTAACAACTGAACCTGATACACATATTATTCTACTTTATTTGAGTACAAGCTTTCTTCTGCTTTATATTTACTTCTCTTAATATTATATTGGAATAATGATGAATAAAGAATTAAAAAAAGCCGATGAAACATTATTGATTTAAGAAAAACATATCAAAAAATTAAAAATAGTTATAAATGTCTGTTCGAATCAATTTTGTAACACCGATAAATAACTAATTGAGAAAAAAGTTAATATGACACGCATGCATAGCGTGCAAAAAATGCTATTATTATATTGAGGAGAGTACCAACAAAAAATTACTTTATTTGTTCATTTCTATTTTTGAAATAAAATAATGACAAAAAGTTATAAATCTATAACTTGTACACTTATAGGTAGGGCTGACCATGGTTAAGAGATAAAGCAAGTGGACCTCTACGCGTCCCATCACTAGCGACCCATATCCCCATCCACGTCATTGATCATATATCCATCACCCGCCAAGAATTGCATCCATATTCGCCCCACCCACAATAATGGGTGGGATCGGTGGGAAATGGCTATACTAGAAAAAATTGTTTGTAGACTTATAAATTAATAGTTAAAAAAATTAATAAATAAAAATTAATCCACCGATTAACAGTAAAATGACAAAATAATATCAATTGTCAATTCATAATATATGTCGAAAATTAATTACTACTACTACTAATAATAATATACTAGTATGACGCGTCAAAAAAATCACCCATCTTCGACTCGCCTTGCCATCAGCTCTATCCTTCACCCGCCTCATTGCGGGTTTTCACCCATTTATTTGATGCGGTTCGGTAGATAATTCACTCATCCATAAATAATTGTCAGCCTCTATTTATAGGAGATTGATTATCACTTTCTTTCAAAGGTAGCCTAACAAACTGCTTTATATTAGTTGGGTGGCTTCGCATGTCAAAATTTTACTTGAGTGACCTAGCAAAACAATTCATACTACTTAAATGGCCTATAAACTTTTTGTGTCTTCCATGGTTATTGTTTGAGAACTCAGACAAGCTTTTAATATTTAGAATATGAAGTGTTGAATATATCTTAAATTATCAGGCATTAGGATTATATTAACTAATTAAGCACAGGGGTCTTGTTGCTTGATCAGGAAGTTGGATTCTAGGGGTAAACGCTTGGTGTGTTGCCCTCGAAGTTTTCGGTGTATGCTGTTTAGTATACGGTTTCGATTTTGAGCTTCATTTTAGACCCATTATATTTAGGTTAATTAGAAAGATACTATATAAACTCTTTTTAATTAGTTATCCTCCGTCCTTTATGATCATTATATTGTTTATAGATATTTTATAATTTATACTTTCTCCTAAACCTAATATAGTCACCTCTCCCTACCTTATGGATCACGTAGCTAATACATTATCAGTGAATCACGTTAAATCTGTTGAAACTAAAAAGTAAAAACAACAAATTACATAATTAAGAGAAACCAAATACCAACTTGCTTACATTCATACTCTCATAAGTTTTTCTTATATAACTGCAACCTTAAATAGAAAAATATATAACTAAAAAGGCTAAGAATCAGGAACACAATATCCTATGATCTTAACAACTAAGTCTAAGCCATTACTGCATGACTCCTACTATATCCCACGAAAGACTTCAAAAACTAACAAACTACAAAGTCTCCAACTACCCTAAATTATAGCAACTACATTATTAAATCAGCCTAGCAAACGTTTGAATCATTATCTAACACACCCCCTATGATTCAAACTCTAATACAATAGCTAAACTTCAACGACCATATTGCGGCGACGGACTTCGACTTGAACTCGACCAAGAACGACCTCGAACACTACCTCGACCTCGAATTCAGCTTTCATGACACATGACTTTAGAAGAGTGTCTCTTCCTCGACCTTTTGAACAAAATTGGTTTGTTCACCACCTTGCTCATCTCTTTGTTTATCCCAACACCTATCTTCTTTGTGCCCATACCTCTTGCAAAAATAGCATTGAATGCTACTCATAGATTGACGTTGTCCTTCGAATCGACCACGACCACCACTTTCTTTACGACTTCGACCTCGACTACCCATACCACGACCTCGACCTCGACCACGACCATCTTCATAATGCCATTCATTCGACATTTCCCCCTTAACTTGGAAGGCTTTTTCCTCGACATTTTCATCCGACCTTAAAATTCTATCTTACTATCACCTCTATACTCCATTTTCAAAATTTCCCAAGCTTCCTTTGCCATCTTAGCGGTTGAAATTCGAGGAAATATATCATCATCCACTGCAGATTGGATGATAAATAAAGCTTTCGCATTTAATTTGCGATTGTCACGTAACTTTTTATCGGGTACCTCTGGCGGCTCCTCCGGTTCCTCATACCCGCTCTCAACAAGATCCCATAACTCCTGGGATTGAAACATAGTTTGCATCTTGATACTCCATAAATGATACTTCTCACCTTTAAATACTGGAATTTGGGGTGTATTTGAATGAATACCATTAGTAGCCATGACAGACACTTTCTCACACTTTGTGTAAAACAAAACCTCTCTTCCTTCCCCCTTTTTTTTTTCCTCCCTAGAATCTAACCTGAAGCTCTTGATACCATGTTGAAACTAAAAAGTAAAAACAACAACTTACATAATTAAGAGAAACCAAATACCAACTTGCTTACATTCATACTCTCATAAGTTTTTCTTATATAACTGCAACCTTAAATAGAAAAATATATAACTAAAAAGGCTAAGAATCAGGAACACAATATCCTATGATCTTAACAACTAAGTCTAAGCCATTACTGCATGACTCCTACTATATCCCACGAAAGACTTCAAAAACTAACAAACTACAAAGTCTCCAACTACCCTAAATTATAGCAACTACATTATTAAATTAGCCTAGCAAACGTTTGAATCATTATCTAACAAAATCCGTGTGTTATTCTTTTTAATTCATTGCATCTTTCATAATATAAAATCACCAAGTAAGGATTAACCCTGACACGAGTGATAACCTCGAAAACTATGATCAAGATGCAGGCATATTTGCCATTAAATGATGGCAGCAATAACAACCTCGAAAAGTAATTGTAATCTGTATATATAGCTTATGCTCCATGGACAACCATTTGCGCGCCCATTTCTGATAAATACAATCAGTCTGTCAGATATGGTTTGCGTGGTTTGCAATAAAGGCACCCAATTTCCAAGAGTTGCATGACCCCCTGCCTCAAGAACGTGTACTCTTTGTATGGAACAGAGTTTTCAAAGATAATAAATATGGATTTTAACAACAATAATATGGTCAATTATCCACTCACTCTAGCAATGAGGCAGTGAGTTGGCGACTATTTGGTTGTATATTGTTAGAGAGAATTGTCTATACTTCAATTAGTTTATCATTGGTTAAGAAAATTACTAAAACTTGGGCAACAACAATGATGATAAGGGACACTGGACACAAAGTACACAAAAACTTGAACCAGCTAACTCGTTAACACCCATATGTTTATCCACAATTGGTTACATATACACACCACTTTTGGTTGTTTGTACTACGTACACCCATCCATACACCACAAGTGTTCTGGTATGGAATAAATGGTAGGGAGTGAACCGGTATCCTTCGTAAGTGTCAGCTGGTTTGGTCTCTTGCAAAACAAAGCACGTAAACTAACCTTGAGGGTTGATCCGAGGAACGCCCTCCGATGCCTAAGTGATGGGTAATAATCGGTAATATCTCAAGCAGAGTATAATAATATATATGAACGTACCTTATGACTTAGATCAATGGGTATTTATAAGAGCCAGTAGTGTCCTTGCTAAGATAGGACTCTGCTCCTATTAGTTGGATAAAATTCTATCCTCTTTCAATACTTATCTTTAGGCTCATAGGCGTATCAGATAGTAACTGGATAAGGGCCAGGCCCATATGAGAATAGCCCAGATTAGGAGTACCGTCAAGGTATTTTTATAAAACCGCCCTGATGTGGTCAAGGGCCTTATGACAAATATATTGACCATGACGGTCTATAGCGGTTCCCAGAGCCGGTATGGAACTCAATCCCCCATACAACAAGTTTTTACATATTTGAAATCTCGCATTTGTCTAACAATGTGTACTCCTGCAATAAGCTTATAAACTCACTAGTCCCAAACTTTAGACGTAAAATTAGCGCAAAAATACCAGCTTATATTACACATGACACGCTTTCCTGATACATATCAGCGCGAAAATAAAAACGATAGGTTGGGAGATGTGGGATAATGTTATAGAGGAACCCACTATTGAAATAAAAATTGAAGTTAAGCAAGCTTTGCATTATACCAATAGGTATATAATGGTGCGAGAACATTGAGGAAGTCATGATGGAGGCAAGATTTTAATTTATGTAGCTACCAGCTAGTAAAATTAGTATAATAAAGATGCATTTGGTATAGAGATATGTTGGATTAATTATGTCAAACGAATAATTAGTCAATACTTGCATAATTATTAATAACTTAAAAAACTACATTTGACCTTTATTTAGTATTAGCTGGTTTAACTAACAAAATTAGTCAATGGACCTCTATTATGATTTATGATAACATTTGGTGCCATATTGCACAAGTATATAGCCTAGACCACATTAAAAATCCAGACATTGCTACATCTACCCGGTGGGTAATCTACCCACTACTAATAGAAGCAATAAAATATTATTAATCATGTCAGTTGGATTCCACTATCATAACTTGCCAATTTACCATTACTCTCTAAAACTGGTGGGTATATTAATTACCCGATGGATAGACTAATTATTTTCTTGAAAATTCCAACACAAATAAGATATTTATCGTCTTAATCGATTAATTATTGATAGATGTGATGTGAACATATGCAAAGTTGTAACAGATGATAAAAATGTGGATATTTTGTTGATTTTGAGGTAAGAAATCGTCCCAATGTTAGGGAGGGATAATAACTACTAGATAAGCTTAAGGGTGACCTTTATTAGAAAAAAATGGCCCATGCCTGCAGGCGGCAAAGGCCCAGCCCATTAAAGTTTTTCAATGTAGTTTCCTATGATTTTGCTTCTTCATATATTTCTCATTTAAGCCGCAACTAAATCTTCATACATTAAATTTTGACCTCTCTTATTTTTTTTGGTTGTGCGACATAACATCATGTTCACCTGATCAGGAGAAGTAATAGAAATAAATGCTCTCTGAATCTGGAATGCTGTAGTTATTTCAGTAATAATAAGATTAAATGTGGTGGTTTACGGACTTGTTACTTAAGTGAAAAACAAGCGCAATAGGAACAGACAGATTTATAAGTGATAAATCTGTGAAAACATTTGGAATTCACCAAAAATAAAAATTAATATGTACATTTTTTCTATTGATATTTGATACAAATAGACATCTAGAAGTAGAAACATTACTTTAGTGTTTTTTTCTTTTTATTTTTTATTTTTAGTTTTAATACTATGATTGATGGTAAACCTTGATTGAGCATATAAAAATTTTCATATATTGGTGGAGCTAATTTAAGTATATTTCGGTAACAATGATTTAAAAATACTTGGAACAAAAGTAATTCGAACCACTCATTTGTCATGACCAATATATATACCTTAATTTCTTATGCCACTAGCTTAAACTTTATACAAAATATACTTTCTCGTTGTTTATAATTGCAATATTTTTGACTTTATTTTCTACTATTTACGATTTACACTTTGATTATATATGATAATTTCTACACAAGGTTAAACATAATTTTATAAACTACTCCATTTTAGGGTCAAATACAAGTTAGTGGTGAATAGTGCATGTTGGAGTACAAGGTGACACTCAAGAAGGGAGGAGAAAGGAGGTTTGAATTGAGTGACAAAAACTAATCGATTTTCGCAAAAATACTCCTATAGCACCGTGTCATTCACTCATAAAATACTTCTTCCGTTCTTTTATTATTGCAACATTTTCTTATTTGGATTTTGGAAGTTCAATATTAATTGCAATATTACTAAATTTGACTATGTTTTCTCTCTATCTCTCTCCTTATCACATGAGTGCCTTTTTTCATCTCCGTCTATCTCTCCCATCTCCTTTTTTTTTGGTGAAAAGGGTATTGCATTAATAAAGCTTATAAATCAGTCCTGGCTATGAAATAGCCTCATACAATCAAGTTCCACAAGTGATTCACAAAAACTAGGCATGATAGGAATGTCTCTAGTTTCATTAAGCATACAAGCATTCTTCCTACAATCTTTAGCCATTTCATCTGCCACCCCATTATGCTCCCGCCTCACGAATACGAACTGGGAAGTTTGAAACCTCTTTTGCCACTCCCTGCATTCATTTACAACATGACAATAAAAATCTCGACTAGTATAGTCCATATTCATCAACGTAATTGTCTGCTTATTATCAGAAATAATGGTGATATTGTTGAGGTACTCCTTATGCGCAAACCGTAGCCCCTCCAGGATAGCTAAGAGCTCAGCCATTAGTACATCTTTAGCATATATAGATTTTTGAAATCCCCCTAGCCATTCTCCCTTATGATTACGCAACACACCTGCAATACCCGTTAAATAGCTCTTGGCAAGAAAAAGAGGCGTCAACATGTATGTAGAAACAAGTAGGATCATTGAAGATAATGTTTCCAGGTTGTGTTGGTTCCAAGTTAACAATGTTATAAGATGTAAGGAAATCTCGAGCTGCATAGATAGCTTTTCTAAGAGTACAGAGCGGTTGCGGCACATTTTGTTTTTCGAAAATGAACAAATTACGGTTTTTCCAAATCTCATAACAAATAAAGGGGAATAAGGTTGCCCACTCAATATTCTGACTTTCTTTATAGCACAATAATTCTCTCTTACCCATACATGATCATTGTCTTTCCACACAATTGGGGGTGCAGCACACTCCCAGACACACTGAGCATGGTCACAATCCTTGATGGCATGATACGAGGACTCCTCTTGCCTATTACACATGGGACAAACCGGGAGGGAACAATCTTTCTACTCCACAACATCTTATTTGTTGGCAACCTATCTTTCCACAAAAGCCATAGAAAGAATCTCAGCTTTGGTGGGGATGGGTTCCTCCAAACATTCATATGCTCGGTTGTGGAATAGTCAAACAAGGCCAAGTACGCATTTTTTTAATGAGAATTGATTATCACTCACAAAAGAGGAGCAAGGGTAGTCAGGTTCCTCAGTCTCAACCCACACCAACCCTACAATTTTGTCTCTTATCTCTACTGGGAGCTGAAAGGACAAAATGTCAAAGTTCCAATCATTTAAAACGCGACATTGGCTAACCGTGAGCTTATCTTCGTTTTTATTCAAGGGGCCATACAACTGTGATCTCAAATCCCCAAGCCCAGCCAATTATCCTCCCAAACAACGTATCTTTTCAATTCCCAAGGACCCAAGTACAGTGACGTGAAAGTAACTCCCAACCCCTTCCAATATCTTGCCAAATGTGTGACCCTTTTGTGAATTTTGTAATGTAGGATGAGTGAACATACTTAGATTGAATACATTGCTGGGCAAGATTAGGGTTTCCATGGCACATTTTCCATCCCAGCTTAGACATTAGGATTGTATTTAAATTCCTGTGACTTCTAATACCAAGCCCCCCAACGTTTTAGGAGAAAAGGAGACCTCCTTAGACACAAGATGTAACTTTGATTTACCTTCAACTTCTCCCACAAAAAATTATTACATATCCGATCAAGGTCATTAAGAGTAGCAATAGGAAGAAAGTTTGCTTGCATATAATAATTGGGGATGGTATTCAACGTAGATTGAATTAGCACTAACCTTCCCGCTCTAGAGAGAAATTTTGACTTCCAATTTGCAAGTTTTTTCCTCACTTTCTCAACAATGAACTGCACTTCACCCTTCCTAGGCCTCTTATGAGAGATGGGCATCCCAAGGTAAGTTCCTAGATTCTCATTTTCCTTCACACTAATCGTCTCTTGGAACAACTCTTTTGTGTCATTAGGGGTGTTAGGAGAGAAGATTAAACGACTCTTTTCTTCATTAATTTTTTGCCCCGATTCCCCACAGAACGTGTCAAGGATCTCTCTAACCTTAAAGGCGGTTTGTTCATCCACTCTACCAAACAGGAGGAGGTCATCAGCAAATAACAAATGTGATATAGGCACTTTTTTCCTTCCCACCCAAAACGGAGTCCATTGCTTAGTCTCACAGGCTATGTTCACCAAAGTGGTAAGGTACTCCAGACACAAGTTAAAAATATAAGGTGACATAGGGTCTCCTTGACGCAGCCCTCGAGAATGTGTAAAGGAGTCAGATTTTCTGCCATTAACAAGGATAGAAGAGGAAGCTTGAGACACACAACTCATAATCAAGGATACAAACCCCTCATCAAAGTTAAACGACTCAAGACATCTTTTAATGAATTGCCATTCCATCCTATCATAAGCCTTTTCTAAGTCAACTTTTAGCGCAAACCAACCCCATTTTCCTTTTTTCTTATGCATAGAGTGTAAAATTTCGGCTGCCACAACCATGTTCACCTCCGGACCCCTCCCTTTTATAAAACTATTCTGATTATGTGAAATCCAATTAGGGATAAGGGGTTTAAGCCTGTTAACAATGATTTTAGTCACCAACTTATACATCGTATTACGCAAACTGATGGGTCTCAGATGCTTGACAACTTCAGGGCAAGGTTGTTTAGGTATAAGACATACTAGTGCTTGACAAAGGGTTTCCGGGACTCTTTTTTCCTCAAACCACTTCCCCAGGTTCTTACATACCTCCTCCCCCACCACATTCCACTTTTTTCGGAAAAAAAATAGGGTGGAAACCATCCGGGCCCGGGGCCTTGAATGGTTTCATACCTACGAGGGCCCTATAAATCTCTTCATCATCTGGTCTCATGCTAATTTTTATTTCCTGATTAGACATTGATTGATTATTTTTAGCATAGACAAACTCCGAGGTATACAAATCGCGGAAGAAGGTAGTGATATGATTAACAATTTGTGCAGGTTCATGAAGCTCCTCCCCACTGTTATTTCTCAAGGTTAGGATTCTATTAGCATGTCTACTAATGATGACACTTTTGTGAAAATAGGAAGTATTTCTTTCCCCTTCTGCTAACCATTTAGTCCTACTCTTCATTTTCCAGAGCCATTCTTCTTGATTAAGTATATTTATCATCTCATTTTGAAGCTCATTTTCCAGATTATGGTAGAAATCTGAGGTGGGGTTATCATGTAATGCATTTTGTACACCTTTTAAACGCGCAAGTACTCTTCTTTTTTTCTTATAAACATTACCAAAATTCGTCTCGTTCCACTCTTGTAACTCAATCCCCACATTATACAGTTTTAATTCAATTTCCTCCCTCTCTTTACCCCAGGCTTTTGTAACAACATCATTAAAGGACGGATCACTTAACCACATAGGCTCGAATCTAAAGGGCTTGCTCCCATGCACTTTAGGCGAAGGGTTTAACGTAACATGTATGGGACAATGATCAGATGTAATACGGGGTAAGTGAGTGACAGATGCATTAGGAAAACAAGACAACCATTCCGCATTCGCCCAACCCCTATCAAGTCTTTCCAGAACTGGATTTCTACGTCTTTTATTAGTCCATGTAAATTTAGAGCCAACATAACCTAAATCCACCAACTTACAAAAAAACAAAGTTTCAACATACATTTCAACACGTTTTTTGATTATCGGTCTTCCCCCAAACTTTTCACTCTGACATGTTACCTCATTAAAATCACCAGCAATAATCCATGGATAATTCATGTTAGCAGCAAACATTATTAACTCATCCCATAACTGATTTCTAACTTTGTATTTTGGACTTGCATAAATAGCTGAAAAAACAAAAGGGGTTTTATGAAAGCTTACCTCCACCAAGGTGTGCACTCCCTGCTTGCTTTCCCCTAGAATGTGGATTTTAATCCTCTGAGAATTCCATGCTAGGAGAATTCCACCCGCGAATCCAGTAGGCTCAACAAGATGCCACGAATCAAAGTTTAAGCTTTTGACAATGGTTTAAGTATTTTTTCTGCTCACCCATGTTTCAACAATCACAACAAGGTCTGGGTAATGGTTACTGATTAAATGGCGCATGTTAGGCTTGAAAGTGGACCTCCCTATCCCCCTAGCATTCCAAACAATGATAGACATATTATAGGGAAGGTAGGGGGTGTTCTTCAGGCAGCGCACCACCTCGGTTTCGTCGGCTACCCACGGGATCACTGCTTCGCGAGTTGTGGGGCAAATCCAATAGCTTCTCTTTGGATTGAGAGTAACTTCGGCTACCCTTGGCCCATTTTGTTCGCTGCCCTCTCCCCAATTTGCCGATATTGTTGCTTGTTTCAGCATTGGTAGGACTTTTACAAGAGTGAGGGCATTTGAGTTGCTGGTCATCTTCACTCTCACGGTACTGTTTCGAAGTTGCAGCTGCTGTCTCCAATGGGGGAGTAGTGTTTTGGGGTCCAACCACGGCCCGAGATTGTGAAGAACTTGCCTTTCGTCGGCATCGACTCCGTCCTCTTTCCTTAAGAGCCATTGCAAAACTATTATGGCCACTTCCGGGAGATGTGTGACGTTTTGTAGTTGAGGGAGGTGAGCGGGAAATAGACCGGACCCGGACACATACATTTGGAGGTTTAGAAACTCCTCTGGTACAAGACTTGGGTTGAGAATTAATTTTTTCACTTCGTTGAGATGGAGCTCTATCATCTCCTCTCCCACCACTAGATACTCCACAAATATTGGAGATGTTTCCGGCTTGAGGGGTAAGGCTGGTTTGTTGAACAAAATTAGACCCTCCGCTCGGACTTTTACAACCCGAGGTGGAGACTCCGGTGATGATGGTGGTGTTGATCTTGGCGAGAATGGGGGAGATGACAGGGGGGATGATGGTGGTGGAGAGGAGACTACAATTTCATGGGGATATTCCATGATTTTGGGTAGAGGAGAGAGAATGGGGGTGGGTTGGATTTTCGGGACTTTTTTTGTGGGTAAAAGAAATTGTGTTTTTGGGTGGGAAGGTAACCTTCGTCATTTCCAGACTTTGCAGAGGCAAAGTCTCATCATTCTCAGAGAAGTGAGGCTCGAGGACTGCAAAGTAGTTTCTACTTTCCTTAAGGGGAGGGGTTTTGGTTCTATGATGGGACTTAAAGGAGGGATTTGTTTTATCTGAGCCTCCAAAATCTTTTTTCGGGGTCCACCTGGTACTGGAATGTTTTCTACTTTTTTCTCCTTCTTTTCCTCCCTTTTGGTATTTTGTAAAGGGTTGACTTTTCCCATTTTGCTTTTGCACTCGGTGGCGCGTGACATGCCTCCAAGCTGCCCCCTCCTCATGCAAATCCTCCTCCTTGGATTCTCCATGAACATTACATGCAGCTTTACTTTCTACGCACATGGTTCCTGCATGGCCAAAGGACTTACACTTTAAACAATACCAAGCCCCTTCCATAATTTCAATGTCTTGGTAGTAACTACCCAACCATACTCCTTTAGGGGCACTAACACCTTCCTTAACAAGAACACACAACTTCGCATACCGTTTATTTTCACTTTCAAGTGATCTCGCATCAATTCGAATGGTCTCTCCCATGGCATTTCCAATATTACTCAAGATTTCCTTTTGGTAAAATTCTAAAGGAAGCTCAGGGAGTGAGATCCATACAACTCCTGCTTTACACTTTGCCTGGGAAGGTTTAAAACCGGGTTCCCACCCTTGCACCCACACATGAGTTCCCTGGATAAACCAAGGTCCATCAGCAAGAATATTTGCTCTTTCGACAGTGGACGCACATTTCATCGCATAAAAACCCTTCCCCATTGCAGTGATTTCATGGTGGATTTTTACCTTCCATAATTTTTGAACTTGTTCCTTCAGAAACTCTTTGGCAAACGATCTGCCAATCGATTTAAAAATTATTGCATTCTTCCATGGCTCACTAATTTCTTCATACAAACTTTTAGATATTGGCACAAATAATGAATTTTTTGATGCATTAGCAGCCTCAGGATGAGATGTTGCAAAATGCACCACTATTTCTTTCACCGGCAGGGGACCAACAATCTCGTTGTTCATAGAATTCTCCTTAAATTCACCCACCATTGCTGCAAAAGTTGGAACATTTTGCTTCGAAGGGGGGTCGGGGGGTCAGGGGGAACAGGGGATGGGATGGACAAGCTTTGACCTTGATTCGTAGCATCTGAACGGAGCCACTGCATCGCTGGTGGAGCAGAGAGGCGCCGCCTCGGATGGGGGTTAATTTTTGCCTTGAGGGCGGTTGGGGATGGAGTTGTTACTTTTTGAGGGGTTTCTCTCGGACTTTCTCTCCCTAACATTGTAGTTTAAATGATGTCATCTCTCCCATCTCCTTAAACAAAGTGTAACCTCTATATGTTGCAATTATTGAAGAACAGAGGAAATATAACTTAATAGGCTACGCCTGAGTGCCCAAGCACCATGAAAGAAGATGCACGACATGTTCTGCCATATCAACAGGAAGGATAACGTGAAATCGGCTAACCAATTAAGTGCATTGCTGTATAATCACACACTAATTCAAACTCATGAGATGCCGTTAATTCAATCTTGATTATAATAAACACCAACATTTGGGCGTACGTGTGGGTAATCTTTACTCCCTTGACCCGCTAGGAAACTTCAGTGAAAATTGGTCAAATTATTTACAAAGACAAAATTTCCAATTTCTAGGAAAGTCAATAGCATTCAACAATTAAATTATTGCGGATCCCCATCTTATCACAGATCTTGAAACCGTCAATTATGAAATATATAATATACACCAAATCCATTATATTTCAAATTTATCAGGTTAATAAACGAGTCGGGGTCCAGAGATGAAACACCTTAGTGGGGGTTAGGGGTAACACCCCCAAACTTTTCGATATATGCTATAATATATCAGATCTGTTTTAGTTTCGGGTTTAAGTCCATCTATTTAGGTTAATTAGTAAGATATTATATAAATCCTATTATTAACCTATGCTTCCGTTTTTTATTCTATAATATGTACTTTCTTCTAAACCTAATAAAACCGTTTCTCCGATCATCTGCATGTGGACGTAGCTAACACATTCTTAGCTAATTTTTTTATCGGTTGTTCATTAATATTTGTTATGTTAATTATTGTGTCAGTCACAAAACAATTTCTAGGAAGGATAATGATTAATTAGTTTATGAGTTTGTAATAGTTTTATAGAGGCAGATGCCTAGCTAGTTGTTTTTTGAATGCTTAGTTTTAGATTCCATTCTAGATGCATGGTTTGTCTAACTAAGTATTCTAGGTTGTAAATCGTTTTTGATAGCAACACAAATCTCTCACTTGTTCGTCCAATAACATAACGATAATGAGGTAAGACGATCTTTTTGTAGATTAACTTTTTGTTCAGAAAAAATATTAATGGTGTGACGAAGAACTCTATCTAGACCTTAATCTGCACGGTGTTCTTGGTCTAGCATTTGCAGGACAGTAACTTGAGAGTAAGGGATAAATTAAAGGTAACAGGAATCCTTATCCTCAAATATCGCAGTTGGGAGGATTCCATATCGCAAACTTAACGTTACATGGTGAATCCTTAAGACCCCGGACCAACCATGCAACTACGCCAGGTAAGCTTAGTCGTACCGTACCAAATACTTTTAGGTAGCCCTTAGAAATGTGAAATTGTATTGTATATTTAATTTTCTTCTTTTTTAACAAATAAAATATTTTTTAACGTTAATACTCCTCTTTATTGCGTCGTATGAGCTTCTATGTTTGTCAATATACAAATTCAATCATTAACATCTGTTATGTCAGTAAAAATATAAAAATTGATATTTTGGAACTACATATCAAAATGAATCTAGCATAAACACCACTATATTTTTCCTCGTATTTAAATAACATACAATAGACGATCCATGAAGAGTTTGTAAAAAGAGTAAATACAAATGATACAATAAGAAAAAAAGAAGAAGTATCATATACTATATGAACTATGAAGTATATATATACGAGTATATTAATGGTCCTACCCTACCACATATACTTATTAGCTCCTTCCCACTCCTCCAGTCCTATATTCCTTTATATATCTACATCCCACTTCTAATCTACCAAGAACATAACCAAATCAACACCAAAACTCCTCCAACAAAAACAAAAACAAAGAAAAATGCTTCCAATCAAAGAAGATAATAAGTTCTTTTCAAGATTTCTAACCAAAGAAAGTTCAACAGCAAATCCTTCATTTAGAGTGTATTATGGTGGAAATTCAGTAGCTGTACCTTTTGTATGGGAGGCTAAACCTGGTACTCCAAAACATACCAAGCATAATTTCTCAAATGTGGAAGAAAACAAAGATTATCTCCCACCTCTTACTCCTCCACCTTCTTATTACCTTAATCAACCTAAGAAAGTACCTTCTAATAATGGTAGTAAAAGGTATTCTAGTAAGATTTTTCTTGGGTTGTTCCCTAAGAGTTTGCATAGGAGGCAAATCTCTTCTGCATCGTCGTCATCATCATCTACATTGTCGTGCCACTCATCATCGATGTTAGTGTCGGATTCGATGAGAAGGAGCTCTGAAAGGAGTTCGAGTTTGAGTCTGAGTCCGAGTCTGAGACGAGAAAGGAGAAGGACCTTGTCTAGCCCTGGATCGTTATTTGATCTCATTGTGAATGGTCATGAAGATAATGATGAGCAAGAAGATGTAAAAAGTCCTAGATCAGTTATGTGTTTTGGGCTTGTTGGTAGTAGGAGGATCCGTAGTTGTTCGGTTAATGAGCATTAACGTGTGATTTATGGCATGTAAACAACAAAAATAACCATGAAAAACATGGGATCTTTTTCACTTTTTAGTTACTTTTCTTATTTTTACCTCATTTTATAGGTGTACTTGTAATATGGTAAATGATATGGTAGTGAATCTCGTCTACCTTTGATAATTAGTTCCTGATGTGTAGATGCCTCCCAAATTTTCTATACTTTTTAGTTTTTGTCTGCCTTTTTTGTGTGTTATTTAGGCCTTATTACATGTGACAAATGTAGAAATTGTGCCTGAGTTCAAGAAATAGATCTGAATCATCTGATATGATTAAACTTTAATAGGTGATCTTCCCAATAAATTTATCATACATTGCCTTCAATATACATTCTGAGTACTTTACACATATTGAGAAAATATTTTTATTCTCAAATCTATGAAAGCTCCCCTTTAATGTTTGAATTATAGGTGACAATCCGATTGTTTAAATTGGATTATATTATTTTAATATATTTGTGATCATATCTAGGTGAAAGGTATACCTAATTTATTTATTTTGAGGGGAGGTACATCTAATTAGTATGGTATATGACGTTGCCGTTGAGTAAGAAAATCATTTAATTATTAAATATTAGTTATAATTATCTTCAAATCGTGCCAATTTATAATTTTGTATGAAAATTATTTGCAAATATCTTAAGTTTAGATAGAGTGATTAATATATTGCCATATTGTTTCCCTATCATATGAGATATAGAGTATTAAAATTTTTATCTCGGTCATTAAACAATGTTGATATATTGGTCTTTCGTTATCTTGATTCATTGCAATATACACTTCTATATAATTGGAATTTCTCACATATTGCTTATGGGGTGATATATTTTTGAGGGGAAAACGGTGAGGAAATATTATTAAGCAACGTCAAGTTCCGCTAAGGTTAAAACACCTTGCGGAAAATTGTCTACAAAAACTTGCTCCAACCCATCAAAAGGGTACAACCTAGCAACCAAATGAGCTACTGTATTACCTCCCCGTTTAACATGAGAAATAGAAAAATCAACGAAACTATCACTTAACAACCAAATGTCTTCTAAAATGAGATCCAAAGTGGATCTACCAGCTGTTCGCCTACTGACTGCCTTCGAGAGATTAAGAGCGTCCCCCTCCATTTCGATCGAAACATAGCCATACCTCTTGGCTAGCTGCAGACCAAACCGCCCAGCAATAGCTTCCGCAAGCGAAGCACGCCAATGAGCCCGAAACCGCCGCACAGCCATTACCACAATCCTCCCTTGACTGTCACGGACTACAGCTCCCACACCAACAGTACCGTCTCCCAATAGTGCAGCATCCGTGTTGAGTTTTACTCGACCAGCCCGTGGCGGAATCCAGCTTGCCCGAGAGATTACGGGGCTACTCGAAGTCGACTGCAGCACCGAGGTTGCATAGCCTTTGTATTCCATCACCAATCTCAAAAAACCCGCAGCACCCACATCAATATTACTCCAAGGCTCCTCATGTACCACAGAGTTACGATACGACCATGCTCCCCAAGCCAAAGCCATAGCCGCCAGAAATCCACTGCCATCCAGCTTAGAGTGCAGCCAGGTGTACATTTCCATGAAAGAAGTGTGTGGTCCATCCAAAATATACTGTAGGAAGGGTGACTTATCCCATATAGGAGAGATAAGGGAACACTGAAAAATAGCATGTACAATAGTCTCTTTCCCTCCATTACAATGAGAACATGAGCCATCTTCAAGGATGTGTCTATCCAACAAGCGTCCTTTTGTAGCTAAAGCCCCTGTACAGGCACGCCAAAGGAAGTGACTAAGTTTTGGCGGTCCCCCAATGTTCCATATCGAGCGCCACGCATCACCATGTTCACCACCAAACTGCTGCGCCCAGCCTTGAATATGACCAAGGCGTCCAAGCCAATACCCAGATTTGGTCGAATAAACCCCATTTGGTGCTGGCCACCAGTATTGCACATCCACGGGTCTGCGATCACTAAGCGGAATCTCCCGTATCAAAAGCACATCCTCCGCCATAAAGTGTGTATCAAGAGCCACCATATCCCACTCCCCATGGGTATCCAATAACTCCGAAACTCTAAGATCCGCGGAACTTCCCAGGTTCGGGGTAGGCACACGAGTAGAAGATTCGCCCGGTAGCCACGCCTCTTCCCACACACCAATTTTTTCCCCATTCCCTACTCTCCATTTGAGACCATCAAGTAGCAAAGCCTTGGCACCCCAGATACTCCTCCATATATAACTCGGATCATACCCGCGCCTCGCATCCAAAAACGCATTATTAGGATAGTAACGAGCACTGAAAACCTGATGCACTAATGAGCTCGTGTCACATAATAATCTCCAACCCTGTTTTGCCAGAAGAGCTTGATTAAAAACTCTAAGATCCCGAAAACCCATACCACCATGTGATTTAGGTAGACATAATTTCTCCCAACTAACCCAATGCATTTTCCGCTCTGTCCCCCGAGCACCCCACCAAAATCTGGCACACATAGAATTTATTTCATTCAAAATGCCCTCCGGAATCGCAAATAAGCTCATCATATAAGTGGGAATGGATTGAATAACCGATTTCAGCAAAACTTCTTTACCCGCGCGGGACAACAACTTTTCCTTCCATCCCTGTAGCTTCTTCCACACTCGCTCTTTAAGCACCGAAAACACCATCTTTTTTGATCTACCAATAACAGTAGGGAGGCCCAGATACTTCTCATGTTTTTCCACTTCCCGCACTCCAAATAATGACAAAATGTCGTTCCTTCTGTTAGTTTCCACACTTCTACTGAAAGACACTTCAGATTTATTGAAATTGATTTTCTGACCAGATGCTCGTTCATACGTACTGAGAATATCAGCCACAACTGAGCATTCCTGAAGTGTAGCTCTCGTAAAGAGAATACTGTCATCAGCAAAAAATAGATGAGAAATACGAGGAGCATTTCGACATACCCTAGCACCATGTATCAAGCCATCCTCTGCCGCTTTTGTCAACATTGACGAAAAACTTTCTGCACAAATAAGGAATAAATACGGGGACAATGGGTCCCCCTGTCTCAGCCCCCTGTGAGGTATAATATTTCCTTCAACTCGCCCATTAAGCTTGTAGGAGTACGAGACACTGGATAAACACGTCATAATCTTACTGATCCATTCTGCGTTGAAACCCATTTTACCCATACATTTCTCAATAAAAATCCATTCCACACGATCATACGCCTTACTCATGTCCAGCTTGAAAGCCATAGTACCTGCCTTTCCTTCCCCTCTTCTTTTCATCCCATGAAATATTTCGAAAGCAATCATCGCATTGTCTGTAATAAGTCTACCAGGTACAAAAGCACTCTGATGCTCGAAATAATACCAGACAAAAACAGTTTCAAACGATTTGCCATCATTTTGGATATAATCTTGTAAAGAACATTACACAGACTAATAGGCCTAAAATCTCCCATCTGTTTCGGTTGGGCGCATTTAGGAATCAATACAATGCACGTCTTATTCAACGTCTCAATACTCCTCTCACCATTCCACCATGATTTAACAAAAGCAATTATATCCTCCCCCACAATATGCCAAAATTTCTGATAGAATAACGCATGCATACCATCAATTCCTGGAGCCTTGTTTGGGTGCATTTGAAACAGAGCAGTTCGCACTTCATCCCCCGTTGGTTCCGCCATCAAAACCTCATTTGCCGTCCCATCCACTCGAGCCTCAATCCCGGCCAACGCAGCCTCAAAATCCGACGGCATGGAAGATGAAAACATGTCAGAGAAATAGTCATGAATTACTCGTCCCACCTCCTTCTCCTCCGTCTGCCACTCACCTGTATCATCCTGAATTTTGGTTATCAAGTTTCGTTGTTTTCGCTGGCTCGCTTTATGATGAAAATATGCTGTATTCTTGTCACCATCCTTCATTTCATTTGCGCGGGATCGAGCGAACCAATATGATTCATGTAACCTATGCAACTCGTCGAGCTCATTAACAATCTCCCTACATTTTCCCAACATTGCACCATCCGGAATCTTACTTTGCCATAACTCCAACTCCTCTTCTTTCCTCTTGATGCGTTTTTTAATGTCACCAAACGTGGTAGCTGCCCACCCACTCAAATCCGCCCCACATCGTTCGACCCGTGCTGCCATTTCATCACCCATTCCCCCAATCCACGACTGCCGCACCACTTCATGGCACGCCGGGTTCGACAGCCACAACGATTCAAAGTGAAACCGCTTCTTACTTCCCCTCCCACGATGAGCAGTCGTCGTCTCCAATAATATGGGTGCGTGGTCCGATTTGTAGATCGGGAAATTTCGAACCATGCTGTGCGGGAAAAGTGTGTTCCAATCCTCACTAGCTAAAAAGCGATCCAATCTCTCACGAATCATCGTATTCTCGTCAATCCCCCGCTTCCAAGTAAATTTTCCTCCCCGATACCCCAATCATGAACCCCACACGAATCAACAGCATCACGAAAAGCATCAATCAAACAGTCACGTCTAATTACCCCTCCCTCCTTCTCCGAAACATGAAGAATCTCATTGAAGTCGCCAAAGAAAATGATCGGCCCCATAGTAGACTCACGTATCTCTCTCATCAAAGCCCAGGTGAGGTGTTTATTGCTAGTCTCCGGCCACCCATAAATACCTACCGCCGTCCAAACCACCACATCTTCATCATTTCGTATTTCCACCGACACATGATGAGTCGAATAAGAAACGACGTGTGCATTAATATCTCGCCACCAGAACCCTATACCTCCCGATAAACCTACACTACTAAAACATAGCCCCTCAGAGAAGCCACACTTCCTTTTCACTAACTGAAGCTTGTTTGCATCCACCATGGTCTCCATTAAGAAAACCAACTGAGGCCGCTCTCTCCAACACCATGTCTGGAGAGTATGAACTGTCCTAGGGTTGCCCAATCCCTGACAGTTCCAGCTGAAGATTTTCATTGGTCTTCGCGGGTTGGTCCATGCCAACCTCCGCTACTGTCAAGAGACACCCTCCCCGTCAACATCATCAACCACTTTCATTCTCTTCCCTATAAACGTCGTAGCTTCCATGTCCACGTCATCCCCATCCATTCCAGACTCCAATCCTCCCTCATTTTTCCTCTTCGCGCCCAGGGATTTACCCACACCATTTGTATTGATTTTACCACGCCCCACGTGCACCCGTCGAAGAGTCTTCTTTTTCTCAACCCCATGAGCGAAACCCTGCCCTATGGAAAAGGAGAGACTTTCCATAGGGCCACCCTCTGGTCCACCCTATCGATATCTCCCAGCTCCCCCATTGTTTCCTTCGCACTCATCACTCCCCTTATCTCCCTGCCCTCTTCATCATCCACCTCCCTAGCACTCGTAACATCAGCTATATGATTCACCGTGACACCCTGCGCGACTACATTATTTTGAGACAGTATCTCAGTAGTGGATACAGACGACCCGCCATTATCTGTTGCACCATGCGTAACCTCGGTCAACTGCCCTCCTGCAGAAAACTGCCCTGACTACCCATCTTTCCTGGTATGTCCATCACAGATTCCTCCACTCCTATAGGGTTCACGCGCCTCCGATCATCAACATTTGCATCCGGTTGTGGCTTCTCATACTGAAGTTTCTTCGAGCAGGACAGGAAGCGTTTGGCTTCCTCTTGCTTCTTTAAACCTCCCCGTCGCGGGGATGCCTTTAGCCATGGCCCCATTGTTTAGTCTCACATCCACCCTCCTCTATAACCTCCGTACAGTCCCTCTCCATATGTCCGAGAACTCCACAAACATAACAGAAAACCGGCAGCCTTTATACTTGGCTTCAATTATCACTACATGTCCCTTACTATTGCGCACCTTCAGAATTCGGCGCAATGGTTTTGTTATATTCAGCATTATTTTCACCCTAGCCGATCGGTCCCATAAAATTCCATCAGATTCAACGTCTAAAACCTCCCCTATACTGCTCCCAATCAAACGGATATGGTGTTCAGTTCGAGAGTCTAAAGGTAAATTGTATAGTCTTACCCAGAAGGGGCAGCAATCAAGGGCAATCGCCGACGGCTGTACACCTTTGTCAATATCGTTTCATCATCACAAGATGTTGGTCAAACGTCCATGGTCGTCCTTCCATAACTTTCATTTTGTCGCGAGCAGATGCGAATTGTACTACAAAAAAACCATTCTCAATCGATCGAAATAGGGCATGTTTTGAAATTGCCCAAATTTGATTCATCGTCCTTTTAAGAGCCTCAAAATTGTAGGGTCTCCCGTCATCACTTTGCCTACAATTGCCATGTCAAAATCATTGTCAGTAGGATTTTTTGGGACGGCACCCAACTCGACAATATTGTCCTCCTCTTCTGTAATCTTTAACGTCGAACATCGCGCAATGATTTCGTCTTCCATACTGCTGAAAACTAGATCGAAAAACAATTTAGCCCCCACAAATAGGGACCAAATCTCACCAAAGAGACACCGACTCGCTTCCCAAGACTCAAGAACTCAAACCCTAGAAAATTCGCCAGTAGGGAGAGACTTATTGTGAAGACCTAATTTATTTTATGGGGTGATATATAAACATAATCTAATTTATAAAATTTATCTGAAAAGATTTAAAGAAATAAACTAGTTACTAAACGTATTATGGAAACTTAGTTGGTTTCATTTCTCTTGAGTGGTCACAACGTCATGGTATAATCATATTTAGCCTGTCACATTATTAATTTATTCTGCGTATGTTTTTGTTTAATACGGTTGGTTGTTTAAATGTCATTAACAGTGCAAATATAAACCTTTTTTCTGACTTTTATTCCTTATTATTTGTTGCTTAGAGAAGGGATCTTGTGCCACTTAACAAGACCCTCTCGACCAATAATTAATTCATTGCGCATTGGCACCGGTCAATTGCCGCTACACATTATGGAATGGAACTGTTCATCGGTAGTCAGTATTAGCTTCTTATGTTAATTTGATGGCAATCCCATTAAAAGTGTGCAGAAGTAATATTTGTAAGATTCGAAAGTACTAAACAACAACGGCAAATATCAAATTTCACGTGGAACATTGAAACCTTTTAATCAACCACAACATTAAATTGTCAGCAAAACTTAGTGTAATTTTAGGATTCGAATTTAATAGTCACAAAAAAACTTTGTATTAGATGATGACACAATAAGACTTTGAAGATTTCTATATATCTATTCGGGGTATAAAATATAAGGATAAGTGTGTCTACTGTCTACCACCTATAAAGAATTAGATTTTTTTTTTCTGATTGATGGTCCTTATAAGTATATATCTTGAGAAAAATGTTCTCAAACAGCCTAAAAATATATATACTAGAATTTTTTGCACGCGATGCGTGCTTGTATTTTTTTCGAAACGGAAACTCGATTTTATTCAGCATAAGAGTCAAAATTTGAACATTAGACATACAAAGTATAATTGTTTTTATTAGTTGCAAAATTTGATTGGTTTAGTTTTTGTCACTTAAGTCTCTCACCATTCTTTTTGTTTTTTGTTTTTTACTTTTCAAAGTTAAATTCTATGAACAAAATAGAAATTTTATTGAATTTATTTATGATTTCTGTTATTATAATTTTTTAGTTGATTTTTGAATTAAGTACAGTACTTCATAAATTGTAAAGAAAGTGGACACTTTGATTTCAAGTCAATTTTTTCATAGGTTGTAGTTTGTAAGTGAATTTTTAAGTTTTTATAAAGTTTTCTCATTTTAGTGATTTGCATAACGTAAATTATGCAATTTTATGATTTTAGTTGACTTGTGAGTGATTGTTATAATTATATTTTTGGTATTTTTGTTTGAAGTCTCCTTTGATTTGTAAGTGAAATTGTAATTTAGAATGGGAAGGGGGGGGGGGCAAAATAGGCATTTCAAAAGAGGACACCATTGCTCCCCCCTTCCCTTATATGATAGAGATACTAGGAAAAACATAAACATCATTAATAAAATTTGGTTACACATAAATATTGAGTTCGGTCGTTAATCCATAAATCAGGTCCCAAACAAGTAAATTGAAAAAAGCGAGCTCTATGTCATATACACGACTGAGCCATTTATCAAATCTCCTCCTTTTTCCTTCTGCTTCTTGCCACATATACCTTACTTTTGCAATTTGCATCCTCTTCATGTTTAAGCATCTCCACACCAATAGTCTCCTAATTAGAAATAGGTTATCACCGCAACGAATTGACATTAACACCACCATCATTCTCATATACCCACCTAGCAACGTGTTGGAAGCAACTTTCGATCGGAATGTCAACATCCGAACAAGCTACAACCTCTCTATCTCATAATAATCGACTTTTCACACACATTAATTTTACGTGCCTTCTTTACCTAGGGACAAGGATACGATGGAGCTAGTAACATGTGAGGTGCAATAGCCGGTCTAAAAACTCTAATAATTGATGAGTGTCCACAAGCATATTATGTTCATTGTTTCGCTCACCAACTTCAGTTGACACTAGTTGTCGTTGCCAAGAAAAACTCTTAATATAGTTGCCTTTTCTTGATGTGCTTCCATTGTTGTTGAATTTTGTTGGTGGTTCACCTAAACGAATAGAATTTCTTGGACAAAGTCAAAGAACAAGTGTTATAGAAGCTTTATCCTCAGGTAAAATAGAATCCATAACTAGTTTGAATCAAGAAAAATCTTTAAGTAGGCTTGGTGACACTCGTTAGGAATCTCATTTTAAAACAATTGTGAATCTCCTTGATTTGTATCGTCCAATCCTTGAGTCACTTGATGCTATTGTTAAATCTTTCATTGAAAAGGCCGACAAAAACAAAGCATGTGCAATAATCAATTTGTTGACGTCTTTTGATTTTGTTTTTGTGGCATACTTGATGATATCTATTTTTGGGATCACAAATGAGCTGAATTTGGCTTTACAAAAGAGTGATCAAGATATTGTGAATACTATGACTTTGGTTGATGTGACTAAGAGAAATTTTCAAAAGCTAAGAGATAGTGGGTAGGATGCTCATATGACTAAAGTATCTCCATATTTGGCACAACATGACATTGAGATTCCGAACATGGAGGGAATGTATGTTGCACCGGGGAGAAGAATGTTTCATGGTAATACTTCACAAGTGACAAATCTTCATCATGTTCGAGTTGAGATTTTTCTAAGTGTTATTGATCAACAATTGCAAGAAATTGAAATTGATTTAGTGAGAAAAGTAAGAAATTACTTATTTGCATGTCTTGCTTTAATCCTACTAACCGGTTTGCTCATATGACAAAGAAAAATTGTTGAGGCTTGTTGGGTTTTATCCAAATGAATTTTCAAGTGTTGAAATGTTCTTTTTTGAACATTCATTGAATAACTTCAATGAAGATGTTTGAAATGATGAGAGGTTTTGGAATCTGAAGACTCTCAATGAGCTTTCTATAAAGCTTGTTGAAATAAAGAAACATGAAACTCATTCAAAAGTTTATTTGCTTTTGAAGTTGGTGTTAATTTTTTCATGTGACGACTGCAAGTGTAGAACGAGCATTCTCTAGTATGACTATGATAAAAAAAACAAATTACGAAATAGCATGGGAGATGGATTGCTAAATTATGATTGTTTAGTTACTTTTCTTGAGAAAGATTCATTTGTGATGTAGAAGTTGATGCGATTGTAAATCAGTTTCAAAATTTGAGAACCCGACGTGAACAATTGTAATTTTCTTTTATTATTGATTTCAATGTTGTATTTGGATGTTTGGCAGATTGGCATTAAAAAAGATGACCTATGGGTTAAATGGATTCACTCCATTCATATATTAAGGATCAGACTTGGTGGAGCTTTAATGCTCCACCAAATGCTAGTTGGATTGTGAAGCAAAATTGTAAAGTGAAAAGTGCTTTGAGCTAGGATGGTTAATATGCAGACATGGCAACAGGATACAAAGTACTCAATATCTAATGTCTATAAACTTCTCATTACACCGGTAGATGAAGTGAACTAGGTGCATGAGGTTTGGCACAAAATGACATTACCTAAACATAGAGTCATCTCTTGGCTAGATGTATGTTTAGAGCAGACTGCAGACCAAAGAGAAATTACTCAGACATTGTATCAGCCATGATAACACTTGTTGTATCTGTGGTCTATAGATGAAACACATTCTCATCTTTTTTTTGAGTGTTCTTATAGTAAGCAAGTCATGATACAGATTCTGAATTGGATAGGAGTCACTTACAGGTAGAGAACTCTCCCTCAATGGCTTAT